>NW_024081140.1:881870-1440738 GCF_003009895.1 Hyaena hyaena | reverse complement strand
GGGATGGGCATGAAGGAGGGCACTTTGGGGATGAGCACTGAGTGTTATGTAGAAACTAATTTGACAATAAACTATTTGTAAAAAAAAAAAAATGTGTAGTTATTTATAACATATTAATTATTAAATAACAAATATATGTTGATAATATTATAGGACACCAAAATCAAGAATCATAGATGAATGTGCTCAGGTATTTCCTCACAACACATTTTTACCTAACAAAGTAAAATGACCATATAAATGTCATCACTTTTTCTTATGCAGTAGATTTTCCACATATGATGCATTTCAGTAAAAATTTCAACGTTGGCTTTCCACTGCAGATCAGGCCTGAGTGTAGAAGAACTGATCAAAACTTCATTTATTAATAGTGATAGGAATCATGGGACTTCAGAGCAATAGAGGTCATGTGGAGAGGCTTAGCCACCAGAAGCCCAGAGGCCAAAATGACTATAATGGCTAAAAAGGCTACAGGGATACTCAAAGGATAGTGACATTCAGATATATGTGAAGACATCTAATAATATATAGTGTCCTTGAGGGCAAAAACTGACATTCAATGAAAGTACAACAAAGTATCTATAATCAAAGAAAGAATTAAAGAAGAAGCAGAAGAATGAGGGTCTGACCTCCAAGAAAAGATATGATTTCTTCTTCCATTTCCAAATACAAGTCATTTTTTAGTTCCAGAAGCCACTGATTATACAGGTGGCTGTGTGTCCAATATTAAGAACCCTGTGCACCATAACATGTACTATAATTCTTTCCATAGTTGCTCCCCCACCCCAAAAAAACCTCTCACTATTAACTATGGGGGAAAGGGTATCTGGATATTTGAGCACTACTGGACAGTGTCTGGGTTGACTTTGGTCACTGTAGGCATAAGATAGGACTTTGAACCCCCTGTTGGTGTGAGTGTATACATGACTAGGTATTAATGGAGTGATGGTTAAATTTCAGCTTAGAGTAAGTCTATTGGATCTGCAGACCCATGTATCTGTCCCCAAGTGTGTAATTGGGATTGACATATTTGGAAGTTGGAATAACCTCCACATCAGGCCTTTGCTCTCTGAGATAAGGAGCATTATAATGGGGAGTACCAAATAAAATCCTTGAGACTTCCTCTCCCTCGTGAGAAGAGTAAATCACAAACAATATGGGGGAAAGACAGCAATTAGTACTACCCATAAAGATCTAAAATTTGTAAAATTTGTAAAAACGGTATTGCCTATCATATATTTGACTCACTGATCTGACACATGCAAAAACTGAATAGATCCTAGAGAACGGCTAAAACTATTGCTAGTTCATCAAAGTTGTTGCCCCAATCACATTGTAATGGATTTTACTGTTACTAGAATATGTAATAAGAACTTAGGTGTGTGATGGGTGATCAATGATATAGTGAATGCGTTTAATTCCATTCTAATAGGAAAACTTGACTAAAAATAGTTCACATTCATATGGATATTAAAATTGACAGTTTTTCCCTATTAGTATGGATAACTCTTCTCTCTCTCAAAATACAATTCAAAGAGATCTGAACTTTCTGTATGTTCTACAGAACATTATATTGAGCCATTCCGTTGGTGATTCATGATGATTGTCCATAATGAGTAAGCTTCCTTTTTAAGTCTTTTCTTTGTTTTTTGTAGAAGGCCCAACAATTTCTCCTCTCCTGCTAAGCTATGTTCACTAACAGTCTCAAATAACTCAAATCACCTGAGGGAGTCTTCTTCATAGAAGGGCCATCTTTTTTCCCCAATCTTGCAGAACTAAAATAATAACATTATGTGAAAGAAAAACATAATAGAGTATGGTAATGTTGTACTTTTAAACTATAATTCTAACTATCATTTAGTTAGACCATCATTCTAATTAAAATAAAACATGATATATTAATGTTCTTATAAGGTATGACATTTTGAAATCAAAACTTTTACAATTGTCCTCAGTAAGTCTGCAGAAGCTCTTGACATGTTTAACTGTCATGTTTTAAGCACTCTTAAAAATGACTGTAATGTGTTCTTTTTAAGCCAAGATTGTAATCTGGCTTATAATTATATGTGATGACATATCACAATTGTATATGTTATGTATTTAAATTAATATTAGTGAATATTGGTTGAGAAATATGTGCCCTGTGTATCATTTAGATAATCTATGTATGTGTATATACTATGATATTATACTGTATGATATCAAGAAAAGAGTGTTCTCCTGATCTCTGTATTAAAGTCTGGTGTATTACTGGACAAAAAAATCAAGTATACTTGTCTTTTCATATCGAGTTATATAGGTTATAATCTAACACTAAAATTTACAGTTTTGTTAATATTATAAAATTACATTTGCATTTTTGTCTTTTAAAAGATTTTTATTCTTGATTTGTCAAGACTTTTATTTCACTAATCACAAGACATATGCTTATCTAAGTGATTTACCAATATCAACTGATTCCATTCTCATAAATTTCCCATGAAGTATATACTGTCATTATATACAGTCAGTGTATAAAGTAACTGAGGCACAGAGTGGTTAAGCAACTTGCCCGTGTTACACTGTCTGTGCATAGCTGTGAGCCAGGACTGAAACCACAAAGTCTAATTCTGCAGTTTGTCCTCTGGCACAATATATTTATATGTCTACTTATTCTCAATTCCAAGTTCTTACTAAAGTTACCAAAAATTTTTTTAAAAAGATTAAATATTTTTAAGAGCCAGAAAGAGAGTTAATCACTTTAATAATTTTAAAATGTTTGTAGAAAATGCAAGTTTGATATGATTGAGGGAAAAATATTAACTGTATATAGAACATAGGATATAATTTTATTTTGTTTCAGAGAAGACAGAAGAGACTACAAATACTTTTTAGTAAATGTTAATAGCAGAAATGAAATACAAAAAGAAAAATAAATCCCTTAAAAATTTTTACTTGAGTATAGTTGACACACAATGTTACATTAGATTCAGATGTACAACTGATATACATACAACTGTATACATACAACTTCTTTATATGTTATGCTATGCTCACCCCAAGTGTCACTACCATCTACCACCATACAGCACAAAAAATAAATAAGTTTAATTAAAGTGATAAGATACTCAACAGCTTGAGCAGTTGAGGTTGAACCCTACTTCAATACATAATTGACTTGTGGCTCTAACTTTCATACTCCCTTCCTCACCACTCCTAAGTAATGCGTAAGAGCTATCTTTGAGCCGAGGTATGTGATTTACCATCAAAAACCTTCTAGTAAGTATAGTATATAGTCTTAGTAAAGGGCAGAACAGCCTGAGGTACTGAAACATTTTACCCTTAGAATTAGGCTCTCCTGACTTAGTCTTTTGGGAACAAAACTGAGACTTCAGTCATTTAATTATCGTTGGATGCTAGCAAGTAATGTACTGCCATTTTATAGGAAAAATAAATCATATTCAACTTAGAATTCTACCCCCAACCAAATTTCAAGGATGAATGTAAAGAAAGGTATCATGATGCAGGCATGTTCTCTCAAGAATTTTACTCACATAAGTATGGCCCATAAGATAAGGGTTGGGGGAGTTAATCCAAGATAGAGTATAAAGATTAGATTGAAGAAATTGAAAAGCATGGAGTACAATTCATATAAGGAAAATGAAGTCAGAAGAATGTGAAAAGAGGGTTTGTTACACTGAATACTTTGAAGAGTCACTCTAATGCTGAGCTCAAATTGTCTGAGGAATTATTTTTAGAATCTAATTCCAATAGCACTATTATATATCAAAGTATAAAATATTTACATAAGCACAAATGTTAAAATCTAGTTATTTAAAAATACTCATTTGGACAAAACCCAATACACTTTACATTGCAGTTTTATAGTGTGACCACCATACGCCTGAATTTTCATGGTAGACAATAAAGGATGACATTTCTATACTTGATAAATAAAGTTAAAAAGATCTGATGATGTTTTTTCAAGCTATGCAACCTCTAAAATAAAAAAAAGTGATAATGTAACTAAGAAATAATCAAATGGGAAAATGGGAAATGGAGTCAGAGAATAGTTTAAGTGAGTTAGATTCTTCAGATGTAAACACAATCCATTTCTAGTGGAAAATAAGTGATAACTCAGAGAATGGAGCCACAAGATTAGAAGAGTGAACACAAAAGCCACATGGACTCACTCCCCAAGTAAAGAATAAAGCCTTAATCCAGAAACTGGAGACATGGGCCAAGCTGTTCCTAAGAACTTCAGTAGACCAGTGACTGATATGTCACCCCATTTTCACTCTTGTTGAACAGACATAATTTCAAGTCCTTGTCTAAAATTTGTATATTGGTGTGGGAGAATGTGGAGCAATTGTCTCTTTAATTCATAGTTTTTCAAATCAACAAGAGGCATAATTTTAGGAGTCTCATCTGTACCTGGTCATGATTTAGATGATAAGACTCAGAAATTTAAACCTAAGCCTGATATCATAATATTCTGAGAGCTTTGAGGATCTTGGGGAAAGTGAGTATATTTTACATATAAAAAGAGCATAAATAATTTGTGACCATTGATTAGAGTGTAGCTGAGTAAAAATTGGCCACAATTTCTTTGTCATTTCTCCTATTTATACATGGCATTTATTTGTCCAAATTTATGAAACTGATCTGGACTCGAGACTGGCTTTGACTACCCAGGAAGTTACAACTTCAAAGAACAAAGTAAGATTCTTAAGAAATGCAATCTTAGGAAGAAATCAAAGGAACGTAGATTTTATTAATGATAATTTAGAACTTGCATTTATATTGAACCCCTATATTTAAAATAACTATAAAAAAATAAATTAAAAACAAACAAAAACTAAATAAAGGGACACCTGTGTGGCTCAGTTTATTGAGCATCTGACTCTCAGTGTTGGGTTTTGGTCTTGAGATTGTGAATTCAGGCCCCACATTGGGCATACAGCCTACTTAAATAATAACAATAATAATAATAATGATAATGATAATAATGGAAGTATTTATAAAGTGTAAAATCCTACATCAAATACTTTATTTTCAAGAGATTTTTGTGTTATTTTATTTCAAAATCATAAAGCTTATGAGAATAAATAATATCAATTTAAAGAATTCCTTTTTGGAAGGCAAAAATTTTAGAAAGTTGTGTTACCAGCTTGTCTAATACTATGTATATTATTTATTTAACCTAGTTGATGTTTACCAAACACCAACCATGAAAAAGGTTGGATTCTGTGGAGAAATATAGAGTTCTACAGCACTTTATAGGATAGTAGCTATATTATGACATATTACAAACTAGAACAACAGTCAATAAATATGTAAATTATAAACGGTTGTGTTACATGAGTTTAAAGAGAGGAAAATTGGGGAATCTTTTACGGAAGGATATCTAGAGTAACACGAAAAATTGAGGTTGGAAATAGAGAAATGGAGTACAAAATGAGCAAAAAATGCTTAAAATACTTGAAAGCAGTATGTTCTCTATACTAAGTGTAACACAGTGTCTATAAAGATGAGGTTGAAGAGTTGGGGATATGGCATAGGAGACTTAATGCTAGAATGAGGAATTTATTCTTAATTGATCAAAAAATTTACATAGAGGTCTTTTCAGAAAACCAATCTGTTAACATCGCTGAAGGATGGTTGAAATAAAGAAATGCAAGAATTACAAGAGCTTGGGATGGGGTTATTACAATGGTTCAGGTGAAAATTCATTCATTTATTTATTTATTTATATTTTTGTATTTGATAATTAGAGAAAATTTTTAAAAAGTTGAATCTGAGGTATGTTTATGGGAGGGCACTTTATTCAAAGAACATGGGGAATACAAAATATGTTCAATCTGGAACTGATCAGAAAAGTAGTTAAGATTCATAGAAGAAAGAAAAAGTGCTTTTATGCTAATTGTAATTTAAATTTATACCTTTTGTTGCTATTTTAATGTTTCTGGGAAAAAAACTACATTTATATATACCATGAAAAATATTTCACTGTATATTTTATGATCTCCATAGTCATTTACTAAGTACCACAATGAGAAAATGTTTTACGTGACTTATATTAGTAATATGAGTATATGAAGTTTTAAGAGTACTAGCAAAACTTATTTGGATATAGCAATATATATTGATGGCTACCTCTGCTGTCTTTTCTAAATCAAAGGCAGTTTGATTACTTTGTGTAAAAATGATGTCTGTGAATAAGGCTCTTCCTAAATCACTGCCTATATTTAAAATGTCTCTCAATTGACCCCTCTACTTGTATTAAATTATATACTTAGATTTGACTTTGGCCTCTCCTCCACTAATATTTTAACTTAAATAGAAGATATTGTACAGAACTACTCTTTTGATTCAACCTGTCAGCTTTACATTTATGAAATGGATCACAAATGCAATCCCACCTCACTCTATTTTTTTACTTAGGTATTCATTCATATTCAATTATTCTGTTATCTGTCTCTTTCCAATAACTTTTAGAGAAGTGTTCCATCCTTCAAATTCTCCTCTGGTTAAAAAAAAAAAATAAGGCATAATACTATCCTGTTGTGCATTTCAAATATATTTCCAAGTCACTTGTTATATGAATGCATATTCAAAACTTGTATTTTCAAAAAGCACAAAGAACAGTGTTTCCGGTAAAATAGAACACTTCACATAACCTTGTCCAGCTTAATGATATTATGTTACAATCGCAATCTATAGTTAAAATCTAGTTTTTATATTTCGTCTTAGTATTTCAGAAACAGTAGAATTTATTTTGCATGTGCTTCCATTAATATACGAGGAGGGGCCTTGGAGACTATTTGCTTACACTGGAGAGTAAGGGAAAGGACATAACATGTCCTTTTGAGGGTTTAAGCAATAAGTGCTTAATAATGTCTCTCATTAGTTTAAGGGTGAGTGAGGGAGAATGAATTGGAGTAATCGTATTATAGGCTTTGCTTTGTAAAATTCTCTGAGCCTCCTCCAAATATTCCACCCTAAACCTTTCCACATATCATTTCTCTGACAATTGAAATGTAACCTATATAAAAAATGAATTGTTGACAAATAATTTCACAATGTTTACAAATATCACATCACCACATTGTACACTAAATATATACATCTTTTTTTGTCATTTGCCTCACAATAAGACTGGAGGTGGGGGGGAACTAAATGAACCATTAAAATAACCTTTCCTGACACAGAATAAGTGGTAACGAGAGGGACTGGAAGGGCCTGTGGAGTAAGAGGATTATTATGAATCTCTAATGAATGAACCAACATATATTTATTATTTAAATCCATTCTCAGAATCATGGCTTTAGTTTCCTTAGAGTTTTTTGTTATTGTTGCTGTTTATCTTCATTTTATTTTTGATTAGAATAATCCTGAAATCAGAATACATTTCTGAATAAATCACTGTAGTTTCTTTATACAGTTAAGTCATGAATGATATTCTGATCACAAAAAAAATTATTTTTTATAAATCTTTTATTTATTTTTGAGAGAAAGGGAGAGACTGAGTGTGAGCAAGGAAGGAACAGAGACAGAGGGAGACACAAAATTGGAATCAGGGTCTAGGCTCTGAGCATCAGCACAGAGCCCAATGCAGGACACTAACCCATAAGAGATCATGAGCTGAGCTGAAGTCGGACACTTAACCAGCTGAGCCACTCAGGTGCCCCCCAAAAATTCTTAGCAACGATGATAAATCATGCCTATGAGGTTGTTGTTTTTTTTTATATTTTTATTTATTTCTGAGAGAGAGAGAGGGAGCATGAGCAGGGGAGGGTCAGAGAGAGAGGGAGACACAGAATCTGAAACAGGATCCAGGCTCTGAGCTAGCTGTCATCACAGAACCCAAAGCGGGGCCCAAACCGACCAACAGTGAGATCGTGACCTCAGTCGAAGTCAGACACTTAACCGACTGAGCCACCCAGGCACTCCTCCTATAAGTTTTAAGTAGAGATTAACAGTAAAATTATGTAAAAGTATTTTCTATAATATAATATTTATGAGAACATCCTCTGTAATTTGTCAAAGATATAATCAATGTTTTCAGAATAATACTGAACCCCAGATTTTTTGTGGTTAAAATCAGCTATTACTAATTATTTTTTAATAATCAGTTGGCAGTTATTTTCTGAAAGAGATGAGAAATTACTGCTAAATTTGCTGTGGAAAAATAAGGCAGAAGTTTTCTATGGCATTTGAAGGCTTTAGTAGTTAGGTGAGAATAAACACATATAACGTGCTTTTGTAAAAAATTACTTAAATAATTTTACTCTGTATTAAATTTAAGAGCCTAAACCTTGACAAAAAATTATGTAAAAACTACTTATCATGCAAAATTAGATTTACCAATATAACTATCTGTAATCAGATCTTTCCAAACTTGATATTGCAGATTTCTATAAGCATCTAAAGAAGATTTACTAAGATATATCACTATTTTTTCTGAATAATGGAAAAAAGTAATGAAGTACAATTTGATACCTAAACAAACAGCTAATTGCCTTTTAAAATTAAGGGCTGAAACCAAGAGCACAGCGTACACACTGCATCTTAGCCAATTTGACAATAAATTATAAAATAAAATAAAATAATGGCTAAATAGCACCTAATTATAACCATAACCAGCCCATGTACTATGTCTTTTATTGTTTTAAATATATATTTATTTTTGAGAAAGAGAGAGAGACAGAGTGCTAGTGGGGGAGGGGCAGAGATTGAGGGAGACACAGAATCCAAAGCAGGCTGCAGTCTCTGAGCTGTCAGCACAGAACCTCACGCTGGGCTTGAACTCACAAACTGCAAGATCATGACCTGAGTTGAAGTTGGACTCTTAACTGACTGAGCCATCCAAACACCCCAATCCATATACTATTTTATGGGCTATTAGTTTAGACTTAATGAGCATAATTTTTCATATGTTATCAAGACTTAGATATAAGGGTAGGTAGAGAAAGATTAAGATTTCCTGATATTACAACATTGTTTCATCCCTTGCTGTGTTCATTCATGGTTATTACTATAGACTATAATTAGCATATTTGTTTATTTCATGCAAACTTCAGTGTATAAATATTTCTCTACATAAGAAAGAAAATCTGATGTTGGCTAACCCCATTGTTTCATTATGTTTCATTAGCGATTTTGTACAGGTCTACCCCTATTCATGCCTTAGAACTTTTGCAAAAAAAGATAAGTACAATAAAACTGCAATAATAAACTAATTGGGACTATACCATTCATTCTTCTTTTTATATAGAATGATATCTGGGGTTGCTCTGTGATTGGAATGCAGGTCCTAAGCCACTCACAGTGAAGTGAGAATTTTTGATATAATGGTTATCTTTTTTGTCGTATTTTTTTCCGTGTTCTACTATCCTCTTTGATCTTTCTCCTTCTTCTTTCTTCTGCTAACAAGAGTTCTTTTCAGAACTTTCAAAGCATATCAGGTGTAGCTACATTGTCAAACTGTGTACAATGTCACTTGTATAACATAAATTCAAAGCTTTAGTTAATATCTAAACTCAGAACTAACATTCAGAAAGATGCAAACTTGCCTGGAATTAACACAACTAAAAAAAGCAATGTCTTATTTTCAGTTATGACTGACATCCATGTAACCTAGTCAATAAACATAGTTTCTGTATTAATTACTCCCTAATTGAGCAGTATTCAAGTCTTCTGCATATGATTAGCTAGAAAACTTTTATTTGGCATACTGCAGTTGCATTCAATACTTGAAATCTAAACTTCTGTTAATTTATTTTGACATGTAAGGAGGGGTGAGTTTTCTTCATAGCTAATCATCATAGTTAAATAATCTCTGTATTATTCTGAAGGGAAGTGCTTGAAGAAGCTTGAAATTACAGTCACTTCATGTCAACAACAATGTCCAGTTGTCTTCATTTATCATGAGTTCCTGTATTTCTTATCCATTTTTCAACAATCAAGGTTTATGTATAAGTTTAAACGTTGCCTTCACATGCTCACACATGCATATGATCTTGCTTTGACTTCTCCCATAGAACCTTTACCTAAGAAAAGGATCTACTTTCCTTCCTTATCAGAAAGACATGTAGAAAAACTGCAATGTACAGATAGTAGAGTTTATTGGAAATATGATGTTAAAAACAACTAGACCTGTGTTTTAATTTTGTTAGTTATAGTTATTAGAAATGGTATAGTTACTTACAATGCCTTAGTTCCTGGGGCGCCTGGTGGCTCAGTTTGTTAAGCCTTAGTTTTTTTTCAATAAGGGTGATATTAATATTGGTTTCATATGATGATTGAGAAGAACCAATGACATCTAAAAATGTCTGGCACAGAGTGAAGGTTCAAGAAATATTAATCTCCTGCCCATATCTTCCTCTTTTAGAATGGAAGTACAGTGGTCACTATCTTCAAATGATGAAAAAAATGCTGTTCCTCAAAACTTTGCCCTCATTACTAAAAAATATATACAAGCTATGCACTTCATTATTTGATCTGCACATCTAGCTAGGAAAGATTTCCCTCAACTACCATTCATTTTTTCTGGATCTTAGTACCTACCCATATTAAGGAAATAGAAACAATCCTTCCAACAGAACTCAAAGGATGTGGTGCTTTATTCACATAAATTCCAGACAAAATCTTACATGGAGCCTAATATCCATGCACAATGATTGGATTATTTTTGGATGTTTCGTCCTTGGACTAGACTTTTTGGTTTCCCTTTCCATTCTTACGAAGGTTCAGATGTCACCCCCTCTTGTGTTGTGGAGCAGCCCTTACCCATGTAGTGACACTTAAATTTTAATAATAAGTTATCCTGAAGAAAGAGCTAAGAAGGTGGTAAGTCTGTACTTTGGGGCCATAGAGGTTAACAAAGGAAAGAGAAAGAACAAATTATAAGGGAGGGAGTCCAAGGGCAATGTCTGTTATTTCCAATTATAGGAAGTGGCTGGGAAGCATAATCAAAAATGCAAGGACTAAGTCCCCACATATGTACACAATTAGGGAAGCGAATTAAATTGGTTAAAAAAGCAAGCCTTCAATTTCTAATGTGTGTTAAATATTTAGGCAGGGGTGGGGGAGGCAATAAAACACAAACCAAAAGACAAGAAGATAGAAAAACTGAGTAAAATAATTAGTAAGATCATTTGAGGGCAGAATAAGACGTTGCCTCTTATATGATCTCATTTATCCACACAAACAGCCTGTGAGTTAGAGATTATCATTATGAGCATTCTTCATATTAAGAAACTGACTCTTAGAAAATTGCATAATCTTGCCTAAGGACCATTGCTTATAAAAATTACATAGGCCAGATTTAAAGTTGAGACTTTTTAACAGCAAAGACCAAATTTTATTTGTTTATTTATGTTTAATTTTTATTGTATGTAACCAGAATGTTTAATATGAGACCTACCCTCTTAATGGGTTTTAAGTGTACAATACAATATTGTTAACCTTAGGCAAAATGTTGTAAAATAGACTTCTAGATTTCTACTTATTCATCTTACATTATTGAAACTGTACCTGTTAGCAACTCTCCATTTTCCCATTCTCTTTGTCCCTGGCAACCACTGGTGATGCTCTCTGCTTCTGTGAGTTTGGCTACTTCAGATGCCTCAAAAAAGCAGAATTGTATAGTGATTGTCCTTCTGTGGCTTGCCTATTTAACTTAGCATAATATCTTTGAGATTCATCTGTGTTGTCATGTATTGAGAGATTTCCTTCCTTTATAGTGCTGAATGTTCCATTTTATGTAAATAACACATTTTATTTATCCAGTCATTTGTTGATGGCATCTTAGATTGTTTTTACATCTCATCTATTGTGAATAATTTTGAAATGAACATGGGAGTGCTAATATCTTTGAGATCCTGATTTCAATTCTTTGGATAAATATCAAGAAGTCGAGAAGTGGGATTGCTGGATCATATAATAGTTCTATTTTTAACATTTTGAGGAACCTCTATACTGTTTTCATGGTGGCTGTACCATTTTGCATTCCCAAAAGTGTACAGAGGTTTCCATTTCTCCACATCCTTGTCAATACTTCTTGTATTTTTATTTTTTTTCAGTAATAGCCATTCTATCTAGTGTGAGGTGATATCTCACTGTGGTTTGATTTACATTTCCTTCAATGTAAGTAATGTTGAGCATCTTTCCATATACTTGCTGGCAATTTCTATGTTTTCTTTGGAGAAATGTCTATTTATGTCCTTAGTCAATTTTTTAATTGGCTTGTTAGTTTTTTGCTAATAAATTCTAGGAGTTCCATATATATTTTGGAAAGTAACCACTTATCTGATATATAGGTCACAAATATTTCCTCCCATACTATAGGTTTCTTTTCACTATGTTGTTTTCTTTGCTTTGCAGAAGTTTTTTAGTTTGATGAGGCCCCACTTGTTTATTTTTGTTTTTGTTGCCTGTGCTTTGGGTGTTATAACCATAAAAATCATTGACAAGTCCAATGTCATGAAAGTTTTCCCTCTGTTTTCTTTCAAAAGTTCTACAGTTTGGAATATAATGTTTTTAAGTCTTCTTAAGTCTTTAACTTCTTTTGACTTGATTTTTGTGTATAGTATAGGATAAGGGACTGATTTCTTTCTTTCACATGCAAATATCCAATTTTCCCAACACCATTCATTAAATGATTATCTCCATTTTGTATTCTTGGCATCTTTATGGAAGATCAGTTGACTACGTATGTAGGGATTTATTTGTTTCTCTATTCTGTTCCATTGGTCTATATGTCTGTCTTTATGTTATTACCATTTTGTTTTAATTACTGTAGATTTATAATATATTTGAAATCAGGAAGCATAATGTATTCAGCTTTATTCTTCCTTCTTTTTTTAATGTTTTATTTATTTCTGAGAGAGAGCGAGCATGAGCAGAGGAGGGTCAGAGAGAGAGGGAGGTACAGAATCTGAAACAGGCTCCAGGCTCTGAGCTGGCTGTCAGCACAGAGCCCGACGCAGGGCTGGAACTCACTAACCGTGGGTCATGATCTAAGCTGAAGTCAGACGCTTAACCAACTTAGCCACCCAGGTGCCCCTATTCTTCCTTCTTAAGATTGTTTTCGTTATTTGTGGTCCTTTGTGACTATATGAATTTTAGAGTTGGCCAAGCTCTCCATAACTAAGTTTCATTTCCTTTAAGATTCAAGTCATGGTATCTGTGTGGTTGCAGTAAGTGTAGAATGAATGGGCTAAGCCTCTGATGCTATTATCCTAAAAGTATTTGGTTGAATTTGTCTATGAATATCTAGTTTGGAAATACAGCCCATAATTTGGTGATAATTTTACAGTGATGCAAACTTTATAAATTCAACCTGTAAGTTTTTGCTTATTGTTCTCGTCTTGTGAAAATACTCCAACTGTTATCTTTCTTCCTGCAGAAATGTATACCACTTTACATGAGCTTAACATTTTCTTTTCTATTTGACAAATATAACATATAATTGTATCTATATGATTTCAATGATTTTCAAAAAACTAGAAATGTAGAAGTATGTACATTGAGATCTCATGGTCGTTCATATTATTGCTAGTCTCCCTCCTTCCTCTTTTCTTTCCTTCTTCTTCTCTTCCTCCCCTCCTCCCTCCTTCCATCTCCCTCCTTCTCCTTCCATTTTCCTCCCCCTCCTCCTCCTCTTCCTCCACCTCCTTATCCTCTCTGCCCATCCTCCTCCTTCTCCCTTCCCAGCCCCAAATTTTTATTCTTCTGTATAAAGGAAAAGGAAGGACTCTGTAGTGCTAATCTGTTGTGAAACATGCCTTTTCTAAGTGTGTGTCTGCATGTCTCTAATGTGTGAGTGCATACATACATGTTCTATTTTATAGACCACATCAAATGTCCTCTTGAAAAATTAAAGTAAGTATTTGAAGTAAAGCAATTCTTTTTCTTTACCATAAAGAAAAGAAAGAGGCCTACAAATAACTTTTTCTTTATTTTCTGGTAGCCTGCCACAGATTAAGTTTACACTAATTAGAAATCATCTGGGAACAGGAGAGCAGATTGAGCCTTCGGCTGGAAATGCTTCCTGACAGGTGGTTTACCACAAAGCAACATTACAATTACCTAACACACTGTTTGATTTGTGTAAACCTCATTACTACTCACATTATTTAATGAACTATGAGCATTCCTTCACCTCCCTGCAGATTGCAGCGCTCCATTTCCATTTCAATTCAGGAAAGAAGATTGCATGGCTAAAACCCATTTGCTTTTTAAGGCAAATATTGCCTTGAATTCAAAATTCTTAATTTGAATATAAGTTTTAAAACATGTACCTAAAGCTAATCAGTGAAACCGGCAGGCTAAGTTTTGTTCATAATATTAATAATATTATTAAGCTTGAAGCTTTTGGGTTATGTTTCCCCCATGCATAAAAGAGAAAAACTGATTTTTCACAATGCATAAGAATGTGCATGTTCAGAGTGTGTTCCCATGGGTAGTGAGGTGGAAAATTGAAGCAATTATCCAGATAATTCAAGCTTCAAACCACAAAATTACCTAAGTTCTTAAGTTTTCTTTGTATGTGTCTGCATGGTCTGAAAGTTCATTTGAATGAAACCAAATATTGTATTTTCTTTTTTAAAAAATCGAAATCTCTCTATATCTACCTTAGTCTAACAGTTCATGTTTTAATATCTTGTGAATTTTCTGTTCTGAAAACAGAACAAAAGCTAATTTACAGTTTCCCAAGAAATGGTTCTGATTAAAAGAAACTGATAAAAATAGATATAACTTTCTATAAGTTTTTTTGTAGTTCGTCCACATGTGCCCAGTGTTGTGTTACATCTTTATAATAAATATACTCATGAATATCTTATTTCCTGGAGCTAAATTTCATTCAGTTTTAAAGTTAAACAAAATTTTACCCCAACTTACTTTCCAGCTTTTTATCACCAATTATCTATTTCCAGACACTTCCATTCCTGTCAACTGGTTTATTTAGTATCTCCTAGAGATTCCCTTACTCAAGCAATACTCTTCTAGTGACTTCATTTATTCTTTTCTTCCCATTCACTTCTTAGCAAGGAATCAACAGAGCCCAGTTCTGTTTGACTTCATAGCTTTACCCTTCTTCATTCTCTATCTGGTCTTTCAAATCCAGCCAAAGCACTCTCTACCAGCCTTGATGACCTAATTATCCTTCAATTACCAACCGCACCCCAAGTATGTGACTTACAATACAAAACTTGCTCACTTATGATACTTTCTATAGGATCTGCTCACTGTAGACGCTGAGGAACACAGTCAAATGGAAACTTCATCAGTAAATGTATTTACATTAGCACAAGAACAGGATTTCTATCCTTTGAATATGGCCTGGCCCTAGTGACTTACTTGATACTTCAAATAATTGTTTTCTGAATCTCTTGATTTCCTAGATCCTTAAAATCTTTAATACATGTGATTTAGTAATTTAACCCATATGAGTAGTAGCTCAGTAATTCCTAATATTACGCACTTTCCTGTTGCTAATATAAATATCCTAGGGAAACTCACATTTGAAAAATATAGTCTACATATATATATATATATATATATATATATATATATCTTTTTTTAACATTTTTAAATGCTTTTTATTTTGTTATATTATTTTTGAGAGAGAGAAAGAGCAAGTGAGAGCTAGGAGGAGCAGAGAGAGAAAGGGAAAGGCAGTGCAGAGTCCAATGCAGGGCTTGACCTCATGAACCGTGAGATCCTGACCTGAGCAGAAATCAAGAGTCAGACACTTAACTGACTGAGCCACCCAGGTGCTTCTATATTTCTAATCTGTATTCTACATATATATTTCTAATTCTGGAACGTCTTTCACTTACAAAACCAGCACAATAGAAGCAAAGTGTGTGTTTGTTTTTGTTTTTCTCTTGTTTTATTTTAATAGGAAGTTCTGAGTTACCAGCTTTTCTGAATATTCTTATAATTGTCCCCTCTGAGTTGTGATCCCACATTATTTCCCTTTTCAGTTATCCTAGTTTTGTCATCATTGTTGCACCTTGCATTTTTTTAAATAGAGCTTGTGTATACAGTGTCAAATATTTCTTACGTTGCACATTATCTAAATTCTTTTTTGAATAGGGTCATATCTGATATTTCTTTATACTAAGCACAATCATAGGTCAATAGTACATTCACATAAATTTGAATAAAAATAATAAAGATAAAAGTAGTTTTAGGAATGTAGTTGTAACTACACTTCATGTTCTTTAAAATAACATTGGTACATAGTCAAAGCAATATATGATTAAAGGCATTGTTTCTGTGTGTAATGAATGTAAATAGACCAACCAAAAATATATAAGAAATATAATTTTTACATGTTTTTACATGTATAGAACATAAAAATCATTTATGTATGTTTATTTATTTATTTGCAAAATATGCACAGTGTAACCAAGCAGGCAAATAGAGTCCTTATTGATTTGATGAAAACTAAGATGCACTGAGTTATTTTTCAAAGACACAAAATCCTGTTGAGGAGAGGTAACAAGTTCAAATTATAAATATTCATATTAAAAGGAAGGAACTCATTCAAATGTCAGAGTAATCATCCAGGAAGAAATAAAAAACTTAAGAATATAAGCAAATGGTGAAAGTATATACATATTTTTTTCTGAAGGAGGTGTATTAATATTTAAAAAATGTATAGTAAATACCTATCTTTTTTTGGCTGAAAGGAGAAATATTGTAGATATAGAAAAGATTATTCTAATATTTAATTATATTACACTGTAGATGGAAAATTTTTAAAAATACTGGTGTTAAGAACCCATAAAAGACATAGAAAAATAAATATAATCAATACTAACAGGAAATTCTCAATGTATTCGATTTTCATCTAATCTTTAAGGATTAAAAGCACATATTAAAATGATATAGTGAAAAGAATGATTTTCAGAATATGCTGCTGGTAATTATAGTCAATTCACTGTTTTATACCTACAAGTCTATAATCATGATTAATATTAAAAGTGGTTTTCTTGACGCAATCGTTAAGCTTAATTTAAAGAAAGAGTAAATTACATTTTTATTATGATCAGAAAGTTAATACCATATACAAATGTTTTCTGCAATTTTTTAAAATAAAATAAGATTATACAGACCAATATATTCTCATTAACTGATAATTTAAAAAATTTGAACCTAGAGAAAAAAGTCAGTATGGCTCCAGATAATATAACACAAGAAATGTGGACATTACTTACCTAGGGTATTAAAATAACTTTTAAAGTACAAGTTATCGTTAATTTTAAATTTTCCTTAAATTATACTGCTTTATAATACTAAAATCTGAGCTATAGACAGTGGCATTATACCTAACTATAAATTTATGTCATTTAATTTTAATAATGGCTTATTTAATGAAAAGTTTATGAAATTTAACAAATGTAATATTCCTTAATCTCTTTTTTTAAGTGTACTTACTAATTTTGAGAGAGAGAGAGAGAGAGCATAAGCAAGGGAAAGGCAGAGAGAAGGAGAAAGAAAATCCCAAGCAAGCTTTGTGCTGTGAGTTCAGAGCCTGATGCAGTGCTTGACCACATATGACCTGAGCCAAAATCAAAAGTCAGATGCTTAACTAACTGAGCCACCCAGGTGCCCCAATATTCCTTCATCTTAAAAGAATATATTTAACACATGTCTGTTTTCCGGGAATGTAGATAATTGAATATTACATGTTTTTCAGGGCTAAGTGACTGCATCCTACAGCTTTTGATTTGTAATCCAATTATATCACATTATAACTATGGTATTAGGAGGCACTTAGTGACTGTTTTTGATGAGTTATTTCCTACTGTGGATTTATAATTGACATTAAACATTATTGCTACTGAAGTACTTAAAATTGAACTAATCAATTAATATTTAGAGTGCATACATGATTTTGAGTATAACTTTGATGCATTACAATTAAGGAACAACAGTCTTTCTTGCCTTAATGGCAATTAGTATGAATTTCTTTAATTTTCATGGGATCCTAATTCCAAGATTTACAAGTGAAAAAAATAAGAGTTTTATTTGTGTAGTATTATAATACATTTTCTGGATAATTGTGTCTAGTTTTCATTTCTAATGTAAGGATAATAGCTGCTTTATTTTATTTTATTGCATAGTTCTAATCAGCAAATTTGGAAATTAACAATGCTTTTAATAATTCATGTGAATCATAATTTTTTCTGATGTTATCATATGAAGATGTAGCAATATATCCCATTGTAATTGAGAGCTTTCATTTCAAAGCTGGGTGAAATACATGGAATTAGATTTTGTTCCTCCATTCTAGTCACTGAAGGTCATTATATGTCATAACATAATCTTCACACTACCTTAAACTTTCTGTTTTGGAAAAGAGTCAACATCGACTTTAAAATGTTAGAGAAAGACATCTTATAGCCTCTCTCTATTATACATGAGGAAACTGAGACAGCATACACCTGTGGTTGGCCGAAAAATGTCTCCCAAAGTTGTCGGTGTCTTACTAATTTCCAGAATCTATAAATATATTACCTTACATAATAAAAAGGATTTTTCAGATGCAATCAAGTTAAGGATCTTGAAATGTTAAGATTATTCTGGATTACCTGGATAGGCCCAAGGTAATACCAAAGACCTTTATAAGAAGGACCAAGGAGAACCAGAATTAGAGAAGTCAAGTTGACTACAGAAGGAGAGGGAGATAAGATTTGAGGACAGAAGCTGTAGTCAGAGAGAGAAGGAAATTTGAAGATGTTACTCATGAACTCAAAGATGGAGGAAGGGCCAAATCAAGGAACACAGGTGGCCTTTGGAAGCTGGCAAAGGCAAGAAGACTGACTAAACTTGGAGTATCCTGGAGGAATGCAGGCTTGATGACATCCTGATTTTAGGACTCCAGACACCTAGAACAGTAAGATAAAATATGTATTATCTTAAATATTAAGTCACAAAATTTGTGATGATTTGTTCCAGTAGCATCAAGCAATTAATACATTATCTACATGACTTTTCAACTACCCTATGTATGGATACTCCTACATCAGACTCTGCCCAATATTTTTATTCTGTACCATTCCTTTGCTTTCCAGAATTCCACCCCCATTCCTAACACAGATTTTAACATATATTGAAAGGTCACTATGTCTAGAAATCAAATTATTAGCTGTATCACAGGTAAAATTCAGCAGACAAAAATCCTACTAAAGGGGGAAAAAAGTATGACATGGAATTAAAGACCTCTAGGGGATTGATTTATTTTGAAAGAAGATATACTAATTTATCCAAAATACAAATATATATAAATACCTAAGTATACATGAAGTAATGAGTAAGAATCCTAATAACTAGGTAAATAAAACAGTCTTTCAAAAACTAAGCTACATTACATATTCCTCAACTTAGGTTAGATAATATCTTGATAATCAACAATCAATAAATTAAATTGAGAATATTGTAAGTCAAAACTGCATTTAATTCCCCTAAGCTACTAAATATCATAATTTAGCTTAGCCTACATGGAACATGCTCAGAACACTTACATTAGCCTATAGTTGGACACAGTCATCCAACACAAATCCTATTTTATGAGTAAGTGTTGAAAATATTATGTAATGTCTCAAATGCTGTACTGAAAGTGCAAAACAGAATATTGTATGGGTACAAAATAGTTGTAAGTGTACAGGGTGGTTTACCCTGATGATTGCATGGCTGCCAGGTAGTGTGGGATGCCAGCATCATGGGAAAGGATCCTACCATATATTGCTAACCTATGAAAGATCGAAATTCAAAATTCAAAGTGCCATTTCTACTGAATGCATAATGCTTTTACACCATCATAAAGTTGACAAATCATACATCAAACCATTGTGAGTGAGGGACTGTCTGTATTAGGTTTACGAGTGGGATAACTTTATCTTGCCTGTTAATTGCTGGGTACTCTGACTCAGTGCATGATTTGCCTTTACTACTTGGCCCATAATCATTTGTCAAATAAATTTTATCTAAAAATTGAAGGATAAAATCACAATTCGATATAAAGATGTGCTCTAGGTAACGTAAACCATATTCTTAGGAATTTTTGAAACTTCCACTTATTTTTCTTTAATGCAGAAGTTTTCATTTTTAACACAATTTGAAACTGCTAAATGTTTCCTGATATGGATTGCTGTTATCATCATTTAACCATTAGGTTCATTTTATGAACCATTAAGTCAGCCAATGTTGAAAATATAGTGGAATGAGAGCCTTATGAAATTTGGGGGCCAAAAGGGAATTAATAATTTTAAAAGGAGGTGATGACTGAGACTCAAAAACTATAGATAACACCATAATTCAATAAAAGAGCAAAATATGAGTCAAAGAAGGACCTGGGTTAGATGATAATTTAATATAGCAGGAACATTAAATCTAAGAAAGGTTAACTAAAAGAATGAATATTACCAAGCACATTTTAATTCCAAATTCAAGTGATGATTAAATGAAAATATAGCTGGTTTAATTCATAGGGATCTTTGGTTTAAGAATTTCAGAGACTCAGAGAACACGATGTGATAAGTTCAGTGTTTTGCTGATCTATGAGATTTGCAAAGTAATTGGTGATTCTAAAATAGATTGTGAATCATAGGTCTAGATCAACTTTCTGGATAATATTTTTTTGCAAAGGGATCAGTTTTGAAATTACAATGACCCATTTCCACAATTATAAAAGTACAGGTATCTTAAAACTCGATTTCAATAACAGTGCCAAAATTAGATGTGTTATATTAAGAAGATAGGTAGGTTCATAATTATTTTATCTTTAAAATATCATATATTTTCATAACTTCATACTCGTATTTTAGGTTTCATAATCTAGATTCCCCGTCAACTTACACATCTGCTTTTAAAACTTTGCAGTAACATTGGAAAGTGAACATCTAGGCAATCTAATCAGTTATGAAAGTTTTTGAAGTGACATACTATATGTTAACAGGTATTTGCATTATATCTTGTTTTCTTTACATTTATATGTATTTATATACACACACTCATATATGTTATTTAAATTATGCAAAATTCAAGTAGAGAGAATAGTATAATAAACATGCTCAAACTCGTGAACCATGAGATCATAACCTGAGCTGAAGTCAGACACTCAACCAACTGAGCCACTCAGGCTCCCCTATTAAGAGACTTTATAATATATATTTAGTGAACTTGCAGCCTTGCAAAACAACATTTATTTTGTAAACCTAATAAAATGATTAATTTATTTACACTACACATAGATAATACATGACTTTTATTATTTTCAGACTTAGTGTTACATATTGAATATACAATCATTGGCAAAAGGGACCTGGCTCCTACATTGATGAACTTAAAACTTTAATCAGGGAGACATCTTTGTCCACAGACTCACATAAATACATGAATCAAAAATGTATTTTGAGGAAAAACTCTTTGAGCTTTGAAAATATTTATAAAATATACCATATCTAGTCTGAGAAGTTCAGATAAAGTTTCTATAAAGAAGTGTTTCTTAACTTAAGAGCTGAAGAATGCATTAAGTAATATGTGGCTAAGATTTAACATGTAGATAAATGTAACCTAAAAATGGAAGTATATTTATCAAAAATGAGGGTTTCTTAGTGGAACAATGATGCATAATCCTACAATAAAGTAGGACACATACAGTTATGGGTAATTTGAGTGTCATTTAATTTGGCTTTGGTGGGCCAGTGTATATTCTCATAAATTTTTCATTCTAAGTTCACACAAGAATGGTAAGTTGCTGTCAGCCATTGAAGGATAGGGAAATCTTGTATTTTAGACAGAAAAATTACAGAGAAAAACATGACAGTTATTTAAGATGTTTGGAAATAAGTTAGGCAAAAATAAAAGGTTGTTATTCAAGAATTTTCATCAGGGTGCTGACACAATCAGTTTAGTATTTTACAGAGTTGACTCTGTACTCAGTGTGGTGAAAGATTTCGAGAGGGAAAGTCTATGATCAAGAAGTGCCTTTTCCAGGAATGGAAGTGAATAATCAAACTTCCAGGGAGTGTCGTGAACAGTGGCTTCTGTAAGGAAATTTAGTGGATGACGAATCAGGGTTTTTCATTTGATTTGATTTCATTTGATTTGAGGTTTAAGAGAAAAGGAAGAGAATATAGGCATTAAGGGCAGAATCCAGCAAGCTTGTCATCTGAGGGAGATATATTGGAATTTGATATCGATGAAGTCAATTTAAAAATTTTTTTAATGTTTTATTTATTTCTGAGAGAAAGAAAGAGAGCAAGAGACGGCGTAAGTAGGGAAGGTCAGAAAGAGAGGAAGACACAGAATCTGAAACAGGCTCCAGGCTCTGAGTTTGCTGTCAGCACAGAGCCCGACGCGGTGCTCAAACCCATGAACAGTGAGATCATGACCTGAGCCGAAGTTGGATGCTTAAATGACTAAGCCACCCAAGCGCCCCAATTCTTAATGAGAGTGAAACTTAAAAACATAACCTATGTGGGCAGTTGGTTGCAACTGTGTTGTAATAAAGGTCATCAGTTTTTAGAAGGGAAAGTAACTAAGGGGTTAGGACATATAAGATTAATCAAAGTGGACGTTGAAGTCACTCAAGTGGATAGGAATTAGATGTACGAGGTAAAATGACACTGAGAAAGTTTAGATGGTATAAAACTTTTAATATCAAATGAGTGTGTTGAGGATGGGGGAGTGTATGAATTATCTTTCAGTCAGAAGATGACATCAGATATCACTTTTACCATGTTCAGTCCTTTTCTAGTTATTCATGTTTTATTTGTTTTAATTGTATTTTATATGTATATGCTGTTAGTTTTTAGATATTAGTATAAAGACAGAAAATGTGCTAGCCATGAAAGTAAATCACAAGAGCACAAGTCTATAATTCATTTGGAAAACAGGATTCGCTGCAGTAGCAATATGATATTAACCTAAAAAGTAAATTAATTTACATACATATAATAAATTGTTTTCATGAAACAGACCTCAGTATAGCCATGAGGGAAAGAATAAACCTCTTTCATTTTACTTAGGGGAAGTGAATGAATGTATATCAGCACTGACAAAAATGTCCTCCCTGTGTCTATAAGGTAGTTTTACTAAAGAAATCAGGAGAGTTGTTGACGTTAGTTAGTTAAATGCTGCTACATTCAACAAACTCGGATGTTGAAAATGGCACAGAAAAACAGAATGGTATATAGGGCAATGTCGAAAATATTTAAAATCAGTTCTAACCCATAAATGCATGTCAGAAGATAAATTATTGTAGTCATTTTATCATTGTTCAAAATTCAAATAAAAATGTTGCATTATTGTAGGGAAAAACACCCCATTCTTTAGTATATCTGAAAATGAAAGATGTAAAGATTTGCTATTTTTTGCTTACTCAGTCTTGTGTGAGTCATATTCAGATATACAACCCAGGAAAAAATATCCTTGAGTGTGTAAGAGGCTAAGGAAACAGTGACATCTACAGCAGCAACAGTTAACATAACATTTATAAGTGATATCCATCACAAACAAAATACATCCATTTCACTTCAGTTTGGAGAGCAGGAGCCCAGCTGCCACTGTGTGCGTGTATGCTATCTAAATGATGAGAGGTGAATCATTCAAATCCACTTTACTGTAATGAGAATGGAGAAACCTGTTGTAGTTAGTTCAGAAAAAAAAGGTTGTCTCATGTTCAAGGGATGTATAAAATGTAGATTGTGTAAAACAGTTTCTCTTCTGCGTGTAGAAAATAATTTTGGAGTACTATGTCACAAAACAAATCAGAACGTGAGGGATATATATATATCTCTATATATGACTATATCTATCTATCTATCTATCTATCTATCTATGAGTATGTATGTATGGCCATATATATGCTCATTTATATATCTGTCTATCTATCTACATGAGCAGAAAATATACATCAGAAAAGGAAAAGATAGAAATGTTATCTAAAGGCTATTTTTTCCCCGTTAGCCAGTAAATCTCTATGTCGTTTTCAAAAAAGCATCTCTGCTTTCATGTTCTGAATCCAGACTAAGTTTAAACTGATCTTAGCAACCAGTAGTAGTAGTTATTGAAATTATGATAGAGACTGTTAAAGATTGATTGTATAGAATATATACAATCATATGAATAGAATATAATTCATCTCACACCAGACATGTACACTTCAAAACCCAAGGTATTCAAAATAAGAAAGGCAAAGCTCAAAGGCAGAAAATACAATAATGGGTACCCAGAGTCTCTGGTCCACTGAGTCAGACCTGGCAAACACTTTCCTCTGGCTGGCTCAGTGAAAGAAAGGTACATGAAATTAGCAAACTCTCAGTTTACACTAAAGAACTCTATTGTCTCTTTTCAACTAATACTTCACAAACTTTGTTCATTTGTCTGTAAATAAGCTTTCACTGGTTTGCAATGGGAAAATGGTGAAAAATGTGCATTAATGTGATTAGTTCTTTATATGGCAACCCTTATTCAAGTTAAAAGAATGTCCTGTTACCTTCTAGATAAACTTCTCTTTTTTGATAAGGGGATATCAAAGCATTTAGTAACTGAAAACTATTTTCAATTCCTCAGATTTTCAAGCCTCAATCTTTCTCGTAAAAAAACCTTAAGCCTTACTATAAGCCTTACTATTAAGCCTTACTATATACCTCACACTATGCTAGGCACCTAGGATATTTATGAAAAGGTCAGACAAGTTTCCGTCTCTAATGGAGCTTAAATTCCACTTCAGGACATTGACAAAAGACAAATAAGTTGATTACTCAATGCATACAGACATAACTCAAAAAATACAACATACGGTATGTATAAAATTAAAATATAATTATGTGATAGTTGTTAAGTAGGTATTTATATTTGGATGATCATGGAAAGTCTCTAAGAGGTAACATTTAAACATTTTTTAAATGTTTTATTTATATTTGAGAGAGAGACACACACAGAGTTTGAGTGGGAGAGGTTCAGAGAGAGGAAGACACAGAATCCGAAGCGGGCTGCAGGCTCTGAGCTGTCAGCACAGAGCCATACATGGCTGAAACTCATGAACCGTGAGGTCATGACCTGAGCTGAAGTCGGAGACTTAACTGACTGAGCCACCCAGGCGCCTCTCTAAAAGGTAACATTTAAACTAAGAGCTGATTAACAGGTAGGAAGTCAGTCAACAAAAGCCTCTTTCAGGAAGATGGAGGAACAGCTAGAAAAACTAGAAAAAAGGCCTAAAGGCATATTCTAAGTAGGGTGACTGATGCCTCTTGGAGCTGTGCAGTGCAGCAGGGCTGCCTGGGAAACAGAAAGAAGCCGGTTTGCTGAAAAATATTAAGCAAGACTAAGGAAAAGGAACAGGCTATGGTCAGAGAGATAGTGAGGATTATGGAGTCAGTTCTAAAACATGACGCTCCTCAAATTTAATCTTTCATTCACTAATGGCTCATAATCTGTTGGGTGTTAAGTATATTCCATGAATGTCTTAACTCATTTGATTCTCGCAATAAGAATTTCATATATTTACTTTTTTATCTTTAAGTAGCCTCTGTGTTCAGTGTGGGGCTTAAACTCATGACCCTGTGATCAAGCGTAGCATGCTCTATGGACTAAGCCAGCCAGGCACGCTATATTTACCTTCTAAATCTTCATTTTATAGAGGCAAAACTGAGGTACAGTAATTGTGCCCCATCACACAGATAATAGGTGAAAATCAGTGTTTAAGTGCATGTAATCTAACTCTAAACTTTAAATAGGATATTATACATATGTTGCTTGCATATACTTCATGACGATGCCATAAAAAGATAAATGTTCTTAATTTAGGAAGATTTGGCTTAAGGATTAAAAGGTGTTTACTAATGTGTGTGCTGTGGACTAGAATATTATGTTACACTCTCCACGGTGTCAGTTTTGATGAAGCTGTGCATTAGAATCTTTTTATAGCAATGGTTCTCAACCAGGACAGTTCTGTCCTCCCAAAGGACATTTGTTTTAAAAAAATGGAGATACTTTAGGTTGTCACAATAGGAGGGGTGGGGCAGCTACTGGCGTTCAATGGGTAGACACCAGAGATGCTGTTCGACATCCTACAATGCACAGGATGGGCCCCATGATAATCATCTCACCCAAAATATCAATACTGCCAAGATTGAAGCTCTGCTTCATTGACATGAATGTGGAAAATAAGATATTCTGCGGCAGTTAATTTCTTCTTGAAAATTCAGATGGTGCCCACAAGTATGAATAAAGCTTATAAAAAATACTATCCCCTCCCTCCTTCCTTCCATTTATTTGTTTGTTTGTTTGCTTGCTTGTTTATGGTTACCCAGTGTCTGAACACCTTTTCTTTGTTTAGAGAAATTCCCACATTATGATTTTCAGTGAAAGGCTGAGAAAGCTTCAAATTGTAGGAGCTAAAAACTGTCACCTATTACATTTTCCTCGCAACTAGTACAGAGTCATGTGGTATGAACTCAAAAAAACAATAGAATAACCCTCCCTCCCCCCCACCCCAAGACCTTGAATTAAGATTTGATCATGTAACCAGTGGGTATGGCCAAAATCTGCCTCGGGCAACAGCTACAGAAAGGCCAGCTTCTGGAGCAGCAGGGCTGAGGGCTGGTTGTGTTGTCAGCTCAAGCTGCTGTTTGGTGCTCGGCAGCTACAAGGTTTTCATCCCTAAATCTGCTTCACGGTGAGATTTGGGAGGTTGTTCCTGGAGGCACAACCTGATACTGTGGCCCATGCAGCAATTTTGAGAGTTTTCCAGTATCCTCTTGTTATGCCCATATCGCGATCTCCCCAAAATCCCAAGACCACCAAGGAGTCCGAGTCACGTATGCAAAAATATGCCAGAATATTCTGATATATATTTACATATTCTGACATATATATTTATTTCAAATAGTGATTCTTAGAATATCTGAAAGATGCGTTCATGACTTTGAAAGAGAGATAAAATCTTGTGTCATTAATAATAAACTGGTTTTGGATGTTACAATTTTGTTCAGTTTTGAAAACTGATACCCACTTTTGTGGTAAAATGCAGATTGCCCAAGTACAATTTAAACGTTGTAAACTGAGATCTTTGTTATTGGCAACTGGCATTTTAAACAAACAAAAGAGATACTTAAATTAAAAAAAAAGACATTCAATATGTCTTTCTTTCCCTTTTTCCCTCTTCCCTTTCTGTCCTTTTTGCCACCTTTCTATCAGGCATCTTTGTAAACATTTTAAGGTTCTCCCAAATTATAAAGAATCCCGACAGGTTTTTTTCCATGTTTATAGCTAAGATTCTCAAAAATATTTGTGTACATTTTTATCCTCATCACATTTCACATTAATTACTCACCATATTAATTATTCGCCTGAGGTAGAGAGACATGGAGATTTGAGACTGGGGGACTCAAAGGTTCTCAATACTTTATAATGCTCAATGTCAAAATTTTATAAGTAAGTGTCTTTGGTACTACACAGTATTCATATTTTTATATAAAATAAACATGCTTTTTTATCATTTTAAGTTAATTTAAAACTATTTGAAATTTGAAATATTTTTGAAAATATTTTCAATTTGAAATTTGAAAAAATTTGAAAAAATTCTTTCAAATTTGAAAAAATTTTGAAATTTGAAATTGAAAATTTGAAAAAAATTTGAAATTTGAAAAAATTCTCTTCGGTGTAGAAAAAGTGATTCTACACTAGCTGGGTATGACAAACAGTTTAGTTGAAACTAAGTTTTACCAAACAGAATCAGTTCCTGAGGACATCTCCTGTTATAATTCCCCTTATCTTTCTCAGTGTTCAACTGAAATGCATCTTTAAGCCTTAGCTGCAATTTTAAAATAATTTATAGTCCATATTAATCATTTCAAAAGCAGATGATTAGAATGTTAACTATCTGAATGTCAAAATCATTTGTTCTCTTATCAGTACCATGACTCTTTTTACCTGAAGTCTGAACAGAAAACAAACATGCTGTTGGTACCTGATTATATTGTTAGAAATTGAATGCAGAAATTACAAAATGGAGGAAAATAAAAATTAGCCACATAAACATTAGAATAACTGCAGTTACCAGAAATATGTTCAACAATCAGCTTCTCCATATCAACTCACATCTCCTTTTTGACTTGGGAATAATGTTTTTTATAATATTGGAAATGTTCACAGACCTAGCCAGTGCAGCTGCAACTACCATTCACATTTTCACACTGATTATACTCACTAATTACAAGTGGGATGTAAAACGGATTTCATATTAAGCTATATTAAAATGGAAGAAATTAAAGCTGGGCTATTTTTTGGAAGTATTATATTCTTTAGGAGACTGCAGATTTTAGAGCCACATTAGCCAATTAAAAACACCAGGCTACTTCTTGAATAAAGCATTAAAGCAAAAGGTTACTTTCACACTTGAGTGGTATATGTCAAAACAGACATTTTGCCTGGTGGGCACCCTTGTGACAAATTAAATGAAATGCTAGACTATACAATAAAAGATGACCATTTGTACAGTTCCATATTAAATAATGCATTTTGAGCAGACTTTTCTGTCTCCTTGGCAGGCTGTCTAATCTCAGTATAGTCTTCATTTCAGCAATACGTATTTCACTTATTTATCCTTGTGTATTCATCAGGCATTTGTGTTTCTAGTGCAAGTGTTCTCTCCATGACTAACTTTATCCTTTTAGGAATGAGCTCGCTGGAGTGTGACATACACAACACCATGTAATTTAAAAATCTAATATATTCCTATATAAAGTGTGGATTCAATATTCCTTCCTCAGAACACAGTATTGTTTACAAATGAAGGAAGACAAACTACCCTGGCATTAAGTTCTGAAACCATATGCTGGGTAAAAGTAATTTGTCTGCTCTGAAAGTAATTCTGGACCTGATAGGCCGATTGGATAAAGGGTTAGCATTGAATTTGAGATGAACAAATGTGAGGTAGAATGATTCAATCAGACTGTTGCACTTGCTTTTTACTGTGTTTGTAACAGACTGGGCTAACATTTATCTCCATGCATTTTGCTTATACTGTTCAGGACCTGGGATGCCTATCTTTCTGATTTCCAGTTTAGATTACATCCACTTTTTAAAGCCTAAGTCAAGATGCATGTCTTTGTTGAAGTCTTCTCTGTTACATCAATAAATAAATAAGCTTAATTTCTTCTGAGCCTCTCATACTCTGTTTTCCTTATATACAGTTAATTCAGTGACTTTTAGGAAAGAGCACACACATTTGTAGCTGGATAACAATCTGAATTTTATCTCTTCCACTTATTAGCTGATGTAATTATCTCACCTTAAAAGGAAATAATAATGGTACATTAGGAGATGATGAGTACCAAATATCTTAAAGCAAAAGGAAGTAAGTGGTAAACCTACAAAAAAAAGAAAAGCTTTTATATTTGAAAATATAGTTGTTATTCATTATGTGCTTTCCTTTTTTACATAATTTTTTAATGTGTCTATACGTTTTCCAATATTAGAACATTTATTTAGGTTATAAATCCCTTTAGAGCAGGGGTAAGAACATCCATATGCACAAATCTTGTTTTAACATTTCGGAGATTTTGGTACATTCATACAATGAACGGTCTGTCATCTGTCTGTCTGTTTAACTGTCTATCTTAGGACCAAAATGCATTAAAGGCCCATTTCTTTGTGTCTTCTTCAATTTCCTTCATAAGTTTTTTTTTTTTATAATTTTCATCATACAGATATCTTATATCTGGGTTAGGTTTATTCTTAGGTATTTTATGGTTTTTTTGTGCAATTGTGAATGGGATCAGTTTCTTGATTTCTCTGTTGCTTCATTGTTGGTGTATAAAAATACAACCGATTTCTGTACATTGATTTTGTACCCTGCAACTTTGCTGAATTCTTGGATCAGTTCTAGTAGCCTTCTGGTGGAGTCTGTTGAGTTTTCTATGTAGAGTATCATGTCGTCTGTGAAAAGTGAAAGTTTGACTTCTTCTTTACCAATTCTGATGACTTTTATTTCCTTTTGTTGTCTGATGGCTGATGCTAGGACTTCCAGCACTATGTTAAACAACAGTGGTGAGAGTGGACATCCCTGTCGTGTTCCTGATCTCAGGGGGAAAGCTCTCAGTTTTCCCTGTTGACGATGATGTTAGCTGAAGGCTTCTCATAGATGGCTTTTATGATGTTTAAGTAAGTTCCTTCTATACCGACTTTCGAAGGTCTTTATTAAGAAAGGATGCTGTATTTTGTCAAACGCTTTTTCTGCATCTATCAACAGGATCATATGGTTTTCATCTTTTCTTTTGTTGATGTGATGTATCACATTGATTGATTTGCGAATGTTGAACCAGACCTATAACCCAGGAATGAATCCCACTTGATCTTGATGGATAATTCTTTTTATGTGCTGTTGAATTCAATTTGCAGGTACCTTATTGAGGATTTTTGCATCTGTATTCATCAAGGATATTGGCCTGTAGTTCTTTTTTTTACTGGGTCTCTGTCTGTCTTGGGAATCAAAGTGATGCTGGCTTCATAAAATGAGTCTGGAAGTTTTCCTTCGATTTCTACTTTTTGGAATAGTTTGAGAAGAATGGGTATTAGTTCTGTTTTAAATGTCTGATATAATTTCCACGGGAAGCCATCTGGCCCAGGGCTCTTATTTGTTGGGAGATTTTTGATAACTGATTCGATTTCCTCACTAGTTATGGGTCTGTTCAGGTTTTCTATCTCTTCCTCCCCTCTATTAAATATTATCAGTCCACCACTCAGTCTACTTGAATCTGCAGCAGTTTAACTTCTATGTCTCAAATGTATTCAACTTAAGCAGAAGTAGTTAATTAACTTTACTCAGCACTCAAGATGCAGCAGTCAGTGTATACTGCTATAATTGTTCCAACTTAGGATCTCACTTTTAATATTTGGGTTTTTACTTTTTCCATTTTCCCAAATTTTACTCTCCCTTCTAGAAAGCAAAAGTCTTTCTACTGCAAACCCTATTTTAGTGACCTACCCATAACCTGGTCTATCTGGAACTTTGAACTTCCTCTAAATTTTCCCAACCATGGACCAGACTATGACTGTAGATCCTTTCCTCTAAATTTTCCCAACCATAGACCAGACAATGTCCATAGACCTTGCTAAGAACAAATAGATGTCTCTGATGTAACTGCCTGTCAGTCTTGTATTGAATCTCTTAACCTTTTTGGTCTTGACTTCCAAATCCCATATTATGATTTTTTTTAATGTTTTAATTATTTTTGAGAGAGAGAGAGAGAGACGGCGTGAGCAGGGGAGGGTCAGAGAGAGAGGGAGACACAGAATCTGAAGACAGGCTCCAGGCTCTGAGCTGTCAGCACAGAGCCAAGCCCCACGTAGGGCTCAAACCCATGAACTGTGAGATCATGACCTGAGCTGAAGCCAGATGCTCAACTGACTGAGCCACCCAGGTGCCCCTCATATGATGATTTTTATGGAGACACCCAATTTCTCTCAGTTGGACCTCCTGACATTGCCTGCTGGAATAGACCTGCCAGCAATTTGTCCTACCACATCTTCCTATAATTTTCTGACTCATACCCAGCCTTAGTGTGTGATTATATTTTTTATTTTTTATTCTTACTTTTCTATAAAACAGTCCCATCCCTATTCTGGAAATGCCTATTACATGTACCAAAATGTATCAAGGCAGTATTATGTGATGAATAATGGTTATTATAGCCCACATCTCACCAGGCTATGCATGTGTTTTCATAAGAAGTATACCTGGGTCAAAGACCTGCCAAGGAAGAGAGTCAGGTTAGTCTCTCTCAAGACGTGTAGGTTCCTCAGCAGGAGCGGCCTAAACATTCAGTTAGTTTATCAATTTGCTCACATTACTATTGAAAGCAGAATTAAAAAAATAAATAAATAAATAAATAAATAAATAAATAAATAAATTCCTAGAGAATTTACTGTGATGGGCAAAATAATGGATCCTCAAATATGTCCATATTCTTATCCCAGAAACCTTTGAAAAAGTTATGCCACATGACAAGGGAGAATTTAGGTTGGATGGAATTAGGTTTCCCAATCAGATAACCAGATAACCTTATAATAAGGAGAGTATCCTGGATTATCCAGTTTGGCATGGTATCATTGCAAGGGTCTTTTAAATGTGGAAGAGGGAGGCAGATGGCCAGAGTCAGAGTGTTGTGATATGAGAAAAATCTCAACGTACCATTGGTGGCTTTGAGGATGAAAGAAGGAGCATGTGCCAAGAAATGCAGGCAGCCCCTAGAAGCTGAGAAATGCAAGGGAATGGCTTCTCTTCTAGAGAAAGGTGGAAGGAAAAAGGAAGAGAATGTGGAAGAAGGCAGCCAGAAGCAATACTACCCCACCAACAGCTTGATTTTAGTCCAGGGAAACCTGTGTCTGAATTCTGACCACTAGACCTGTCAAATAATACATTTGGGTTGTTTTAAGCTACTAAATATGTGGTTATTTGTTACAACAGCAATAAGAAACTAATGCAACAACACTTCAACATTTCTGAAGATATGTCCCAAAATGAAAACTTGTAATTCTATTGCATATAATGCATCTTTTAATCATCATCATAGCTTGGGTAGAAACACTGAGCCTTATTAAAGCAGGCTGAACTCTCAGGGTTAGAACAGAGATTTCAAAATCAAAAGTCAGCTTCAAGTCTCAAAATGCCTTAGTCACACCAGTTGCAATTGATGAACACACTCAAAAAAAGGTTTTCATGTAGATTCTTCATATGTAAGCCTCTTACCTCCTCTTTAACTCAATTCACACTCATAGTCTATTCTGTAAAGCTTAAACGCTATTCATAAATTTGTTCATGTGCTTGCTAAAATAGCTGAAGGGCATCATAATCTGAAATTGACTTAAATCTGATACAACTAGAGTCAGATGGAGGAAGTCAATACCCACTGGGCCTACATTTTCACATTCTTTCCCTGACCACAAAACATCTCAATAAAGGGAAAATTTATTTTGCCTTTCTTTTTTGAAGCCGTTTTGGTTTATTTTGTTTTGTTTATTATCTCTAGAGCCATCTCTGGTTATATTTGACTCACTTTCTTTAGTAACTTAGGCAAATTAGATGGAGAAAATAAACTAAAAGTTTTCTGCAGAGTTCTTTAGACTCAAGCTACGCATTCCCACTTAGGTTCTGATTGATAGAATGCCGATAACCCCATCCCGTAAGGTTGTTACCGGATTTCACCTTGAAATATTTATGAGTTGAGTGCTGTCTGTGAGGTACTGGGGTTCTTCTTGCAAATTAGGAGATAGAGACACTTCATTTATGTCATGATCACGACCTTTTCTGACTCCTAAAAAAGGAATGTTGATTCATCTTCTGCATTTGAATAAGAGCAATATCAATACAGTAAATTAAAAAAATAACAAAAAAATTTCCACCGTCTATCTGTTAAGAATATTATCTGGGGGTTCCTGGGTGGCTCTGTCACTTAAGCACCCAAGTTTGGCTCAGGTCATGATCTCACAGTTCATGGATTTGAGCCCCATGTCGGGCTCTGTGCTGACAGCTCACAGCCTGGAGCCCGCTTCAGATTCTGTGTCTTCCTCTCTCTCTGCCTTTCCCCCACTCACACTCTGTCTTTCTGTCTCTCAAAAAAATAAATATTAAAAAAATTTAAAGAATACTATTTGAATCTTCCTCAGAAATATTAAAATTCTATTGAACCTATGAAGAAGCAGAATTGGAGGTGGCATGAATTCTAATTATTACTGATACCAGAATATTCCTGAATGTCCTGATGCTTTGTGAGAAACTATTAGCTGTAATTAAAAGAATATCTCAAAAGCAAAAGAATTAGAACATTAAGGAAATATTTAAGCACTTTTATGTAAAGATATTTCAAAGTATATTTGTTACTCTATATTAATGTATTTATTAGCTGGTGGAGAGGTTTGTTCCTTAACTGGATATATGTTAATGTCTTTGCAAATCTAAAGAGCATCTTTGCTCTTTGCTTTGATGTGAAGTATCAGGCTAAAGCTAACATTTTTAGGGATTTGGGTTCAGAAGAGTTTTGGATGATATCATTTATAAAAGGACTGAAAAGATTCATTAAATATCCTTAAAAATCACTCCAGACTTGGGGCACATTGGTAGTTCAGTCACTTAAGCAACCCACTCTTGGTTTTAGCCCAGGCCATGATCTCATGGTTCATGAGTTCAAGCCTTGTGTTGGGATCCATGCTGACAGTGTAGAACCTGCTTGGGATTCTCTCTGTACCCTTCCCCACTGTGCACATGCTTTTTTCTCTCTTTCAAAATAAATAAATAAGCTTTTAAAAAAGTCACTCCAGACTATATGCTGGCTTTATCAGAATTTTATTTGTGTCTGAGGAAATAGAAATGCTTCATCACTGTCATCTGGATCACCTACTTATATATCTTGGATTATATTCTTCCATGACGCAATCTATATTTAAGTAATCAATATGGAGGTGAAAGTAATCTTTTGCATTTATTAGAATAGTATTCAATATATAATGGCCTTAGAAGATCATTTCTTATAGATTGTGTGTATTTGTGAATGAGATAGAAAAGAAAGATAAAGAAAAATTTTACAACTATTTATATTTAGCAATTAATTGATATACGAGTCAATTAGAAGTTTATAAATCATCCAAATAATTGGTGCTCTAACCCATTTCTTGACCCAATTGAATATTTGGCATCTTTTTTATGATTAAATTGTTACAACTGATAGTTATCGATTGTTTGCTCTGTGAAGGTACTGAATTAAGTACTCTACAGGCACTGTATTATTTATTGCTCACAACAATGCGATGTGATAGTTATAAAAATTATCCATATTTTAAGGTAAGGAGTCTGAAACTTAAACAAATTAACCAAACCCATGGGGAGCACATGATCTAAGCCAGCACTTGTTTCAGAGAAAAAGAGAAGTTATTAATAATAATCTGACTCTATTGGCATACATCAGAATTGTGCTAGGTAAACCAAGATATATATTCACCTCACACATGTAAGTAAATAGCAGAAATAAGATTAAATACTAAAGAACCCTAGTTATTTTCCAAATATATGATTTAACTGCATAGGGAATGTGCATAATTCTGACATAGAATGTTAAATATTTTATGATTCCTTTGGCAACATGAACTAACGTCCTATCAAAATTAAACATTTCTCTTTGTCATCCATATTCCTCCTTTCACTTTTATTTACCCAATACCAAAGCCAACTGGTGCATCTCTGAGGAAGTGGTGATATTTCACTTAATATCACTACAATGTTTTCCTCCATCTCAAATGTCAATTTTCTATGCATATATACATCATTTCTAGTTTGATGCTCAGATTAAAATTCCCTCCTCCTAGGTGGCTTCCCAGATTCATCCCTAAAAATTTCAAAAATATGTTATTTGTATTGTTATTATAATAACTACTCCAATATCCATTATATTCATCATACTTTTGTGTACAAATTGTATCCCCTAAATAAAATATCAACTCTTACATATGACTGAATGGTTATAATGTGATTAATAATATGCATATTTATGAGTCATCTTCATTTTTAAAATTTTGCTTCTTTTCAGAATTAACAAACTCATTCTTTTTTTTAAGTTAATTAATTAACTAATTTTAAAAGAGAGACAGCACCATTTGGGTATGGGGAGAGAAAGAGGGAGAGAGAGAATCCCAAGCAGGCTCTGCACCATCAGCATAGGGCCTGGTGCAGGACTTGATCTCACAAACTATTAGATCATGACCCGGGCTGAGATCAAGAGTCAGATGCTTAACTGACTGAGCCACCCAAATCCTCCAGCAAATTCTTATTCTTGAAGAAATATATTTACTCTTTAGTTTACTGTGGATATGACGATAGCCCAAATTGCATGAAGCCTTAATATTCAGAATCCAAGTAGGCACTGTAGACCAATTAATTTTGGCTATAAATGTAAGTTTCTTTAATAAATATCTGATGTAAATATATTACAAATTTCAATATGATTTTAAGTGTTTATTTTTCTAGGAGAGTTTCTCCTTTTTTTAGAGCATTTCTCCTTTTAAGTCTCTATCAGGTTATCTAATTTTATCTAGAAAATATTTATTTTTTATTTATGAAGCTGTGCCAGCCGTGTTTCTTCCATCAGAAACTTTCTATCATGCACATTTTTATCTCATCAATACTTTTGTAAGTACGTATCATGCAGGAAAATCACTTTGCAATATGATTTTGCTTGAGAAGATGCACATTATCTCTCTTTACTCTGAGTGGCATTTGAAATTGAAAGGTAATATTGGAAGTTATACGTCGTTCTAACTATTTTTTTTTACACGACTTTCTTCTGTATGCTGTTGACAGAAAGAAACTATTTAATTTGTTCCACATGGATGCTATTTAGTGCCTATATAAGGTAGAATGATAGCTGTCCACGTACTATATTTTCAGGAACCTTAAAAGAATCACCTGGCCTAAATAATATACCTCGCTATATTTCCACAGTGCCTAAATTTCTGTCAGTTAATGTCACTCCTTAAGGGTGTTTCCAAGAAATGGACTTTTATTTTAGTTTATTTTTTTTTTAGAAATGGACTTTTAAAGCATTGCCTTAGAGGGGAAGCACATTGGCACAGATTTATCTTTATTGTGAATGGGCTTTGGCAAATACCAGCAGTAATAAGACAATAAACAAGTACACTGCAAGTCAAAGGTAAGCAGGAAAAAATTCTAAACTGATGAGTTTTCCCCAAAGGCATAAAGTCCCAATGACCTATGTTTTTATAAACACATACCCCAGACTTACCAGCAAAGGCTTCTAAGATTCAGCAAAATTGAAGCGAATCCTAAATAATCTTATGTTCATCAAAATTCAAGCCATTCAGGGAAATTATTCAGTGTTGTTCTGTACCTCAGGGTGGACTTTGAGACCTGGAGAAGGCCACCACCCCCCAGGCCACCATCCCCCAACTCCAGGCAGGACAGATACGGTAAAAACAGCTGAAAGGAAATAGACAATTTAGATTGAATTACATGTACATCTAAGAGTCCTAGGTTAAATATTTCCCCTGTTCACTCTGAGTACCTCTGTTAAATTATAGGTAATATTTTTCTTCTCAGAGAATTATCCAGAACAAAGTGTCCAGGCTGTTTGAAACTCTATAAAAAGTTAGTCATCAGACTTTCTGCCTTATGAGAGTTTGGTTTGATTTTTAACACTACATACCTAGTTAGGTAATGCAGTACTGTGAAGAGAAAATTTCATTGCCTCTGTATAGAAGGAGAAGAGATGTATCTTCCCAGCAATGGGTCTCAGGAGGAATTTCCTATAAAGTGACCACATATGGATTTAATGACTAGTGCTGCTGGACCCTGGTGAGGCAAATATTACAGTGTTGTCACTATGGGTCTCGATGCAAAGAGACCTGCTGGTCAAGATAAAAAGGCAAAGAAACTAAAAGGGAGATAATCCTGCAATAAAAAGAGGGAGATAAAAGACACCTGTTCAGTCTGGCAGTATTTTTATCTTTTCTTACCAAATAAAAATTTCTGCCACTTTTGAAAATCGTTTAATTGAGTCTCAGTTATACATCAGACTCTTTATATATATTTCATCACATCCACCTTTCTTTTCCATGGAAGGTATTATTTTTTCACTGTAATCCCTTTTGAAAATGTTAAAACATCTTATGTGCATATACATGTATAACCCTCAAACTCATATTAAATATTTTTTTCAGATATATTTGAAATATATCTGACTAAGATATATATATATAAGATATATATTTGACTAAGAAACCTTGTCAAATGCACCTAAACACAATTAGTTTCTCTTTTTACATATCTATAATATAAAGTTTTGTTCATGCAGTAACTGTTTCAGTCTCTTGTGTTCCCATTTTAGAACAAGGCTTCCAATGGTTCCCGTTATATGTTGCATATGCAATACAGTCATTGTAGGATTTAGCTGAAAATGATCTTCTTGGTTTTACATTTTGTTCTGAAGACGTGATCTCGAACCATTAGTCACAAAAAAGGTACTTAAAACGAGGCAGATACTGAAGGAATGTACAATCTTCAGTATGAAGAAACTCAGCTGATAAGTTAACTTGCTTTTAAATCACTAGAGACACCCCACCCTACACTTTAACCTCAGTATAAGTCCTAGCACCCTCCATTAAAAATCAGTTCTTTTCTTTCTTTTTTCTCGGTCACTCCAAATTCCTCTCTTAAGTCTTCAGTCTCTTTCTCTCTCTGTTACTCACACATACAGAAATACAAATATTCTTTATTTTTACGTTCTGTTTTTGTTTCTGTGTTTTTAATGTTTTTATTCATAAATCTCTTTTCTCCACAACTTTATTTTTAAAAATTTTTTAAAGTTTATTTATTTCTTTTGAGAGAGAGAGAGAGAAAGCATGCATGGGGGAGGCACAGAGAGAGGGAAGGAATCCCAGGCAGGCTTTGTGCTGTCAGCTCAAAGCCCAACATGAGACCCGTTCCCATGAACCCTGAGATCATGACCTGAGCTGAAATCAAGAGTCAGATGCTTAAATGACCAAGCCACCAGGATCCCCCTCCACAACTTTATTCATCTTTGATTAACTTATCATGTACAGAAGTGACAATGAAATCTCCTTTGCTGGAGATGGAAATTGGTTTCTGGAACCAGAGACTCTTTTCCTATAGCTATCAAAATTTGATGGTAAAGAAGAGGATTTTTAAGTTCTTGTTAGGATATATTTTATTTCATCCAATTATAAACCCTAGGGCCTAGCAAATCATGGATAGACTTGGCACTCAGCTTGAATGAATAAAATGAGAGAGCTCACTGCTATAGTATTAGAATATCATTCAAGCAATTCTCTTTTCAGGGGAATCTTTATGATAAATCAAACTGAAGAAAATAGCTGAATAAAATTAACAAATTTTAAGTGTAGAGTAAAATTGGTTTTAATAAAGTTAGTGTAACCACCACCATAATCATGATATAGAACTTTTCATCCCTCCAAAAAAGTGCTCTCATGTTACTTTACAGCCAATCCATTACCTCATCATAGGTTCTGATAACCGCTGATCTGTTTTCTGTCAGTGTAATTTTGAAATAATATAGTATGTGGTGTTCGTGTCTAGCTTCTTGAGGCAGCAGTGACATTTCCAGTGGCAGTACAGTCTTCTCTGCCTTTTGGTTAAGCATTAAACATAAAAGTGGTGCAGTTTACATTTATTTTTCTAGGTAAATATAAATTTGGTTAAAAAAATTCCTTCCATGTGAAAATTTAAAAACAATCCTTCTGATAAAATATGTGTTGGATAAATGGGGAGATACAAATGGACATTACAGAATTTCTCTTAAAAAATAATGCAAACATTGCATACCAGCTTCTATGGCATGCATTTAAACAATGATCAAGAGGAAAAGTGTAGCCTTAAAGTGAAACAGAATCAGTAGGTCATGTATATAGAGAGGGAAGAAGAAATATTTGTTTAAGGGTTTATGTGGCTCATGTGATTGTAAAGGCTAGCAAGTCTAAAATCTATAGGGTAGACCAGTAGACTGGACATCTATGGAAGAGTTGCTATTGTAGCGTGAGTACCAATAAAGTCATCTGGCAGAATTCTCTCTTCTTTTAAAAAGGTCATTTTCCCCTTTTTCTATTAAGCACTTTTACTGATAAGATGAGGCCTAACCACTTTCAGGGGGAGTAATTTTCTTTAAAAATTATCTCAAAATCTACTGATTTAAATGGTAATCTCATTTTAAAAAACAGCTCCACAGAAACAACTAGATTAATGTTTGACCAAATATCTGGATTCCATAGCATATTCAATTTTACACATAAAAGTAACCATCTCAATTTATATAAATTAAAAAAAAATTAATGTCCAACAGGACAAAGAGTAAATTGAGAAAATCACAAAGAAGAAATGATAAAGATAAAAGCATAAATTAAGGAAATAAAGAAAATAAAAACAATATATTTATTAATAAATCTAAATGCATCAGAATTTTTTTCTGTTGTAAATTAACAAAATAAACAAACCACAGGTAATTATTTCAAGCCATAAAATACCTGAAAAATGGTTATATTGATGTGGCCTATGTTATATTTGTTTTGGGTAGTATTGACATTTTAACAATATTTGTTCTGCCAATCCATGAGCATAGAATGTTTTTCATTTCTTTTTATCTTCTTCAATTTCTTTCAGCAGTTTTCTATCATTTTCAGCATATAGAACTTTTACATATTTGGTTTGGTTTATTCCTTGGTATTTTATAGTTCTCAGTGCAATTGTAAATGGGATCGATTTCTTGATTTCTCTTTCTGTTGCTTCCTTATTGATGTATAGAAATGCAATCAATTACTGTACATTGATTTTGTATCCTGTGATTTGCTGAATTCATGTATCAGTTCTAGCAGCTTTTTGGTGGAGTCTTTCAGGTTTTCCATGTAGAGTACCATATCATCTGCTAAAAGTGAAAGTTTTACTTCTTCTTTGCCAATTTAAATGTCTGGCTCCAGGCACAGAGCCTGACACAGGGCTCGAACCCATGAACCATGAAATTATGACCTAAGTCGAAGCCAGATGCTTAACTGACTGAGCCACCCAGGTGCTCCTAGTGTTTTCTTATCTCTCTTTGTCTTGGCTTCATCATTTTCCATAATTTTATCTTCTATTTCACTCCTGTGCTTCTTAGTCTCCCCTAAGCTTCTTCCATCTTTGCTGTCCCTGAAAGTAATTTATTTTCCATCTCATTTACAGCATTTCTTAATTCATCATGACTATTTCTTAGTTCCTTGATCTCTGCAGCAGTGATTCTCTGCCATCTTCTTGCTTATTTCAACCCCAAATATTAATCTTATGACTATTATTCTAAATTCTTTCTCAGATATATCTGTTTATATATTGTTTATATCTGTTCTGAAAAATTGTCTAATTGTCATTTCTTCCTGGTATTTTTTTTGAGGAGAATTTTTCTGTTTCATCATTTTGGCAAGTTTTCTGTCCCTTATATGTTTTAATAGCTTGTTATGTGTCCTGCACTTGCAAACACTACTATATTAAAAAGGGGTCATACACTGTCCAGGGCCTGGCACTTCAGGAGGTGTTTTTGGAGTGTGTTGTGTGCTCTCTGTTGTTGTGACTCTGGTTGCTTTATCTCCATACTTGTAGTGGTAGTTTGGACCTTCTTTCATGTGTGCTTTGATGTGTTCACTGAAGTCACCTGGTAAAAAAAATTTTAAAGGGGTTGGGGGAAGAAGCCTTGTCCCATAACAAAGAGAGAAATTACAGGGGCAGGTTAAAAAGAAAAGAAAAAACAATGACCAGAAAATCAGAGAAACTATATAGCTTAATGCAGAGAGAGAGATAGAGAGAGAGGAAAATAAGAAGGAGATACAGAAGAGGTGTGTAAAGAATAAATTAAAAATGTCTGCTTAAACAAACCAACAGTCAGAATAACCACAATAGAGAAGGGGAGACATAAGAGGAAGAAAAGGAGAAAAAAGACAAAAAAGAATTGATCAAGAATCAAATCAGAAAATGCCAAACTGCTGGACTGATATGTGACGGTGCCTTGGAACTGGTGGCTGCACTGGTCTGAAGGAGGGCCTTGTCTGGTTCGGTCAATGTCAGTCTTGCTCTGTTAGATATAGGTTACCAGGCGCAGTGGGGTGTGGTTTGGTGTAAGAGGTCCCACCTCCACTGTGAGCCCATTATCCATTCCCTAAAGTCCACCTTACTGGTGATGGGGAAGACAATGGTGATACTCCAGTCTCTCTTCCCCAGACTGGGTGTCCCAAATCACTCTATTCAGGCCATTTTCACAGCGCACTGCGAGTGCAAGTGAGCTAGTTTGTTCCACTCCATACTCTCCCGTGCCTCCCAGGTGCTCAGCTGGGATTCAAACCCCATGTCTTAAAGGATCCCTCCATGCACCCTGGTTCTAGGGTAGAGCCACTCCACCCAGCCGGGTGACAAAGTGCCTCTGGCTGGTGGGGGCCTGCAGGGTCTTTCGTCCTTGGATCAGCTATATGCCTTCTTCCCACAGCACTCAGGGGAGGGGATTACTCTCTCCTACCATGATTCTTAGCTCAGTACTGTGTCTGGGGCTGGCTCCCCTCATCCCCAGGCACGCGAACAGAGCTTCAGGTCCCAGTCCAGAGAAAGCCCTGCAACCATGGAATGAGTTCAAAATTGTTTTTTTCTCTGTTTTTTTCTGTTGCCTGGTCCGTGGTTTTTCTTTTAACCAAATACAATCCTACACTTCCACTTCCTCTCTTTCTCCTCCTTTTGTCTTTCCACATAAGGGGATCCCTCCCCTCCATGCCTACACTGCCTATTTTATCTCTCCCAGTTTGCAATCACACACCTAGGGCCGCCAAGTTGTCCCTGTGGGACGCTGGAGATGTTTCTATCACTCTGTATGGCCTGGATTCCTGGAATTCCAAGGCTCTGGCCTCAATACTGCTGTGCTTGACGGACAAGGGAACTTTGGGTCTCCCTCTTTCTCCACCATGTTGACTCCTCCCCCCTATATTTGTAAATTAGATGTTTAGATTTTGGAAATGAGATTTGCATTATTATTAGTTTATTTCATTTTTCTAGTATTATTGAATTACATGAAAATTTAAAATTTTGTATATTTAAGGTATACAACTTAAATATATGATTTGATATACATATATAGTGAAATAATCACTATATTTAAGCTACTTAACATATCTGTCACTTCACATAGTTATACCATTTACTTTTTCTCTTTCTTTCTTTCTTTCTTTCTTTCTTTCTTTCTTTCTTTCTTTCTTTCTTTCCTTTCTTTCTTTCATGTGTGTGGTGAGAACAGTTAAGGTCTACCTTCTCAGCAAATGTCAGGTATACAATACAGAATTTTTAATGCATTGTTGTACATCAGATCTTCACAACTTATTTATCTTACATAACAAACTTTGTACCCCTTGACCAACATCTTCCCTTTCCCTTCCTTCCTATTCCTGGTAACCACCATTCTATTTTTTGCTTTTATGATTAAACTCTTTTAGATTCCACATATAAGTGAGATTATGCAGTATTTGTCTTTCTACATCTGGCTTATTTCACTTAGCATATTGTTCTCCAGATTTATCCATGCTGTTGTAAATGGTAGTATATTCCTTTTTAAGGCTGAATAATAGTTCATTCCATATATAAAACATATTCTTTATTCATTTATCCAATGGTGGACATTTAGTATGTTTCCATATAGTGATTATTGAGAATAATGCTACAATAGTGCAGATATCTCTTTGAGATCCTGATTCCATTTCCTTTGTACATATATCCAGAAGATGCATTGCTAAATCATAAAGTTTTTTTATTTTTAATTTGGGGGGGAGGACTTCCATACTGTATTCCATGTGGTTGTGCAAAATAACCTGATTGAAAAATGAGCAAAAGACATATTTGAATAGGTATTTTTCAAAAGAAGACATGAAAATGGCCAGCAAACATATGAAAAGATGCTCAACATCACTAATTGTCAGGGAAATACAAATCAAAACCACAGTGAAATACCACCTCCTATCTGTTAGAATGGCTATTATCAGAAAGGCAAAAGATACATGCTGATGAGGATGTGGAGAAAGGGATACCCTTGTAGACTATTGATGGGAATATAAATTGGTAGAGCATTATTATTAATTGAGAAAAAAAGTGAAACAAACATAATGCACAAAAATCATGTGGTTCTCCACCACATTGATGGAGGAAGAGACGATTTGATTAACTGAAAGAAAAGTGTAAGTAACAATGTCAATGAGGAATCAAATTTACAAAAAGTGAGCTCTAAAAAAGCTTCAGTGCTGACTAACCTAATTTAAGATGGCTGATATTAAATCAATATGGTTGTCAAAAATCATTTGTAAAATATTGCATCATTGTCACCTAGGCACCATATGGTATATCAAATGACAAGGTAAAAGAGTCCATCAGTATAAAAGTGAAAACTGCCATCATTAAATCAAATCCATTACAGAAGAAATGAGAAATAAAAATATGATTTTAGTATAGCAAACCAGATGTTCTTTCATGAGTTCATGAAATTAAGAATCGTATAAACCCACAATGTAATTAAATGTATCATCATGCTGTATAGAATTGAAGATTAGGTTTGATTTAAGGAGATGATCCCAAAAATTTGACTCAGAATATGTTTTTCTCCTTTATTCTGTCATGTTGGATCTGCTGATAGTTTAATAGTGATCAGCGTACAAATATGTTTTACAAACAATCTAAAAGAAAAACCAGCACATGTATTTTGAAAGAAAAATCTAAAGTGGACTGACTGATGTTATTTTGTCTCCTGAAGACACTGCAAACATATATATATTTTTTTTTTTTTTTTTTTAAATCCCACAAAACTCAACATGAATTCTAATGTAGTGGAAAGGGTTAACACTGTCAACCAATTAGGGAAAGAATTAGCATTAAAAACTTATACTTAGTTGATATCAATATGTATAAATATTCATAGTGAATTGAACTTTATACAAATTGGTCTTATATGAATCTTCATTTTCAATGGGGATTCTAGTAACTATTTCTCTCATACATGGTATTGAAAACTGACTGAAAAATATGAAAAATTAAACTTTTAATTTCCTACATATAAAACCTGATCCTGCCAAGAAATTAAGATAGTTTAATAGTGGAAAATATTTATCTGACGTGCTATATCTACAAAATATTTAGGTTTAAACAAGGTTCAGCCTTATTCATGGATGTTGTAGAAGTTGTTAATTGTAACACACCAAGATTTTATAGTGTGTGCATTGGCCTCAATGTGTGTACGTGTAAGGATGTAAGAAATAGCATTTACAAAAAGTTACAGCACTTATTTTTAATTTATATTCAGATAGTATAGATATTACCAAGAAAAATATTTTAAAGCAATTCCCAAAATTAGACTATTTTACCACAAGAAGAATAATTTTCAAAATAAAATCCATGGGAACTTTACTTCTTTCCCATTTATATAGTTTAATACTGGGGATTAAATTCTCACAGTCAAAAGTTCAAATAAAGTATTTCTCTTGGACTATACTTTAGAAATTAGTGGATTAAACAGAATTACATGTATACATAAAATGGTCTGGTTCAATCCTACAAATCATCCTTTGTTGGATGCAAGAGACCATAAAACTGAATAATGGATTTTTCAACTTCATTCACTGAGAGAAAACCTATATGAGGAGATTTAACATTCCTATGTGGATTATAAAACATTTACTAAGGAGTAGGCTAAAAAAAAGACCCATGCATTATTTTTTTATTTTTGCAACTTCTGCAATTCTCAAATTTTTCAAGAAAGTTTGTTCTTTCACTTTGGTGAACTCCATTTTAATAAACTATTAATTTGAAATAAAATCATGTATTTTTTTTGTAAAATTCTGTAGTTAAAGCATCTATGAACATATAAATTTCTTTAAAATAGTACTAAAAGATAATGTAAATAGGTTAACCAAAATAATGTTTTTAAAAGGTAAGAATTTTTATTTTAAAAATAAAATATTAATCCAATTCCAGTCTATTCACCAGGAAAAAAACAGAGTGTCACCATTCTGTGTGAATCTCCATACCCCAACCCCATACCTTAGCTTTAGCACTGCTCATCCAACCTCTAGTTTCAGATGCAAGCAGTTTCTGATAATTCTAATGACGATGGGCAAATTATTAGGATCCAAGCATTACCAGTTTTCCATGTCTCCAATTTGTTTTGCAGCCCAAAATATAACATATGGAGAAAGTTAAGAGTTGCTTATGCAATCTGTCAACCAATGTTGTGGGCTCTAACTTCAAATATGTATAGAATTTGAACATTCTTATTGCTTTCATCTTATCCAGGTCAGCATCATCTCTTGCTTCCTAGCAAGTCTCTCTTGCTTTTGCCTGTAGCACCCCTAGAGTCTCCTCCACATAGTAACGGAAGTCATTCTTGTATGTATAATTCATATTATTCACCATGTGGTCAAGCCCAAGAATCCTGCCTTTGTGTTAGAATAGAGCTTTGGTATAATAAGGGAATAGACCATAACATGTTTCATACACGCATGTGTAATTCTGTTTTTGGATTTTCTTTTTTCTTTTTCTTTTTCGAATGTTTACTTTGAGAGAGAAAGAGAGAGAAGAAGAGCTTGAGCATGGGAGGGGCAGAGAGACAGAGAGACAGAGGATCCAAAGCATGTTCTACACTGACTGACAGCAGAGAGACTGATGTGGGTCTCAAACTGATGAACTGTGAGATCAAGACCTGAGCTGAAGTCAGACGCTCCACTAACTGAGCCACCCAGGTACCTCTCTTTGGATTTTCTATTAGGGTCTTGACATTATCACTTGAATATTTACATTTTTTTAAATACTTTTTTCATCTCTTTTTATTTTCATGAGATTTCTTCTTTCTTTCAGTACCCTTATGTGGCTGGTGAAGTATGCTGGGGTTGGGGAGTAACACATATGCCATGATAAATCCTCCTAGATGTTTGGATGGGTCATACTGCTTAAGACTGGAAAAGGTTAAAGGAATCCTACTACTCAAAATGGGAGAATAATAGTTTTCTATATCACTAGGGAAGAATTGAAGGCCCCATTAATATAGCTTTTGGTTACCTCAACTGAATCTTCTTTTATTCTCTCTGCCTTGCTTACTCCTTTCCACCATTTTGGCTCCTTGATATTCTTTTAACATATCAAGTATGTCACTGCTTCAAGCCATAGTTAGAAATGTGTCTATAAATAATTAAGCACTAAGCAGTATTTTTTGGGTACATTAATGATGAAGGCCTACATTATATGCAAAATAATCTTAGAATTCTTACCCACCACTTTTTCTGTACTTTGTCCCTCTACATTGTGGGCCTTGGATCTGATTTTGTAAAAGAGAAAAGAATGGTTTTGAATTTGCAGTGTTTAGGCTATGACAATATGTAGTCTTTGGACTCCTGCAATAGAATGATTGTGTTTCTTGGGAAATTGTAGGGTTTTGTGACTCAAGCTCCAAAACTCAACAGAATCATCTGACCATCTGTGCTGACCATCTGAAACTTTCATTATGTGAAAGGTACACAAGGAGATTTGTACTCACACTGAAGATCCGGAACCACTAGCATGATGACTTTGTTTCTGTTCCTGTCATTTATATTAATTCTTCTAGACAGTTTCCTTTTCCTGAAAAACCTCTGATAAGAGTATGGTATTATAAATAAGCAAAATTTCTGTACCTCAAGATCTTCACAGCACAATATAAAACACATTATTATTGTGGATCTTAGAATGTTAAAAATAAAATTCTCTGGAACAGTTAGTATCATAAATATTTATTCTATTTCTTTTTTTTTTTTGGATTTATCCTGATGATAGGATGGTACAAGATTTAGAAAGAGATTGGGAAAATATTTTGTTATTTCCATTCTTATAACCACTGTCATAGTGGTTATGTGTAATTTTTGAATTTGCCTAAATATCATTTTATTATGGTCACTGTGTCATCAATAAAGTATCCCAAGATTATTCAATGCAAAGGGTTTCTAGCCTCATTTAAATTCCTCCAAGACCCCACTGGTAAAGGCAATTATGTTGGTCACCTCAATTTTATGTATTGTTATTATAATTATTAATATATACTTTTACACAGTCACTCTTTTAAAGTATACTTTGCATGTATTTGACACTTAATGACAGTTGTTTTTAAATCAAGTTTATAGTTTTTGATGAATTTATGAAGCAAGATGGTCTTGTGAATGACTCTGCATAAGAAAACAAAATATATACATATTTATACATATGAATAGACATGCATATATATATGTATATATATATAACATACACACATTAAAATATACATATAAGGGGCGGCACCTGGGTGGCTTAGTCGGTTAAGCGTCCGACTTTCGCTTAGGTCATGATCTCGCGGTTCGTGGGTTCGAGCCCCGCGTCGGGCTCTGTGCTGACTGCCAGCTCGGAGCCTGGAGCCTGTTTCAGTCTGTGACTCCCTCTCTCTCTGACCCTCCCCTGCTCACGCTGTCTCTCTCTCTCTCCTAGAAATAAATAAAAACAAAAAATAAATAAATAAAAAAAATAATAAAATATACATATAAATATGTGTGGATAATATATTGTAATACATATATAGACATACACAATATGTATATATATACACACCATCAACTTGATATTATTGTTCAGTATATAGGCTTGGCTACAGGGCCAAATTAAAAAAAAAGAGAGAGAGAATGAGGGAATGGGTATAAACCCTCCAGTGTTCCCATACAAATTTCCTGAATTCTTTCATTTACTTATAAGATCAATTTTAATGAACCTTAAAATATTAAGAAAAAACAGCAAAATAATGTTTAGGTATATAATGTGGAATAAAAATATAATAGAAAAATTATTTAACACATGTTCTTAAGTAATGAATCTATAGCTACTTACTTAGCCAGGTGGTAACAAAATATATAAAATTCAGCTAATCAAGAAGTAAGGTGTGGGGCACCTGGGTGGCTCAGTCCATTAAGCATCCGAATTCGACTCAGGTCATGATCTCATGGTTCATGGGTTCGAGCCCCATGACAGGTTCTCTGCTGGCAGCTCAGAGCCTGGAGTCGTGTCTCTCTCTCTCTGCTCCTCCCCTGTTCATGCTCTTTCTCTCTCTTTCTCTCAAAAATAAATAAAGTTAAAAATAAAAGAATTAAGGTGAAATATTAGGTTGTTTCTCTGTAACTTTTTTTTTTTATTTTTATGTTTATTAATTTTTGAAAGAGAGAGAGACAGTGTGAGTGGGGGAGAGGCAGACACAGAATGCGAATCAGGCTCCAGAGTCTGAGCTGTCAGCACAGGTCCTGACATGGGGCTGGAACCAACAAACCATGAGATTATGAGCCAAAGTCAGATGATTAACCGACTGAGCCACCCAGACACCCCTCTGTAACTTTTCAAGTGGTTTCAGTCTTTGAGAGATTATTAAACCTTTGGTTCTTTGGACTTGTAGAAAGTATAGTGAATGAAATGGATTTTATTTTCTTTCTCATCAACATGTTAACTGATACATTATTATTTCTATGGCTGGGTAACTGTTATGCTTCTGAACTTGGACTTATAATAATAATGATTCATTATAGTTGGATAACATTTTATCATCTACCAAACATTTAATCATACGTTTTCTAGTTTAGTTCTTACAAGAAAATTTCTGTGACGTCATTATCCTCCAGTTTATACTACGCAGTAAAATGACTGAAGCAGGATCCCTGAAGATACTAGTCTTTGTTTTGGACATGTTCACAATGGAGGAAAACTTTGCCATATTAAATTAGAGGGAAACACACAATTTCTGATATGTATATTTCCAATACACATATTTTAAAAAGTAATTGTGAAAGGAATAGTTCCAAATCACAGATTACCCAAAATAATATGTGCCTATAAGGCAAGATTTTTCATTTTCATTTGAATATTTGCAAATGGTTTAGGTATCAACATTGTTTGATATAAGATGACCTATGTGTTAGCTCTTTCTTTGACATTGAATAGCAAATCTCTGCTTCAGTTTTTTTTTTTTTTTTTTTTTTTAATTCATAATAATCAAAGCCTGGGCAAATTATGGCTTAAGGTCTCATACTAACTCTTAAGATTTCATGACTTGGAGAAGATTTTAATAATTAAGTGGAGGGGCTTGGGTGGCTCAGTCAGTTGAGTTCAAGTTTGGCTCAGGTCATGATCTTGTGGGTCCTGGGTGTAAGCCCCACATCGGCCTTTGTGCTGACAGCTCAGAGCCTGAAGCCTGCTTCGGATCCTGTGTCTCCCTCTCTCTCTCTTCCTCTCTGCTCACACTCTGTCTCTCTCTCTCTCTCTCAAAAATAAATGTGTTAAAAAATGATAATAATCAAGTGGATAGGATGACCTCTTCCGTGGCTAAGAGCTTCTTTTCACAGCCAACCCCATTATCATCTAATGGCCCAATGGGCTCATGAACAAAGTGTCCATGACCATAAGGGCAGAAAAGTATGTGTGGGCTCAGTAACATGGACTTGTACTCACCAAGATTGACCTGGCTATGGCTATCACTGATTGCTCAATCTACCAGTAGCAGAAACCAACAATGAAATTCTGATATGGTACTATCCCGCAGGGTGAATAGCCAACTACCTGGTGGCAGGTTGATTACACTGGACAGCTTCCATCTTGTAAGGAGTGGTGTTTTGTTTTTACTGGAACAGATACTTAGTCTGGATACAATTTTTCTTCCTTACATACAATGCATCTGCCAAAATTACCATCCATGGATTTACAGAATACCTTATCCACCATTATGGTATTTTATACAGTCTCACTCTGATCACGAAACTTACATTTTACAGCAAATGAATTGTGGCAATGGGTTCCTATGCATGGAATTCATTCACTAAACTTTCCAGGTTCTCCACTCTCATCCAATATATGGTGCTATTTCTTTGATAGCCAGGATTCATGGGTCTGTGAGAAAAAAGGGGTGGAAATGAGAGTAGCATTACTCACTATTATCCCTAGTGACCCACTAGCAAAATTTTTGCTTCTTCTGTTCTGTTAGCCTAAAGGTCTTAGTCCCAGAGAGAGGAATACTTCCACCAAGACACAATGATTCCATTCCAATGAACTAGAAATTAAGACTGCCACTTTGGGACACTTTGGGATCCTCTAAATCACAGGCAAGGAAGGGAGTAATGAAGCTGGCTAGAGTGACTGATCCTAAATACCAAGAGAAAATTGGATTACTACTCTACAATTGAGTAAGGAAGAATATGTCTGGAATACAAGAGGTCCCTTAGGATGTCTCTTACTATTATCATGCCCTGTGATTAAGGTCAATGGAAACTACAATATTACAGTTAATACATGATTTGTAATTGCCCAGACCTTTCAGAAATGAAGGTTTGAGTCACTCCAGGTAAGGAAGCATGACTAGCTGAGATACATGCTGAAGGCAAAGGAAATTGAGTGGGTGATATAAGAAAGTAGTTATAAAAACTAGCTATGGCTGTGTGACCAGTTACAGAAAGAACTGTAATTTTCATGAGTGTTTCTTCTTTATTTTGTTATGAATATGTTTATCTATGTGTACATAAGTATGCATGAGGCAGATATCTTTACTTTCTACTTTTTTCATTCTTTATCATGTGATATAAGATATATTGACTTTATACTGTAATATTTAAATATTGTTAGTTTTACACTATAGTATTCAAGTTGTAGGCAATCAAGAAGAGTTAACATCACTTAAGAACTTTACTTCCTTTTTGGGGGAATATGTTAGCACATTTTTGTAATATGTTATATGTAAGATAGTTGTTAAATGGAATTATGACCTATTCTTGTCTTTATTTGGAGATTTAGTATGGTTTAAAGAGATGTGTATGTGTGCCAAGTTGACAAGGGGTGGGCTTGTGAAGGTTAATTTTACATGTCAGTTTGAACCACAGAGGGACCAAATTAAACATTATTTCTGTGTGTCTGTGAAGGTGTTTCCAGATGAGATTAGCATTTGAAAGGTAGACTCAGTAAAGTAGATTACCCTCCCCAATGTGGGTGAGTATTATCCAATATGTTGAAAGCATAAATAAAACAAAACCAAGTAAGAGAGGATTCTTTCTCTTTCTGCCTACTTATTTGTACCATAACCTTGGTCTTCTCCTGTTCTTAAACATATATGTGTATATATATGTACATATATACATATATATACACATATGTGTATATATATATATATATACACAATCGGCTCAGATATATTCTCAGGCATTGGAACTCAGACTGGATTAACATCACTAGTTTTATTGGGTCTCCAGCATATAGTCTTGTACTTTTTTTTTTTTTTTTTTTTAGCTTCCAAATGCTGGTATGTTAGCATTACTTAAAATAAAGGCACCAGTGCCTAAGTTTCAAATAATGTCATTACACTTAAATAAGACATTTTAACCAGGGCATTAATAACATGACATCTTTTATTGTTTTAGTTTTAATCACCACATTGTTCATCTCTTTCAGAAAAAGATAATGGCTATTAAAATGGCATTGTTAAATTCAATGATTGTGAAAATAACATTAGTTTGTCCTCATTGAATAGGTAAATAGCAGACATTCATAAATGTACACTTTTTAGAAAGATACATTGTGAAAGTATGTTTCATGGGGCAGGAGAGGAACATTATCCCAAAGATGCTAAGTTCATTAAATTTTTTTTGTTTTTATGTTGACATAACTAAAAGAATGTTTCTACTACTGTGGTAGAAATGGAGTTTTTCAGTTATGAATATTTTTAGCATTTTCATTCTTTAAGGCATCTAAAAATGTTTATGATTCAAAAAAATTTTAATAGCACTCTTAATAGAATTTATAATTGCTAATTATAATAAAGAAAATAAGATGTTGGGGCACCTGGGTAGCTCAGTTGGTAAAGCATCTGACTCTAGCTCAGGTCATGCCCTGCATTAGGCTCTGTGATGACAGCTCAGAGCCTGGAACCTGCTTCAGATTCTGTCTTCCTTTCTCTCTGCCTCTCCCCCACTTGCTCATACTCTCTCTCTCTCAAAAATAAATTTAAAAAAAACATTTAAAAAATGTAAGAAAACAAAATAAGATATTAAAATAGCATATACAAACTATTAAATATATTTTAAAGAGAGAAACACATTACAAAATTGATATCTATGATGAACGGATTTTAAGTTTTCTAACAATATTTTTTTTGATGGCCATCTATGGCCAGTTGTGATGTTATTGGCCAGATCCTGTCAAGTATGAAGTTTCTTCAGAGTATCAACACACTATAAATAGATTATAAAACTCTGTGACTACTACCCCAATACTTATACCTTTAAGAACCTTGAGCTTCAGCTTTTTTTAAGCTTCCTCAAAAAAAATTGGTATTTGTCAATTCTCACTTATAAATTTTCTATTCATAATAGCATGACTTTTCCTTCACACCTTATCTCTATATATAATCAGAAAGTCTTAATGGAATTCATATATTTGTACTCTTTTCGCTGAAAAATCTATACAGCTTAAAAAAATAATTACATGTTTTTGTGCCATTGTTTATACACATGAATTAAGAGTGTATTGGTGGCTCAGTCAGTTAAGTGTCTGACTCTTGGTCTTGGCTCAGGTCATGATCTCACAGTTTGTGAGAATGAGCCCTACATTGAGCTCTGTGCTAACAGCTTTGAGACTACTTCAGATTCTCTTGCTACCTCCCTGGCCCTCTGCAGGAGGCCGGCTCCGGCATGTCCAGGGGTCCCTGAAGGATGGACAGTGTCAGTGAGAAAGAGAGTGAGAGAGCCCTGAGATTCTTTCTGATCACCAGGCAGACATCTCTGCTCTGACCGAGGCTCAACTTTATTTTATAATTAAGTGTTTGGGGGATGGGCATAGAAGTGGCATTTGCCTTAGACAATGATTTCTGATAACAAACTTCTTTGAAATGTAAGAATTTCCCGGAAACATAGATTTGTAGAAGACTCCTGCATAACCTTTATCAATAGTGATTGAGGTAGGTGATTTAGATGCTTATCCTATGTGGAAGGAAGGTATCTTTAGCATTTCAGACAATGTTTTTAGCATAAAAAGTGTGAAGTTACTTCTTTGTGGGCAGAGGTCAATAGCTTGTTTGTTTAAGGTGGAAGTATCAAGAAAAACGGGTCTTTCAGGAAACACAGTGTTTGCTCCCATAATCACAAAAGAAGAAGTTCCTCAATAGTTTCCTTCACAGGGAGCAATCAGCATATTCAAGGCCAGAATAAGTCACTCACAAGAGCTCCAAGCAGAAACAATTGGGTGGGGGGTGGATATCTGTCCTTAACTCTAAATTAGGCTCTTTGTCTCGGAGCCAGGCTCAGTTGTAACTCTTGTGTTCTTAACCCCCTTTATAATCTAAGACTTGGATCTGCAAGGCCCATAGGAAGAGCCTTTTGACAATCATCCACAGAGGTTTCATCTAAAATCTCTTTTGTAAAGGCAGGAATATGCTTTTCTTTATGAGGTATCTGTGTTCGGAATATCGGTCTGATATGGAGTATTTTGAGGCCTGTTTAATATCAGCAGCCTCATTTCCAACATGAGCCAGTAGTAGCAGAAAGAGATACCAGTTTTCATTTCTCATGGCTGGAGCTGTGCAAACACTGCCGTTTCCTTGCTGTGACTGTCATCCAGCGAGACCGGTGCAGCTTCCAGCATCCCTCCCCTTGCTTGCTCTTACTCTCTCTCAAAATAAATAAATAAACTTTGAAAAAAAGAGCTTATATTTTTAGGGGCACCTTCCTGTCTTAGTCAGTAGAGCATGAGACTCTTGATCTCAGGGTTAGTTTGAGCCTCATATTGGATGTAGAGCTCACTTACAAATAAAAATCTGAAAAAATATAGTTTAGATTTTTAAAGTTTATAGGAATATAATACATAAACTTCACAGATGTGCTCTCTAGTTTCTTTCTTCTGATGAGCTGGGATATTGATCTTCTTCTGCCCTCGGATAGACTTAGACCATTGGCTCCATTGGCTCTCGTGGTTCTCAGACTTTGGACTGGCTCTGAAACTTCACCATAAGCTCTCCTGGTCTCCAGTTTACAAATGGCAGATCATGAAAGTCTCAGCTTCTACAATCAAGTGAGCCAATTCCTTACAGCAATCTGTGTGTGTGTTGCATATTATATATTATATATACACATACATGCAATACCATGCAATATATAGACATATACATGTAGTAATAATATAATAATATATATGTAATATACATCACATGAATTAAGAGATTAGATTTTAAAAGTTTATACAAATTTCACAAATGTGTTTTTTTTTTTTTTTTTTTCAAAAAAAAGAAACCATGACTAATAACTAGTTAAACATCCACTAGGGCACAAATGTTGAATATAAGCACAGGTTCTGGTGTGAGACAGACTGGATAGATTTGGCCTTTCACAATTGCTGCTATGTGATCTTAAGCAAGATACATCACTTTTTAGTTTCATTCATCTGAAAAATGGAGATAATATTATCTATCTCATTGGTGTTTTTTATTTTGGAGGGGATTGGATGAAACATTTTGTAAATTATAAAACTGAGAAATACATTTAAAGCTCATAGTAGGATGTCTGGCATATATTAAGAGCTCAATGGCTCTTATTGTTAAGTTTCTAAATCTCCTTTTTATAAAAATTCTCTTTGGAAGCTTTATCCCCCATCTCTTTTCTTCAACCATTTTTTACAAACTTAGTGGCTCAGTTTTCAGATGAATAATGAAATTGTTGAAAAATATTCTCTATATGTGACATATTTGACCTATTTTTTAAATATATGAAATAATTTAGTCTGATAGTGAATAATAAATGCCACTATGATACGTGGATATGTACAGTAACTGGCAGACTTTGAACCTTCAAACTGACATTAATGTTCAAAAATATTAATCAAATATAACTAAGGCGATCATTATGTATGTTTCTGTTGTATTAATCTAGATACACTGTCTCCATCTTGAGGTTTATAAAACCTTGGGTAACTGTTATTTTCTTCAGCATAAAATGGAAATATATTTTGTGATGAAATACATGTATTTTGTTTGAAAAATATATGGCATTTCATCAATAGAATGTGAAAACCAAGAATAGCACCAAAACAAAAAAAAATAGGGCTACCACACAAAGAGAGCTTATTCATATAAATAGCATATGTGATGAGAGTATATAATATTTTTTTTGTTATAGTTGACTTTTTTAGGAACTTTAGGTCTTACTCATTCTCCAGAGAGAAAAATAAAAAAATAAAACTCAATAATAACTGTGTTCTTTCTGGAAATAGGCCTTCACTCCTTGCTTTCACAATGATAAGAACATTTTTATTTTGTGAATTTTTGCTTCAAATCTATGCTGCTCTGCTATTCCCTGGAAGATTGTTCTTGATTATAAGAGTACTGATAAGTCGCCACAAATAATTTTCACTGTTGCTTTCAGAAAACTATTTCAGATATTAAAGAATTATGAAATAATAGAAATATTTATATGTCATATTCTATATAGGATATATAAATATATTATAGAAATACTATCAAATATTAAGATATATAGATATATAAATACTATCAAAATTAAATAAAATATATATTATTTAGTTATGTGGATAGCTGCATAATTAAGGAAATGAGTTGTTAAATTGTTGAAATTGGCCCCACTACAAATTGACCGTTTTCATGGGGAGAAATGAAACAATTCTCAAATTTATGAACTTCTACCTGAAATGTAAATCTTGCCATGTTATTAATGGTTTATTCCTAGGAATTATCACGTAAAGATGGTTTTGTATGTTACTTGAATGACTTTGTAAACTTCAAAAATAGTAGCACACCAAAACAAATTTACCATCTGAGAAGTAAATAAAAGTAGGCATGCACAATTTAGGTTGAATATTTTTCAAAATTGGAACTCTACATAGTTAATACGGAAGACTATTCTGTGAAAATAATAGGACTTTTACTAAAGACCTATGACAATGACTCATTCTTAAAGTAAATGTTTTGCTTTATTTTAGATTAAAAAACCAATTTCATTGATTACATGAGCTCTTGCAGATCTGTAAATTGATTGGATTATGGACTTTAGTGTAAATTGTATTTTTTTAATGTTTTATTTATTTTTAAGAGAGAGACAGAGAGACAGAATAGAGTATGAGTGGGGGAGGAGGAGAGAAAGGCAGATGCAGAATCTTCGGAAACAGGCTCTCAGCTCGGAGCTGTCAGCACAGAGCCTGACGCAGGACTGGAACTCACTAATGGTGAGATCATGACCTGAGCCAAAGTCACTCAACTGAGCACCCAGGCACTCCTAGTGTAAATTGTTACAGCTAACGTAATTGCCAACAAATCCATATAAAGCAAAAGGAAATATCACAAACTACATATGCCTCAGACTCCATAGCTTAAAGATATCTGAAATAGCATTCCCAGAGAAGAAATACTGCTATAAACCTGATCAACAGATATGACCAGATAAAAGGACAAAAATACCATGAAGAATACAATAAAACAATAGCTCAATGTGTGTGTCAGCTATGATATAGGTGCATTATGACAAGAGTAATTAAACATGAATGACACTTAAAATGAAAGCAAGATAGTAACAAATGAGACAGCTCTTTAGCCAAATAGTATGTCTAAAAACACATGGTTAGTTGCATGAATGCTACTTTTTTTATTTGAGCATCTTTATGTATAAAGTAAGCACAAGGAAAGTTTGAATTTGACAAATGCCCACAGAATAGAAACAGAGGAAATTTATAAAGAAATAAAAAAGATATTTTAGCAAAAGGTACAATTCATATATTTCATTGCTAATATCACTACAACTCCCATGAGAGTATATAGGCTTTTTAAAGATGACAAAAAAGTATATTGTACAAAATAAATGTATATATTATACTTAGGAAAAAACACACTTTTTCAGCTTTTCCTTATTAAAGGTGTAAAACATAAATTTTTGACAAATGCTAAATTTGGTTGTATAATTTTAAGTTTGATTTAGAACTACATGAGGACTTTATCTGTCAGGTTGCATCAATCTGGAATTAATTTGTAAGCCATAGGTTATTAGTCACAAGTGCTGGCTCTTTATAAATCATAAATCTATGTGAGAGTTTTATCCTAAGTGCTACTTTTTTTACTTTCAGTGACTGTGATAGGTACTATTTATTCATAATACTATGAACTTATGATTATAGAAATGTACTTAGCAAATACATGGAATTTTTAATTATTGATAAACACAGCAGGTCTCTCTATAGCATAAAGTGAGCTCCTTTTTATTTTACAATTAATGTAAATGGCACCTACTATACCAATTCTTAGAATGTTCTCATTGACATCTTTTTGATAAATATTCGATTAATAAATTTCTCTGTAATTTCTTCCTTACACATTCAGAGAAACTGGTACTCAACGGTTTCATTAAAAGATACACTCACATTTCTCTTTGGGAAACCAAAACTTACCCATTTATTCATTGGAACACTATTAGTAAGAGCTAAAGATATGAAAAGAAAGCATGATTGAATTACCTAGAGCAAATGTGGCAAAATATTAATAATTTTTAATCTGTGAGATATGGTACATTTACAGGGTATGGTGCATATCATTCTTTAAAACTTTCTCATTTTGACATTTCATGTAATATATTTGGAAAATATATTAGGAGAAAATCATTCAGCTCTAAAATTCTTCATCACTCACACGACTCTGCAAGTTTATAAATTTCCAACTTCCTTTAAGAAAACTCATTACTATAGCTATTGATAAAAAAAAAAAAAAAAGTGGTGTTTTAACACCAGAAAGATCAGACAGTAAACCTGTAGTAATTAAATGGCCTTGCCCTTTCAACCTATAGTGCCTATAGCAAAAGGCTGGCAAATAAATGTTTATTGTAAACTATTATGAATGTTTAAACTAAATAAATAGCATTGAAACTTTAAGAAATTATGAATGAAATGCTCATGTCATGTAGTGTGGTGTGTATTAAGTTTCCTTTATGTATAAGATACTTTGGTATATTTTAAATATGTCTTTTTTTATTTAAAAAATTTTAAAGTTTATTTATTTATTTTTGAGAGAGAAAGTGAGCAGGGGAGAGGCAAAGAGAGAGGGAGAGAGAATCCCAAGCAGGCTCCACACTGTCAGTTCAGAGCCCAATGCAGGGCTTGAACTCACAAACTGCAGGATCATGACCTGAGCTGAAATCAAGAGTCAGACGCTTAACCAAATGAGCCACCAGGCGCTCTTAAATATGTCTTAATATATTTTGATGTTAAACATTAAATATAGACATTTATTTAACTACATTCTTTCAGTGAAAAAAATGTTTCTTTTTCATAGAGTAAAAGTGATGTCTATACGGAAATACTTTTTAAATATTGCTTTCAAAGTTGATAAGGTATAAGTGACAATCGTTTCCTATAGCCCCTGGTATCTGAATATTATTTCTTACATACATTATTATTATACAGTGGAAAGGCACTGACTCTAACTTGCTTCTCTTTTACATTGAGAAACTCAAAAAGACCAGAATAGGCTTTGTTAGCTTTTTCAGCAACACTGTACTTTGTGATTCAAAGACACTTGGGTATATGACTGAAAAATGTTCATAACCTTTTATTTTACAGGGCTTTCCTCTTTGTGTATTTCTTTCAGAGACATATCATCACTGGAGTTTTGGTTGCCTATTTAATTGTATGTCACTGCTTGACAAAGATTTCACTGACTCTGAAATCCAGAATCCAGAGTTGAACTTTGACCTTTGTGTTAAATGGAAGATCTGTAGTTCTGACTATGTATGAAGATGGTAGAGTCCGCTTAGCTTGAAAATGCTGATTTCACTCTGAATTAAATTTTATAACTTATTTGAGTAATTATTAAGCTTTCACAATATACAAGTATTGATATCAACCTAAAAATTAGAAGATAAATTTGGAGATATGTATTTTTAAAATTCTTTTAAAACGTATGTGAGGAGGGAAAATAAGGAAGACTTCTTTGGCAAACTGCACTCTTGTTCATAATTATGTGTTTCCTCTTCTGTAATAGATATATACTCTCCTTTTCTACCATACATTTTTCTATACTTCCCCATACCATTAGCAGACTTGGCCTGTGACATTTTTCTGGATGTGACTTTTACCAGGTCTGAGAAGAAGCTTCATAATGATTGTGAGGGTCAGCTCAATTGCTTACACCTGTCATTGGTATTGATATCTCAAAGGCTGTACTTTTTCAGTCTGTGTCATAGAATGAAAGAAGGTAGTCCAGAGCAGAGCCACAGTCAACCCATAGCCTATGTGTGAACAAAAAGTAAATGTTTATTTACTGTTGAGAGCCCGTTGAGATTTTAGGAGAAATACACCCAATATAACTTAGTAAAAGCTGGTTGAGTACAGCTAATGCTCACAGGCACTGTCGCCATTTCCACCAGATATTTCTGCTCCCCTTTTGCACTGCTGTATCTCTTGGGAAATATCACCCCTTCCAGTGGTTAACACTCCATCTTCTAGGCACATAGACTCCTGTTATTCCCCCATATTCCATTAGGTAATAACATTATTTCAGCAATACTTTTTTAAATTTCTTAATAACCACAGACAATGCACTACTTCCAATTCCACTGGGCATAGTCATATCTGATTGGCAGCACCATTATTTTCAATAAATTTCATCAATTCACTCAGAATCTCCTCAAATTACCTCCAATAAAATAACTTCTATTCCATAAGCTAAATGATCTGTGAATATAGCCATATACCAAAGCTGTGTGTCTAGAATTGGAGATACGTGTGTTTTCTCTGGTATTGACTTTCAGACATTTGGTTGTATCTATTTTTATTGACACATTCCTTATTACTTCTGCTTTCCTTCCAGAGGAATTATAACTCTATCCGAGAGGCAAAACATCATTCTGTGCTCAGAATTGACGCCAAACCATTGGGAGTGAAGAATCACGTAAGTGACTTCATTTTGTCATCTTTTATAGCATATGATTGATAATTATTTTCTAAATGTTAATTAAATTTTTAATGCACATATTTAATGTTTTGATTCTAATCATATAAACTTACAGAAATGTTTACTCGGTTAAGCATCTGACTCTTGAAATTGGCTTAGGTCATGATCTCTGAGTTTGTGAGATCGAGCCCCAGGTCAGGCTCTGCACTGACAGTGTGGAGTCTGCTTGGTATCCTCTCTCTCCCTCTTCTGCTGTCCTTTTCCTTTTCTCTCTCTCTCTTTTCTCAAATAAATAAACATTTTAAAAGATAAATAAGGAATATGTTTTAAAAAGACTAATGCTTCATATGCATTGACTTCATTCTGACTCACTAAACATACAAGAATTCCAAGAAGAGTCACAAGTTAGAGTAACAAGCGGTAAAATTTATCTCTATAGTGTGTAATATGGAATGTGCAACTCCAGATATAAAATATTTCATAGTTCATAGGTTTTTCCTATTGGTATGTAATTATATGAGACTTCTAAACCATATACACATATACAATCTGTGATATGTATAATCAACCTCTGACATTTTGGTTCAAAAGATCTTAAATTTAGTAACATTCTGCTGAAGCTAATTACAAAAAAGGAAATGGAATTCAGAGATAAAAATAAAAGAAACTTGGTTAAAGAATATAAATAGGATAATTTTTGTTTTGTTTTACAATAAAGTCTTTTTAGAAATACAGAAGACACTAAGAAAAAATAGCTGTAGACTTTAGAACTTAAGTCTTTTATTTATATAAAATAAGTCAGAGGTATTTGCTTTATCCTGAAGTTATTAGAAATAACATTTTAACCATATATCCTTTTTTTTATTGGGGAAGAGGATTTTATTTTTTTTTTTAATGTTTTATTTATTTCTAGGAGAGAGATAGAGACAGCATGAGCAGGGGAGGGTCAGAGAGAGAGGGAATCACAGACTCTGAAACAGGTTCCAGGCTCTGAACTGGCAGTCAGCACAGAGCCCAATGTGGGGCTCGAACCCACGAACCGCGAGATCATGACCCAAGCGAAAGTCGGACGCTTAACCGACTAAGCCACCCAGGCGCCCCTGGGGAAGAGGATTTTAAAATAACTAAGTAGGCTAAATAAAGACTACTCTTCTACCCTGGTCCCTGCCTTCCCCTTCCCCTCAAGAAAGATGTTTAATTTTTTAAAATGTTTTATTTATTTCTGAGAGAGAGAGACAGCACAAACAGGGGAGGGTCAGAAAGAGAGGGAGACACAGAATCTGAAGCAGACTCCAGGCTCTGAGCTAGCTGTCAGCACAAAGTCCGATGCGGGGCTCAAACCCACGAACCATGAGATCATGACCTGAGCTGAAGTCAGACACTTAACTGTCTGAGCCACCCAGGCGCCCCTCAAGAAAGATGTTTAAACTCTTAAACATTTCTCTGTTCTCCATAGGTCCAGGAAAAATGGATTCAAAAATATGTGATTATATATAAAAAAAGGCTTTGAATATATGATTAGAAAAGAAAATTACTTTGCTATATATTATTATAAACACCACCAATAAATGTTTCTAAATGTGTTATTTTGGTTTAAAATATATTGGGTAGGTAGATACAAAACCAGATTTTTATAAGTAAATGATAGCAGATAAAAAATATTCAGTACTTATTATCATTTATTTATGACATTATAAAATCTTATTTGATAACCTCTTCCTATAATTGTCAGTCCCTACTGTTTCATTTTCTGTGAGTATAATAATAGCTTGTTTATAAGAGATTTTGTAAGTAATCCCAATTCCTTTTTGTATGAGAAAAGTGTACTATGTGTCTATAGTTAAATTTAATGTTTTGTTTGCTTATTTCTTTGTTTTAATAAATACTTTAAAAACTTGTGGTAAGTTTTGGAATGTGTTCTCCCTTTCTATTATTTTAATTTTTTTATTAATGTGTTACAAGTTTGACGTTCATTTTTTATACCTTTATACATTTTATTTAAAAATTGTTTATATTATAGTAGCATAAATACACGTCGTGAGGGTGAAAAATCTTGACCATTTTATTTCTTAACACAAATCTGAAAATTTCCAGGGAGGTGAAATAGAAGAGAATAACCATCAAGGAACTTCCTGCCCAATATCTGTTCTTATTTTAATAAATGTCTTTGGTTTTCTCATTACTATTAGAGATGAAAGGAATTGGCATCATCACATTTGCCATGACATCATGCATTTTGCAGCAACTGTAGCATAACATAGTGGGAAGAGCACAAGCTTTATTGATAGAATTTAAATTTTTACTCTACCCATTACTTAGTATGGGACCTTGGGTGAGTTACTTAATTTTTATAAGCCTTAGGCTCCTCATTAGTAAAGTAGCGGTGATTGTATGTAACTCAACTTACTGTGAGATTTAAATGGCAAGTGGTATATTAAAGAGATTAGCACTGCGAGCACTAGTAAATGTTAGCTGTTCTAATAAAATCAATATCATTATTATTACTGCTATTGGAGAAGTGACAGGTGGTCCAAAAACACTTTTGGGGTTATAAATGCCACTTCCTCCAAAATCACCTTTCCCAAGATTCAGGATTAGTTGAGGAAAACAGCAGAAAAAATATTCGGTTGCATAATGTTAAACCTGCCGTAACCTCTCTTCCTTCTGTCTGGTGATACCAGTGGTCATGTCAAGGCTGAAATGAATTGCTCTCAACAGAGACCTTTAAAGAGTGGGAGAGAATCGTGCCCTGCCTTAAGAACAGTAGCTGATACAACTATTGTTCCTGATACATTATAGAGTTTAAAATTTGTGTTTAATTATGTATAGCTATAATATTTGAGTATTAAGTTCTGCAGTTATAACATAAATTTTTCATTGTACGGATGAATGACATATGTTTAATTTAGAGATACTGAAATGCCATTTAATTTGCATATTGTGAAGAGTTTTAGAAATACTATTCTAGCATATTCACCTATTAAAATAGCCGTAGTCATATATATTCCTACACTTCGCCTAAGAAAACTTCTTGAAAATTCTTCTTTCTCCTTTTTTATAATGCTTACAATTTTGTAAACTAATTGGGACCCTAACAGCACTTTGATTTGTGTAACTCAAATAATAAGAGTTAATATTTGCTGAGTGCTTATCCTATGCTGATTTACTATTTTATTCAACAATTTAAAAAGCTTGTGACACTATTAGTATTCTCATTTTGTAGTTAGGAAAACTAAGATATAGAGTTTGCTACAATAATTAGTTCTATAATAAAAATATAAAGTAATAACTTACTGAGAAGTAACTGAAAACAATAACTCTCAGGTGTATTTTCAGCTCCTAAAATGTGAATTCTTGTTTTGGTTCGTGTCTTCTTGTTCTGATGTCTCGTTAAACAGCTCATATGTATTTTTTGAATGATATAAAGAGTTGGTTAGAGAAGGTGCTAACATGTCAGGTACATAGTTACAGACTTCCTCTTTCATTTAAGGGTCTTAAAACCACTCCAAATAGAACAGCAGTATTACCTATTTAAAAACAAAAACAAAAAGCAAAAACCATATTTCCTAGTTCTCTCATATAGTGTCCCAACTTTCCTTTACTTCCTTATAGATGATATCTAAAATAATAGCAATTTGAAGTGAATTCACATTTTTAGATACAAAGAATCTCTTGTTTCTTCACATTTTCACTGTTCCTGTTTCTCCTTCTATTTTTTCTACATTCCACATTGAACCAGTTGTTACAACGGTGGTTGATAATATGTTTAATAACCAAGTCCAATGGTGATTGTCACATTATAATTCATTAACAAATTAAATTATCAAAAGCCTTTAGTGAATATTTATAAAGTTGGATATAAGTGGATATATTGAATCTGTTTATTATGGTTAATAGGGGAAAAGATAGAAGAAGGTAAGGGAAAGATGATAAGGGAAGTATCTGGAAACTGAATTTGCATGGAGATGTATGTGTACACGTGCATGTATATGTATACATATACGTGTATGGAAGACAAAGCTCTCTCAAGGGATAATGGACTTAGAAATGTACCTCATCTCCTCATCTATATCAACAATATCTTAAGCAGATTGTGGTACAAACATTGATCTGGCAAATCATCACCTCAGTAAGACTAGGCTAACTCTGTCAACACCGATGAAAATAGATACTCAAACCCAGATCAAATATATCCTGAGCTTGCCAGACATTCATTTTGATCAATAAGAAAATGAAGACTAAGCATGGATGTCTGGGAAGCTTTCAGGATTTGATAAGAAAGGTGCTTTGAGACAAATCCACTGAGGCCTTCATTGGAAAGGTGATGACGTCGTTAATGCATCGCATAACTCTTTGTCTCTGAAACATCATTAGGTCTAATTCTCCATATGAGTGGATACCATGCAATGACAAATAAGCAAAAATAAGGAGGTGTATGAATGTAAGTCTTCACATCATCAAATGTGGCTGAGCTGCTAGGTGTGAGAAAGCAGGAGAGCAAACCTTTTGTTATTGTTGTTTTAGATTTTAAACATCTGACAAATCTCAAAATTCTGTGTCTTCCATTCTGAGTAATTTGTGCAAACTCTTCCCATATGCTATTTATTGTATGTTTGGGTTCCTAATTTAAAAAGTAACACATGTATTTTTTGGAAATTATCTAAAAGCAAAAAATATTATCTTTAATGCCAATATCCAGATTTAACAAGCAGTAATAAGTGTAGGCTTTTCCCTCCCTTGAGTAAATGTAGAGTTTGGGGACAGGTGGAGACATGTACTGGGAAGTCATTTCCTGCCTGAACTGGGTCATCAAACCTCTTCCTCATGTTCTGCCAGTACTAATAAATGCAAACTAGGAACAGAGGGAGAAATAATGACTAGAACATAGGTTAGATGAAGAAAGTGAACACTGAGATGTTGAAATTCCTTCCTTCTCTAGCTCCTTTATTTATCCTCGTATTTAAAATTATGAGATTAAAAGCCATACCAACTATTTTTCATGAAAATGGATGATGAGCTACTCAGTGAGTGAATGTGTTCCTTAAGGTGGAGGAATACTTTAATGTAGACCCTGAAATTCTAGGTAACTTGTGACACAGTTCAAGAGAAAGGTGTTACTCCCTTTGTAGGTAAGAAATCCCTTAAGTTGTGGGTACAATGGAAGTTGGAAAGATTCTAGAGAAACCCTTTTGGCACAGATATTGATTTGTATTCTAACTATTGGCATGGCCTTTATCCAATTGTTATGTGTTATTTTCAGATGGCAACAAGAGAAGGAAGATAGAATAAGAAAAGATACTGTTTGTGATTTCTTCTGGACTCCCAGAAGGGAATGTCTTGTGAAGATTGAAACCCCAGCTTGATTAAGGACATGATACTGATACATTTAGAATACATTTAGATATGGATAGTTAGTGTGAATGCAGTTCATAATCCTAGGATGCTTAAGATAGAGCACACCAGTGATATAGAAAGATAATGATAGATGATAGATGATAAAGAGATATGTATTCATTTATCTATTTATTTATTTACTTGAGAGAGAGAGAGAGAGAACATGCATAAGTGGGGAGTAGGGGCAGAAGAAATGAGAGAGTCTTAAGCAGGCTCCACACTCAGCACAGAGCCCAGCATGGGTCTTGATCCGATGACCCTGGGATCATGACCTGAGCCAAAATCAAGAGTGAGGTACTCAACTGACTGAGCCACCCAGGTGCCCCTCATTTATTTTTGTACTCTCCTTTACTTGTCACTAATTTACAAACAGAACACTCTATTGATATACAACATTTATTGTTGTTGTTGTTTTCCTGTAAGTCATAGAGGACACATTATTTATAAGATGCAAAAATTAGAAGTAAATGGGATTTCATGCTTATTATTTTTATTTTTAAATGGTGATTGGACAATTTCACAGTGAATGAAAATGTCACCATTACAGTTAATATCTCAATTTCAAATGTGGTCCGAGTTCTTATGTGTACAGACCAAGGTCTTACGTGTAGAGTTAGGATTTAGTAGATTATCATTTGGTGTACATTTGTGATAGAACTAGTGTGTTATGTGAGTTACCTACTATTTCTTACACATAAACTCATTTCTCAAAAATCTTTCCTTTTTTTACAGAAGAGATGAAAATAGAATATATATCTTTGTACTAGGCAGAATAATGGACCCCCAAGTACACTTATATCCTAATCCCCCCAAATGTGAGTATGTTAAATGACATGGCACAGAGAAATTAAGTTTAGAGATGGAAGGATAGAATTACATTCCTAATCAATTGATCATGAGATGGGGGAGTACCCTGCTTTATCCCGGTAAGCCCAGTGTTAATACAAAGTTTCCTATAAATGGAAGAAGGAGGTAGAAGAGAGAGAACCATAGAGAAGGAGCAAAGGAAAGACTTAGCCCAACATTGTTGCTCTCAAAATGGAGGAATGGGACCGTGACACCAGGAATGTGGGTGATCTCTGGAAACTGGCAAAACAAGAATATACATCTCCCCCTAAAGACTCTAGAAGAAATTTAGCCATCCTAACACTTTGGTTTGATCACAATGAGACCTATTTTAAGATTCTGACCTCAGAACTGTAAGATTATCAATTTGTGTTATTTTTAAGTCACTAAGTTTTTGGTAAAGTGTTACAGCAACCATAGAAAAGTAATACAATTTCAAAGTATTGATTTTAAAGAAAATTAATCAATGCAGTAAAAATGCATGATTCATGAATTAAAATATTTGATTATAGGTTTAAAAACTGGAAAAATGAATACTGTTACTTTAAATACAACTTTAGAATTACGGAGTACAGGGGCGCCTGGGTGGCTTAGTCGGTTAAGCGTCCGACTTTCGCTTAGGTCATGATCTCGCGGTTCGTGGGTTCGAGCCCCGCGTCGGGCTCTGTGCTGACTGCCAGCTCAGAGCCTGGAGCCTATTTCAGAGTCTGTATCTCCCTCTCTCTCTGACCCTCCCCTGCTCTCCCCTGCTCACGCTGTCTCTCTCTCTCTGTCTCCTAGAAATAAATAAAACATTAAAAAAAAAAAAAAGAATTACGGAGTACCACTCAGCAGAAATCATTCTATAACACATATTTTCATGTAACCTAAAATACCATAGTTGACTATTACAATAATACCAACAAAAAATCCAGTAGAATGCATGGCTTTTTTTATCAGTCTTGAACTATACATGGTATTGTGCATTTGGATCTATTTATTTATGGAATCAATACTTTCTTTATCACCCTGGCTGTTGAGAAGTATTAGCTGGAACATCTTCTACCTCTGTATTGCTTCTTTAGAAGGAAATAAGAGAGATAACTATGGATATTAAGGCTCTATAAATTAAGATCTGAAATTAGTTTAATTCAACCTCCTAAATGCAAATTTAATTATCACATAGATAAGATTTGACATAATTTTCCTTTCATTTCACCATTGAGAACTATTAGACAGGTTGAAGATGATGTGGAAGAAAGACAATGTTATGACTGATGTTGACTCTCCTTTTGGTGTTGACAATGAACTTAATTTTTGTCTGTGACTGCCTTTCGAACCATTGATAAGCTAAACTCAAAGGTCTCTCAATCACATTTTCCAGGTAGACATATTCTTTCTCACCTCTGAGTTTCTATACACTTTAGGTGTACCAGGGTGATTTATGAATTTATTTTTCCATGACTAGACTCTAATTCCTTAAGGAAGAGCCTGTTCCCTACCAATGGGTGACTACTCTGGTACACATAGAAAGTAGACAATATATTTGGTTGAAATAGTATATAAATAGAATATCTATTGATAGAATCAAATTCAAAGTGTAACATAAATAATGTCTATTATTTATTATTCACTCAAATGGAGTGAACATTTAAAAAGAAACTTTTATTTTGTATATTTTCCACCATTAACCACCGATTTACAGAGTGACTTTATTCTTAACTCTTCTTATTTGGAAACAAAACAAAGCAAGCAAACAAAAAATCTGACCACTGTTGGCATGACAATGTTTTATAAAGAAGATAATAAAATGGAGCAGTAGACAAATTTCAAGTCCTCTATATGCTCCATATTCTCTATAACTCTAGTCCCTAAATGTTTGCTACTGCAATAAATAATCTCTGCCCACCCTGTTGACTATTATTGGAGCTCACTAAGGGATATTTCCAGCAGGCCACCATATGCTACCCTCCTTTATATCACACACTGGAGCATACAAGCAGTATATTCCATTCTCTTAAAGAATATATGAAGATTTATTAGAGTAGAATTTACTATATCATTTGGTTTAAATCAAATTCATGAGATTTGCCAACTTTGCTAATTACTTTGGGAAATATGCAGAAAAAAAATCCTCATTTTTTATTCTGAAGAGGTCAACTTATTCCAGCTTGAGATATCTCTCAAGCTTTTTCTTAGCAACAGGGACTTGATGTTCCATTAGCATAATTGCATGCATCCTTCAAGCCTCAAGGAGGACTTCGATACACTGAAATTTTAACTCTGTCTGACTCCACATTTGAAGAAAAAAAGTAATTTCTCAGAAAAAAATCCTACAGGATCAACAAAGTTATGTGTCATACTGAGGATTAAGGACATTGAAAACATCTGTTCTATGATAATAAATTTCTTCATTCCTTTAAAATGGAAACCTCAGAAGAAACAATTTTGAAATGAGAAATTAAGACTTAAAAACAAGAGGTCATACATAGTTAACCTCTATTATCACCAACAACTCAGAAATCATATTAGTCTTGAGAACAATCAGATAAAATTTAGCAAATTACATGAATATTGGATAAGAAAGACAATATCCATTGCTAATATAAATAGAAACTGAACTGTATTTTCACACACATTTTCTTTTCTTCATTAATGCCTGTTGCTTTAGATTTTTATGGGAGAAGAATCAAATTTTTAAAATAGCAAAATAATCACTATGTTAGCAAATGTGGAAACATTGATGCCTACAGTCCACATATTGAGTTTCAGTTTTAAATCCATCTGCTGCCTTGATGGAAAACAATTTATTGAGTTTTGCTACCTTCTTTTTTAAAAAACTGGAAATATGGAAAAGATGATTTCACAATTTCTTTACCATTTGCATTCCTTTATTTTAAATTATATGTGTTCATGTATATTATCTCCTAATACAACTGATAACTAAAAATTCAGTGTCAAATATTTTTACAAAATCATGATAAAGATAAGATTAATTTAAAAAATCTTATGTCAGGGTGCCTGAGTGTCTCAGTTGGTTAAACATCCATTTCCTGATTTAGGCTCAGGTCATCATCTCGCGGTTTGTGAGATCAAGCCCACGTAGGGCTCTGCGCTGATAGTGCAGAGCCTACTTAAAATTCTTTCTCTTTCTCTCTCTGCCTCTCCCCGTCTCATGCTATCTCTCTCTTTCAAAAGTAAATATTTTTAAAAAATATGTCAACATTTAGTAAATATGGTAGTACTCCCTTACCCACAGGGAATTCATTTAAAGACTCTGAGTAGATTCCCAAAACCACAGATAGTGCCAAACCCTATATATAATGCTTACTGTTTTTTCCTGTACATACATACCTATCATAAAGGTTAATTTGCAAATTAGGTGTAGTAAGGGACTAACAATAATAACTAATGATAAAATAGAACAATATAACAATCTACTGTAATAAAGTTATGTGAATGTGCTCTGTTTCTCTCTCAAGATATCTCATTGTCTTGTACTCAGCCTTCTTGTGATGACGCTAGATGATAAAATGTCTACATGAGGAGATGAAGTAAGGTGAAATACAGGCATTGTGATGTAGCATTAGGTTACTATTGACCTTCATGGGGTTAAGGAAGAAGGAGATACATCTACTTCTAGGCAGGGTTGACAGCCTATAACTGAAAGCCATGGAAAGCAAAACTGCAGATACGGGCAGGCTACTTCCTGTATCTAAATAAGCATACTAGGGGCACCTGGGCATCTCAATTGGTAAGGCATCTGACTTTGGCTCAGGTCATGATCTCATCGTTCATAGATTTTAGTCCCACATTGGGCTCTGTGCTAAGAGCTTGGAGCCTGCTTTGGATTCTGTGTGTGTGTGTCTCTCTCACCCTGCCCTGCTCGTGCTCTGTCTCTGTCTCTGTCTCTCTCTCTCAAAATAAAGAAACATTTAGAAAATTTAAAAAAATATGCATACTAATGAGTGATGCACAATTGAAGAATTGTATAAGGTACTGTTAAATATCTGGAGTAGTATTAAGAATACATCTGTTAAATGAATGCATAATCAAAGGATAAAATAAAAAATAGAGACAATGCAAACATGTTGAGAGACTAAATTTAAAAGAACTTTACGTTTGTGGGAGAGAAAAATGGTCAAGATGAGAAAAGTAAGACAGAGATGGAAAATGGAAAAATACATATTAAAAAAGGCAGGCTCTGTGAAAGTATATATAATAACCTTGACAAAGACTGCGTTCTCAACTTAGGTTATGCCTGTTTTTTTCTGTCTTTCAGTGAAAATTTCCCTCTGAAAAGGTAGCTTTAATAACAGTAGTAAAGAGAAACAGACACACAGACAAGTTTAGGCAATTAAAAGGGAAACTAGAGGCTTTAAATGAATCAAGAAGCATTATTCCAGCCTGGGTGCATACACAATGACCCTGTGTTCTGGCCCAAGTTGCTGTGTAACCAGCAACCAGTACCTACTTATAGAAGGTGAGTAGAAGCAGATCATCTCTATCAGGGGTTGGCAAATTCTGGCCAATGGGCCAAACCAAGTCCCTAGCCTGTTTTGTAAATAAAGCTTTACTGGAACACAATTACACCCATTGTCAATAGCTGCACTGCACCACAAAGGTAGAGTTAAGGAATTGAGGCAGAGGCTATAGGGCCAGACATGGATGAAAATATTTATTATCTGACCATTTACAGAAAGCTTTGCCAATTCTACTATACATGGCTACTTGGATGTTCCTATTCTCTGATTCTCTACCCATTAAGGTTCATAACACTTTCAGTGTAGAAACACATAATCATTGCCTTCTTGAAATAATTGTTTAATCTTGGAAAATTACTTTTGAAAGATAGACTTTTTAAAGAAAATAAACTTTTCTTTAACTCTCTTTTTTCCATTTGTTGTTCTGATTGTACGATGAGCAAAACACCTCTTCCCAGGATCTAGTAACCCATAAAATATTTTACTGAATATGGAATTACCCCAAAGAAGAATCTGAAATGTTACAAATATTTTTCTTCAGAAATGTTTATTTATGCTGCATTAGCCATGTAAGAACAAGAGCTCATATCACCATAGAGACTTGACTATTCCATTGTGTGAGTAAGGTAAATTCACTTATGCTGTACATTAAAGAGCCTCCAGAATGGATAATTGATGAAAATACATATAAAGATAGGTCTCACATTCAGAGTCCTTCCAGTTATGGTGAAGAGATGATAACTTTTGAAAGTGTTAAAAGTTAGAGTTGGAACTCCCTGTTGTTTATATTTTAAACTAGAATTATTATCAAGGTAAGCAGGCAAAGAAACTCATTATTATTAGTAGTTTGTTGTGGGAAACAAAGGCAAATGAAAAATTAAATGTCCTTACTGCCTACAACCCATTGATAAGTCCTTGAAACAGGCAGAGTGACTTCCCTTTAGGAGCTCAGCTGCCTCAATGATGACACTTTGCTACGGGCAAAAGGGAATCTTAGCTTAACATTACCCTGAACCCCCAGGATCCTGTAAGTCTAATTTAACACATAAAAATTCCTTTGGAAACTTCCTTTATTCTTACCCCCCAAGATATATGTTGGCAACTATCCTCCAAACTTATGACCCGCTGATATACATCTGAAGGATCTCATGACTGAGTTTTTACTAAACAGAAATAAATGACCTTTTCCTAAAAGCAGCTACCCCCTCATGGTCCTGGAAACCTGGCTTCCAAAATACCTTAGAGACTTATGCTATCCCTAACCTGCTCCCAACCTAGAGGTATGTAGTCAGTCACTCTTCACAACCCCAGTGCAACAATTTCTGCCCACAGATCATGTTCCTGTGTTTTAATAAATTACCTGTTTGCACCAATGATGTCTCAAGAATTCTTTCTTGGCCATCAGCTCCAGACCCCCACCACCATTCCAAAACCTCATCAGTGTTACTGTGATTACTATTGCAAATGGAAGTGATGGAAGTGTCTGAATATCTTTATCCAAATTCTAATTGCTACTGTGTTTTTGGTGTTGGATCTGAGATGCAGTGTGTTGCTATGGGTGGTAATTTCTGATATCACTAAAATAAATTTACATTTTAAGAAATAAAAATCAATCCAACATTGAACATAGCTTTTCTTTTGACATTGAAGAAAAATGGCTCAAAAACCTTTTTCATCTGCATTTACACATTCAGTTAAAATTACTGCAACCAATATATATCAGTATCTGACAAGTCTGTTGATGAAGATGATATAAATGATCAAATTGTAGGCATTAAGTCAATGATGAACTGCAAATGTTCAGTTGTATGTATTGCAGATACCTAAGTTTAGAGCCAGATTGAATGGTAATGAAATTACAGTTGATTCCCATGTATTAACTTTCTGGAGTGGGTGAGGTATTTAACATCTCTGAGCATCAAATACTATATTTTTAAAACATTTTATTGAATTACCATTATAAAACCAGTACTTTGGTCTTTAAAAACTTAAGTACAAACTGGTAGTTGAATAACAATTATTCTCATTTATTAATTCTGTGTATTAGGTGAGAAATTTGACATGTCTGAGCCTCAGAGAGTTTACCTTCAAAATTGGGATGCCAAGATTTAGTTAATAAGAATATTATGTAGTTAAAATGATGATAAACTGTTCTTAACACATAGTAGCCTAAAATAAACATTCTCATCACCATTATCATCATCATGGGTGATGAGGAATTATGAACGTTGAGAGAGACTCTAGAGAATGCTAATAAGCAAGAACTATTCAAATTTTCCAAAATAGAAAGATGATGAGGAAGATGATTTTCTTTGCCTAAACAAACATATATGCCCACCAAACTTCTCCCTTGCTATCTCCTCTTACACTAGAGGTAAGAGGATGAAAAAGCTTAGCTTCTCTGCTTCTTTTTCATGTGTAGGTCACCATTTAATATTGCCGTAAATGGAAGAAAAAAGAATTATGCTACATTTATCTTTTTTGTTTCCTATCCTGATAAAAATGACAGGTATGCTGATACCTTGCCTTCCCATTCCATTAGGATTCCAGTATTATGCCTGCAGCTTCAACTAATGTAAGATACATAAAAGAAAGACCAAGAGAATATCTGAGTATTAAAGCAAATTTGGTATATTTGTGTGTACACAGTTACATATGTATGGAGTGTTTGCATGTGTATTTATGGTTATGTTAATAAATATCATCTGTGAATAACACACATGTATATGAATTAGAGATATAAAAGGAAATATATTTCATATATACATTATTTAGAGTTGTTCAGTGTGTGTGTGTGTGTGTGTGTGTGTGTATATATATATACTTAATTTTTTAAAATAAAGTTTATTTATTTTGAGAGAGAGAGAGAGAAAGTGTGTGGGAGGGGCAGAGAGAGAGAGAGTGAGAATCCCAAGCAGGCTCCACGCTGTCAGCACAGAGCCCAGTGTGGTGCTTGAACCCATGAACTGTGAGATCATGACCTAAACTTAGCCAACTGAGCCACCCAAGTATCCCTTTAAAAAGAATTTAATGTTCATTTATTATTTTTGAGACAGAGAAAAAGTACATACACATGCAAGCATGGGGTAGGGAGAGAGAGGCTCCAAATCACGCCCCATGGTGACAGCAGAGAGCCCAATGCAGGGCTTGAAATCATGAACCTGGAGGTCATTAGAGAAGCTGAACTCCCACACTTAACCAACTGTGCCATCCAGGTGCCCCATGTTCAATATATATTTTTAAGTAAAAATAACAAGTTGCAGATTTATGAGATTACCTCTAAGTGATAACAAGTCAGGTAACCAACTAATCAAAACAAATAACATCAGAAGCCTTTTTTCAGTCAAAATAAATATATGAGGCTGTTTGTGTACACAGAATTATATACATGCCAGAGTGTTAATATTTTATATTTGATATATGGCTGCAGGGTAAGGTGAAGATCAGAGAATACAGAAATGATGAACTTTCTTATTATATATCTTCATATTGTTATACCTACTAAAATGTGAATATTTGGACTATTATATGACTAACACATAATTCTTATGGATTATGTTAAACATCATATTAAATAAAAATATTGAGAACTTATGAATGAAACTACATGAAGGAAAATGTTTATTCATTAAATCCATTTTACTGGAGTTTAGGAAATGTCCACGATTAATGATGCTCAATTCAATGTTTTATAACTTTTACTATAAATTATACTTTGTCATTTATTCAAATTATCATGACCAATACTAACTTTTAAAGTGTAAAGCTAAGGAATAAGACATAGATAAGTTTGTTTCCAGTTTTCAGTTTAAAATAATCTTCTGAATAAATGGTATCAGTTTAAAATGGAATTAACAGAAAGTTTAGTGTATATAAAATGGTAAGAGAGCATCTCTTAGTCTTGTAGATGAAATTGACTTCAATGTTTTAATCTTCTTGATTTCAAATATCACAGGAAATTCCATTATATAAACTGACCTCTTATTTCCCTTGAGTTTAATGATAGTGGGCATGAATTAGATGTTCAAAACATGATGGTTCATTTCTAATATATATTTCATCTGTGTCTATCAAATACAAGAATTTTTTTTTAAATAAAATCTTATAAAACCATTTTGTTGGAGTGTTTTTGAACTGAGACTAAATGATACTGGTAATATGGACATAAACTCAGAATATATAGTAACTAACAAGAATACATATATCATTTTAAATGTTAAGGATATAAAACTGGCTTTTTGTGGGGTGTATGGGTGGCTTAGTTGGTTAAATGTCAGACCCTTGGTTTCAGCTCATGTCAAGATCTTGCAGTTCATGAGTTTGAGCCCTTGTGCTGACCAGTGTGGAGTCTGCTTGGGATGCTCTCTGTCCCTCCTCTCTCTCTCTCTCTCTCAAAATAAATAAACTTAAAACAACCTGGCTTTTTGAAACTATTTGATTCAATTATTCTATGCAAAAACTTCAAATAAACAAAAAAGTTTTATATACCTGAGTTATATTTATCCCAGAAATTTGTTCCAATATGTGCACATGGCAATATTTCTACTTAGAGGCCACAGAACTTGATAACAGAATATAGAAAAGTAAGATTTTAGCAATTATGTTAAACATTAATACAATGTTTAAAAATGAGCTATCAGTTTTTAACTGGTAAAGGTAACTTTGAATTTCAAATGCCATTTTTTTATGGAGAAGAATGTGAGAGACTTTTGCCTCTGTGGAATAAAAAACCAAACAAATCATCTAGTCATATTTTCTACAGACCTAATGAAGATGCTGGATCTTAACTGAGGAATCCTCAGTTAATTAAATTATAGAAAAGTACAGAATTTTCTAGTTTAATGGAGTGTCATGGTAGCAAAAATTGAGAAAATACAGATTCAGGATGTAGCTAGGTTGAGGAGTGCATCTGTAGCAAGGTAGGGAATTTGTGTGGATGAAACCAAGATACTCATAACTGTAGACAGTGCAGATCAAAATCTAATAGTGCTTTGAACACAAGAAAACATCATTAAATTCCCCATTTTTTCCTTCTTTCTAATTCAGGGATTTATAGAAAAATTGGATGCAGAAAGAAATGGAAATGGAAAGATTTATTCAGTCTTCACATTATCAGATTATTATGGTGCTTGGATTTTTGGTCACTTCCAGAGATGAAGGTAAATGTAAAGCAAAAGCATGAAGAACTACCACCAACTACCTTCCAGCTTCCACCCTCTCAAGATCACAGGAAGTGTCTGAGAGTTAACATAAGCAGAGGTAAACTCAATATGACCAAAGACCCAGTCAGCCTCAAATTTGGCTGAATTCATACTGGTGCCAACTACCCAAAAATTGACAGACTTTACATGATGTGTAAAAAAAACAAGCAAACAAAATTTTAGTTTAGATACCACTGTTCTTTTCTACACTATGTCTGAATACAATAAAAACAATCATGAGATATGTAAAATAAGCAAAAAAAAAGTGTCCAAAAAAGTGAAAGGAAAAAAGGCAACCAGTATATAAGACTCACAAATGACCCCATTCTATTGTAAAAAGCTAGAAAAAGACAGACAAATTAAACTCAAAGTCAGTTGAATACAGAAAGAGTAAAGATAAAAGTAGAAATCTTTAAAATTTTTTTAAAAAGGCAAACTAGAACAAATTAACAAAGCAAAAGTTGTTCATTTGAAAAGATCCATTACTGACTTTGGCTCAGGTCATGATCTCGTGGTCCGTGGGTTCCAGCCCCACATCAGGCTCTGTGCTGACAGCTCACAGCCTGGAGCCCGTTTCAAGATTCTGTGTCTCCCTCTCTCTCTGTTCCTCCCCAGCTCGTGCTCTGCCTCTCTCTGTTTCAAAAATAAATAAACGTTAAAAAAATTCAAAAAGAAAAAAAGATCCATTAAATGCTTAAAAATCTGGTGAGTTCTTACAACAAAAAGAAAGAAAATGCAAATTAACATCATGAATAGAAAAAGGATTTCATTGCACATTTAAAAAGGAGAATTAAGTGATATTATAACAACTTTATAGCAATAAATTCAACAATTTAGGTAAAGAGACAAATTACTTGAAAAACACTACTTACTAAATGAGACAGGAAATAATGCAGATAATCAAAAAGCCCTATATCAGAAATGTAAATTAAAATTGTTATCATAAACATTCAATTTAGAAAACTAAAGGTTCAAATACTTTATAGTATATATAGTGATAGTTATGTGACTATAGATAGATATTATGTGACTAATACTATCAAAAATTAAAGAAAAAATATTAATTTTGTTAAAATTATTTCAGAATATAGAAGAAGAATTATACCACTACCCAGTTCATTTCTTGAAGTCAAATTAATCTACAGAATAAAACTTGGCAAAGGCATTAAATGGCATTAAAATATAAATATATATATATTTATATACATATATATGTCACAGATCAATTTCCCTCATGAACGTAAAAGCAAAAATTGTTAACAAAATATTAGAAAACATAATCCAGCAGTATTCTAAATGTATAATACCACATGATTAATTGAGGTATATTACATAATGCAAGGTTGAATTATCATTTGAAAATCAATCAATACACTTCACCCTGTAAAAGAGAAATATCAAACCAAAAATTTGATGTCTCAATAGATTTTAAAAATTGTCTTAAAAAATATAGCACTCTTTTTAAAACATGAAAAAATAATTTACTCTGTGAATTGGACAGTGATTTAAATGTGAATCGATTCTTCAAAGCCTTTGCTGTGCTAATTTAGGTCTGTCCCACACAAGCACACCTCAGGAGTGTGCCTAGGACTTGTGTGGATTCATGAGGGGTTCCCTTCATTTAGTTTTCTATTCTCTAGGGATGCCCTGCTACATTCTGCCCCCCAGAACTAGCTCTTCACGGTTCCTCTGGCTAGAACATGGTGATTATCTTGGGGTTCTAGCTTACTGTACCTCTGCTGCTATGCAGCTTTATGACAGAGTCCATGGTGGAAAGATGGAGTTTATACCAGAATTTTAACCACCTCTCCACTTGCCACCCTCAGCCCTGCAACTGGGAGCATTCTTAAGGCAAAATCACGAGGGAACAATAAAAACTAATAACAGAAGTTAACTGTCATTCAGGTCACTTTTTCAAGTGCTGTCTTCCTTCTACCATCTGCCTTCTTTTGTTTACTTTCTGAGTCTTCACATAGATGACTTTTTAAAATTTCACCCAGTTTTTAGTTGTATTCTGTTAGTTGTAACACTAGACATCAGAAGATAAGATAGGCTCTAGTAAGCTTACTCCATCATGACCAGAACCAGAAGCCTAATGTATGTATATTTGATCTCAAAAATATTAAATAAAATATTGAATTCTAGTTATTAGTTTTTTCTCTTTACTGCTGTACAGGTTAGAAATTCTGAAACCATTTTCTGTGTCTTCCATGTTTGACCAAATATAAAACATATTGAGAATAATAGGAGATGGGCTTCTTGCTATTGGAGTTGGAAATGTAAACTTTTGAAAGGGAAAATAAAAATATATCCTGTAATTTCAGTGTTAGTAAGAATTCTGAAGTCATGGTTACAGAGATATTCTATTTTGTGTATATGCATATTACATGTGTGTCTGTATTTATCTTCTAGCTTTTTTCATTGAGTGGGTTTAAAACAGCATCATCTAACAGAGTTTTCTGTGATGATGGAACTATTCTGTGTATGTGTTGTCAATTATGGCATTAGACATATTTGGATACTGAACACTTGAAATATGGCTAGTGTGATTAAAAAACTGACTTTTAATTGCATTTAAGTGTAATTCATATGTACTTATATTAAAACAGTCATATGCTGCTAATGGCTACTATATTTGATAGCAGAGAATTAGAAGCAAAAATTGGGGCGCCTGGGTGGCTTAGTCGGTTAAGTGTCCGACTTAGGACCTGATCTCGCAGTTTGTGGGTTCGAGCCCCGCGTCGGACTCTGTGCTGACTGCCAGCTCAGAGCCTGGAGCCTGTTTCAGTCTGTGACTCCCTCTCTCTCTGACCCTCCCCTGCTCACGCTGTCTCTCTCTCTCTCCTAGAAATAAATAAAAATATTAAAAAAAAAAAGAAGCAAAAATATACTGTTACCAATTGAGTACACAGAAAGCCTAGGTTTTTATTTTTAAATTCTAATTGTTACTAAAAGAAACCAGGAGCCTTCATGGAAAAGGTTAATTCCAGAGTTGGTAAGGAATGCCTGAGGTGAGTTAGGAAATTCTTAGTGTTACAAAAAGTAAAGAAGTACTTAAAAAAGGGAGAGTCGTATCAAAATAATAATATGATCCCACTCAAAGAATTCCTCTGGCCAAAAATGGGACACTTGTACATCAAAATAAGTAGTAATCATAATGAATTATAGTTCATTAGATCAAAAAAATCCATGATTCCATTTGAATATAAACTAATAAATATGTAAATAGAGAGCAAAAAAGAAAAAAACTATTTCTAAAGTAGAATGTTAAATGATGGAAGGAATAAAGGAATTAGAAAGCTATCAGTGGATCCTAAAACTAGTTAATGAATATTTGATAAGAAACAGGATAATTATATACTCTCAAACTATTTTATATTTATATGTTCCTGAAATATTCCTCAACATAATATATCAATTACCGGGGAAAATAATATAAACTTTATAGTGAAGAGGTTTGGCAGACACTATCTTAAACAAGTGACCTAATTTTACCTATACCAATACAAGGACAAGCCAACATCATGTGTTTCTTGATATTGTGTTTTAAGAAGAACATAATATCATTTATGTAGTACTTCCATAATAATACATAACCTGAATTCAATCAAGGAATTATCAGAGAAAACCAAATTGAAAGTTATATAATATATATGTACATATGTACATACATATATACACACATATGTATATGGATGTGTGTATATATATGTATGTATGTATATATATGGCATGTCCTGTTAAAATGTCAAGGTCAAGAAAGACAGAATAATATTCCAGGTTAAATGAGACTAAAACTAAATAACAACTAAATTTAATGCATGATCCTGGGCTAGGAAAACAAACAGCCATTAAGCACATTAATGGAACAATTGACAGAATATGAAATTGGACTGAATTTTGATAGTAATATTGTATCTATAGTTAATATCCAATGTTGATAATTGCTATGCAGTCATGTTCTAAGGGAGTGCAAACTGAATTATCTTACAGTAAAGTGACAAGTTTTCTCCAATTTATTCTCAAATGATTTGGAAAAAACATCATAAAACATATGGGGTGAAATGCAAAGAAGTAGTGAATCTGGATAAAGAATCTTTACATGATCCTTGCAACTCTTCTGTAAATTTGAAACTACATGCAATAAAGGTTTAAAATTAAAATCAATTCTATTTCTAAATAAAAGCAAAAAATAAAAGTAAGAATGATATCAAAAACTGTAAAACACTTAGAAATACATTTAATAAAAGATGTACTATGTCTCCTATAAAACATGATAGACTCAGTATCTTAAAATGTCAGTTCACTTCAAAGTTATCTATCGAAGCAACCTGAATCCAGTCAAAATTCTGTCAGACTTTTTTGTAGAGTTTGACAAGCTAATTTTTGAATTTATATGTGGAATGCAAAGGACCTAGAGTCACCAAAACTTCTTTGAAAAAGAACAAAATTGGAGAAAGTACATGAGGTGACTTCAGGATTTACTGGTATGCTGCATTAGTTGAGACATTGGCAAAGAAAAGATAAATAAATCAAAGGAAGAAAATAGCGAATCTAGAAAACAAACCACTCATACATATTAAGTTGATTTTCTACAGAAGTACCAACACAAGTAAATGGATACTGGGAAGTCAGTTTCTCTCTTCAAGAAGAAAGTGACCTGAAGTATATATGTATTTTAATGAGTAGTTTTTTATTCATAATATGCTAAATAAAAATGATTCCTTGTATTGTGAGTGATGCTAATTTGCTTTTAAATACTATTTTCGTGTCTTTTAGATAAGTAATGTGCTTAAATGTGACTTTAAATTCTGAATGTGCTTGCACTGAATCAGAATTTATATGAAGTTTCCATTAACGTTATTTTGTCAGGAGACTGCTATGTGTTCCAGCAAACATTACTCTTAAAAAGCCAAAAGTGATGAATAAGCATAAATGATACAATATAAAATGATATGTAACAGTCATAGTCAGCGGTAGAATTGTTCTTGTCCTGAGCAAGTCACATCCAGCATGCATACAGGATGCAGGATTATAAACCAACTAAAACATTAAATCAGTTGATCTATGTATTATCAATGGGAACCAGTTTTACAGAAAGAGTAAGTATTGATGGTTCTGATTAAAACTATAACACATTGATTTTCTGATAGTTATAACTTAAGGACATCAATTTCTTTTTCTATTCTGAAAATTTTGAAGCTAGCTGATCGCATTCCAGCTGCATCCACCTAACATCCCAGGAATGAAAACTGAGCATATCTGTGAGGGTTTCTAGCGATTTGTTCCCAAACTCATGCTACTGTTTGATCTCACTTTGATTTGGTTCCACAATGTTGGCACCATCATTCAATCATTATTTATTCTTGCACTGAATTTATTTAGTTTCTCTGTCTATTATTGGCTTATCAAGAAACTTTCCCTGTTTTAGATTAGTTTGGGTAATCCTTTATTGGGAACAGGAAGCAGACTGCTGAGTAAAACCCTGATGAGAGAGTAGTAAGCTTGGAGCCAGCACTGCCAATTTATATTCCACCATTTGCTGGAAATTATGGGGGGGGGGGGGGGTGGAAGTTAAAAGGAAAGATGAAAAAAAGGGAAAAAAGTGGCAACTAGCTTAGAGGTAGATTCTTGATCTTGAGGGTTACTGGTGGAAGTTAAAGAAAACTGTAATCTTTGTAAGCAAAAGTAGTATTTTTCTGGGGTGCCTGGGTGGCTCAGTCTGTTTACCGTCCAACTTTGGCTCAGGTCATGATCTCACAGTTCGTAGGTTCGAGCCCCGCGTCGGGCTCTGTGCTGACAGCTAGCTCAGAGTCTGTAACCTGCTTCACATTCTGTAGCTCCCTCTCTCTCTGACCCTCCCCTACTCATGCTGTCTCTCTCTCAATCTTAGAAATAAATAAAACATTTTTTAAAAAATTTTTTTAAAGTAGTATTTTTCCTCCATCAGTGAGAAAAAAATGTTACCTGGAAAGATTAAGAATAATCATGTGAGGGGCGCCTGGGTGGCTCAGTCGGTTGAGCGTCCGACTTCGGTTAAGGTCATGATCTCCCAGATCATGAGATCGATCCCGGCATTGGGCTCTGTGCGGACAGCTCAGAGCCTGGAGCCTGCTTCAGATTCTATGTCTCCCTCTCTGTCTGATCCTCCCCCACTCATGCTCGCGTGCTCTCTCTCTCTCTCTCTTTCTCTCTCTCAAAAAAAAAAAAAAAAACTTAAAAAAAAATAATCATGTGAAAGCACAGCAGTTAAGACCATTAAATACATTAAAATATTAACTATAATACTTAATAGGATAAGTTAAAAAGAAAAATAAGGCAATTTATTTTCTTCTAACATATTGAGTCATTTTGTTTGATCAGTTATATAGCTGTTGGCAAAGATTTAGTCAAGTATACAGCCTCCCACATTGTTGGTGGAGTGTAAATTGGTATAAGTATCCTGAGAAGCAATTTGGCAATGTGCCTTCAGATTTTTATCTGAATGCTTGCTCATAACATTTGATGCACAAATTCCACTTCTAAGAATTGCTGTTAAGGAAATAGTCATAGAGGTGGACACATTATGCATTATGGTATGTAGAAGCCATGAGAGACCTCTAGCAGGCTTTTAATTTAGTTTGTCCTCAAGCACTGATGTATAAAATTTGGAAAGTTTTGGGGTGCCTGGGTGGCTCAGTCGGTTAAGCATCTAACTTCAGTTCATTCATGATTTCACAGTTCGTGATTTCGAGCCCTGCCTCAGGGCTCTGTGCTGACAGCTCAGAAACTGGACTCTGCTTCAGATTCTGTCTCCCTGCTCTCAGCTCCTCCCCTGCTCATGCTCTGTCTCTCTCTCAATAATAAATAAGTGTTAAAATTTTTAAATAAATTTGGAAAGTTTTCATATGAAATACACATAGCAGAGTTTCAAAAACATGACAACAGGATATAATTCTTGATTTACAGTAAAGGTTTTGTACTTCAACATTATTGACATTTGAAACAGATGATTCTCTGTTGTGGCAGGCTGTCCTGTGTATTGTAGGATGTTTACCAGCATCCTTGGCCTCTACCCACTAGATGCCAGTAGCACTCCCCAAGTAGTGACAATCAAAAATAATACAGATGTTTTCAAATGTCCACTGGGGGGCAAAATTGTCCCCTATTGAGAATCATTGACCTATAGTAACCCTCACAATGATAAGGAAGATCACATTTAAGGAAATCATTGAGAGGATCACTATAGGAGTAATATTAATAAAGTACCATGGGCCTAATGAAAATTCTCTCCTTGACCAAACTTGTTAGGCTTCTCTGAATCCTCCTTCCATTTTGGCCTTGACCTTTGGACTTGTGTGTTTGTGTTTACATTACCCAATTTTAGCCCAAATCCTGCTAACTCTGTTTAGCAAACCAAAATCACGTACCTATCTCAGTATCCAATCACCTCAATATTCCATCAAATTCCCTACCTTCCACCATCCCCCAGGTCATGCCTGATTGTCCTGACTTACCTTCAGCAAGAATTCTATATCACTTTAGCTGGAAATTTTTCATCTATTGATCACTCAACCTGCTCGTTGGCTATAAATTTGCATTTTGACTTATATTCAGAAGTGAGCCCAGCTCTAGAGTGAAGTCTTTTCCCCCTATTACAAGAGTTCTTGAGTAAAATCTGTTTTTATCACTTTAACTACTGTCCAACTCTGATTTTCTTTGGCAGGTCCCTAAGGAACTTAATTCTGTTGGTAAAAATCAGAAAAACTTGTCACTTGAGGATTCCAGAGCAGTTAAACTAAGACTCAAAACACAGTAGAATTTGAGGGAGTGTGTAATGAATTCAGTTTGAGATGCATTGTGTTTTAGGTGCTTAAATACATGCATTTTTTTCCTTCTTGAATCATTTGTAAAATTCCTGCCATATACCAAGCATTTAGGTAGTCATCCCCTAAAGAAAAGAAATGAAACCCTCTCCAGCTCAGGGGATAAAGTAAATTCTTATGCAATTCTTTTTGATGTTTAAAAGAGAGTTACCAAAGATTATAAGGGCACATTAATAGTAAGGTGGGAGTAGAAAATGTCAGCAATGAAAAAAAAACCTTTCTATTTTGGATAATGCCTCATTATCTGTCTTCCTTTAATGTGGATGTGATATAGGGTATATAATGAACTTTCATTAATACATTGCTATTTTGACTACAATTCCAACTTTATTTATTCTTACAAGCTCATATTTCCATAGGTGATGTTAAATATTAAAAAGAGAAGAAAAGAAAGCTCATACTAAGTTTCTGACAACAGTCATTTTCTCTAAGGAATATAATAATCTAATCATTAACAATATTTTGATTCATTTGAAATATTCATTATTAAAACTCATATATTTACAAATATATGGGTGTGACCTACTTAGTTTGTATTGTTTTGTGTCAATACTTTTTAGTGAAGTAGCATATTTTAGTATTATAAAAATAATCCAATTTAAAGCAAAATTAAAATTTTTAGAAATAAAAATATATCTTTTATATAAATAATGCAGCTCAATGAAAAAAATGGTGAAGAGAACAATGATTGAAAGATATTTATTGTTGTTTTTAGCTCATTATGAAGTAACACTTTATTTTAGTTAGAATAAAATTAAGATTGGGTGCCTGGATGGCTCATTGGTCAACCTCTGACTCTTGATTTCAGCTCAAGTCATTACCTCATGGTTCCTGAGTTCAAGCCCCATGCCAGACTTAGTGCTGACAATGTGGAGCCTGCTTGTAATTCTCTCTTTCTCTCTCTCTCTGCCCCTCCCCAGTTCACACTCCCTCTCTCTCTCTCAAAATAAATTTTAAAAAAATTTAAAAAAATTTTTTTAAATCTTTAAAAAAAGAATAAAATTAAGATATAGCCATATAAAAGTATGTAATATATCATGTATTACTATATATACATACTGCAATATATGCAGTATATATGGACATATATTAATATAAAATGTAGTTAGACAACATCTGCCAAGCTCAATAGATAGAAATTTAAAAATACCAAAGAACACTAACTACATAGGTGATTTTCTAAGATTGAAATTTTAATATGAGGTCAGTTGGTAGCTATTATTTAAGTATAATGATTTATGTGATTAATCTGACACACCTCGATTTTGATTGTATGGATTTTATTTATGTCCATATTTGGATTGCGCTCCTAATAATTCAATCTGCAGAATTCACGGTCTCTAGTGCTCTCAGTGGTCAGTTAACCTTTCCCAGAATACTGCTGGTTTTGAAAGAGTGTAAATTGTTCTGTTTCTGTTTACATCCTCTATTATGGTAAGGATTTCCAGGGAGGCCAGGGCCCTGTGGTTGAGTCAGAATTCACTTAACTAGTTAGCCCTGTGGTGGATAATGATAAGTGATTCCTGTTCAGCTTTAGAGCTACACCCTACAGGCTTTGCTTCAGATACAGATTTTAAGTATATAATTTTAATTCACTTTAACATCAAATTTACATTATAACATCAAATTTATCAGATGAGTCATCTGATGAATCAATATAATAAAAATAATTTGTATCCTATAAGATGTCCTTGTACAGTGTTTATTTGTGCATTTCTACAGTTTAAAGCCATTATTGTACATCAAATAAATTCAAGCAATAATGTAGACCCAGATATTATGTTATCATTTCTCCCAAATAAACTAAAGTCACCCTAAATAAATCAATCAAAACTCCTGAGATGATTTTATATGGAGCCTTCCTGAAGCAAAGTTCTTTGTATCAAAAATATTGCCAGAGGCTTTTGGCTAATAACTGTTAAATACTTAATGACTCTTAAAAGCCTGAGTCTCCAGCTTTGGTTTATTCTTGAGCATCCAAGTCTTTGTTTGACCTTGAATCCAAATCCTTAATGGCTTCAAAATTGGTTGTCTTCTCCTCTTCTCCTTTGTATTACTTCAGCTGTTAGTTCTTTAAAACATATGACATGATGCCACAATTAAGAATTTAAGAAATACAATCTTAATGTCTTCACCACAAATGTTTTTTTAATAATAAAAATGAATTAATCTGTACCTATCATTTCAGGTTTAAATGGAGACTTGGTAATAGATGTTGGGTACTTATTAACATGCATGATCTTGTAAAAAGACACCAAAACATTAAAGTTTTGCAGTCCCCTTCCTATTTTTAAATAAACATTATACTTATTAAAATAAATTTTATTTATAAAATTATTTATAAAATAAGTTTTATTATTAAATAAAACATACTTATTAAAATCTTTAAATATATTTATATATAATTCTTTGTAATGATATATACCTTTGTACCTTATTTCAATGATATAATGAAATAGATGTAATTAGGCAGCAATGTAATTGTTTGGAAGCTTAAATGTTATCTTATTCTTTTCCATTCTGTTATTTAACTTTCGGTTTCCATTTCATTTTATAGAGAAAAGTTATCCTAAATTCTCTATCTGCTCTCTGAGTCTCATAATTAGAGGCTGTAGTTGGGAAGTGACTCAGGAGATCTAAAATGCAATACAAAGGCCATTCTTACAGTATCATTTCTCATGCATTCCGAATTAGAAACCCTTTACAAACTCCTGTTAGAATATCTAAAAAGCTATGGGATTGCTTCAAACACCAGTTCTAACAACCAAAGTCTTCTTAATTTGGGTGACCACAAAAGGTCTCAGGTACATCTGTATTGCAAATTACTCTAAACCTTCTTGATTCACAGGCTTAGCATTTTAATATCAGGCCAAGTGATACTCAAACATCTTGGTTATGATTAGTTAATGTGCAATTATTGAGATCTAGAAAAGGTATCATATTTTAGAAACATATATGTTTTTTTTAACTTATTTCCTAAAGTTTTAATTTCATTTCCAGGTAGTTAACATAAAGTGTTCTAGTAGTTTCAAGTGTACAACATAACGTTTCAATGATTCCTATATCATGTGTTTTAAAAGTGAGCCAAATAAGGAAATGAATATTTACTAGTATTTACAATACCTAGAAATCAACAGGCATGAGGTTAAATTACATTTACATCAGGCCAGAAGTGATTTTACTTTTTATAACTTTTATAAAATGTTAGCTGTATCTTATTGTCTCAGTAAAATTTTGGAATAAAATTGTTACCCATGTTATGGATAGAAGAGGATCAAAAAATGATAAATCATAAGGCATGATTACTGCTGAAATAAAAACAGTACACAGATCTCCTGACTTCTAAGTCAACATAACAAAAACAGCACATGCTCCCTTGCATATGACAAAAAACAATCAGAAACAGTTGAAAAAAAAAAAGTACAAACAGGACCAGCTATAGATCTAGTTAGAGATAAGTAGATTTGTAGCTATAAGCTAAAGATTATATGTTCATATACTTAATTATATATTATTTATTTGCATCCTTACAAAGAGTAGCAGAATGTGCCACCCCAAATGTGCCTCTTTGGCATAAGGATTATATTGAGTTGATTATTTTGAGAAACTGCAGATACAGAGGACACTTAAAAACAGAGAAGTTATCCTTTCATAAGAGAAATCTGCATTAGAAAGAGGGCCTATACCAGGAAAAGAGCTATTACTAGAGAGAACTTTCTCACCTGAAAGACTTGTTTATGAAACATTTCCTCTTCTCACTCTCCATTGAATTGCCTTCTCTTTAAGTCCCCAGTCCCCTGTTTGTTCTTTTCATTAGCTCAGAATAGTATATAAACCTCAATCATCTGGCTGCCTTTTGAATCTCCTTTCTCTGTGGGATTCCTGTATATATGTACTTACATAATTAAAGTTGTCTTTTTTTTTTCTCCTGTTACCCTGTCTTTTATTATGGGAGTGGGGAAGGGTGTCTCAGCCAAGAACCTAGAAGGGTAGAGGGAAATTATTTTTCATCCCTTATACTTAGGGCAAAATATGGATATCAATTATTGACCCACGTAAGTAGCTATCAATAAATTCTTGCTACTGTAATTCACTTAATTGATTAAATCAGTATTTGATGTAGCATCTGAGATTGTATATGACTTGGAAAATAATAAAAACTAATGCAAAACCTGATTGCTATTCTTAAGGGGCTGAAAATCAACAGGATAATTTTAGAAATAGACACATTAACATATGAATTTCTGGCAAAGTACATACATATAGGATAAGCACAAAACAAAAATATAGAATAACAGAACTTTCTATAATTAAACTTTTCTCTGTGGTGTGTTCATGAATCCCAAATAAATCAAATCTCATAATAAAGTTTTCCATTGAGTAGTATCATTTTTTAAATTATCAATTTATTGATATATAATGCCTCACTGAAAACCTGTTTGAAATATAAAAATAAAAGAACAAAGAGAAAATCTTATAAATGCAAACATAGGGGCACCTGGGTGGCTCAGTCGGCTGGGTGTCCGGCTTCGGCTCAGGTCATGATCTCACAGTTTGTGGGTTCGAGCCCCGCGTCGGGCTCTGTGCTGACAGCCAGCTCAGAGCCTGGAGCCTGTCTTCGGATTCTGTGTCTCCCTTTCTCTCTGACCCTCCCCTGCTCATGCTGGCTCTATCTCTCTCTCTCAAAAAAAAAAAAAAAAAAACATTAAAAAAAATAAATGCAAACATAATTAAGACAATAAAGGCATCTCCAGCAATTAAGAATTGGAACTAAGTTTTCAAAAAACATAGAGGATGAGGGTTGTTTACTCATGACTGCATAGGACAAAATTTAATATGGGTTTTCTGCATGTGTGCTGAATACAGAAGAATTCAGTTTAAGTCTCAAAGCAAAATGCAGCATCCTCCCTTTGAAAAAAAAAAGAACACATTTTCTGGGTAAAGGTAAATCTTACAGTATGAGTTAAGTCAACCAAATAAAAACTTCTCATTCAGGCATTGAAAGAATTTCATCCAGACAATCCACTACCTATCAGCTTTACCTAACGTGAAATTTTTCCTGACAAAACACACACTTCGTACAGTGATAATTGCCACCCATGATATTAAAGGGGAGCAAAATATACTACCCCAAAAGGTGTCACTCTGGCATGTGGAATATTTTGAGCTGAAAGGCAATCAAGACCCAGGAGACTCAAGTAAATCATTTCCCTTTCCTTTAGCTGCCTTAAAGGATTTAGTTAGATATGGTGCCTATACCAGAAGAAAAGCTATTGCTAGAGATAACTTTTTTTATCTGAAAGACTTATCTGCTTGACACAGCAAACCTTTCATTACCAAACATCTGCTCTTCTCATCTTCCAGTGAATTGCCTTCCTCCCCTTTGAAGTGCAGACCCTTCTCCCTTTCCTTAGCTCAGGCTAGTTTGTAAACCTCAATTACTTGACTGTCTTTGGGTTTTACATTTTTGTGGGATCTAACATGTAAGAAATTAAATGTTTTTTCCTTATTATTAATCAGTCTTATGTCAATTTATTTGTTGCAGGATTCTCGCTCAGAGTCGTGACACCGAGACTTTTCTTTCCAGGAAGCAACTTTATTTTGCCGGCACCGTTCACTTGGGTTCGTACCCAAAAGAACTGAGCGGCCCACCTCATATGGCATAGGTTTTTTATACATTTTCTATTTCTTTGTCTCCCATATATGGTAACACACATAAACATGCAGTCTGATTAAGTTGTTTCAGTTTACAAGAACATGGGGGATGTAGGCATCTGGACTCATATCTAGGTGACCTTGAAGTCTTCTCTCCTCTCTTCTTCATTTTTTTTCTTTCTCCTTAGGGAGGGGTTCCTACCACATATTTATTAGCCAAGCCAAAGAACCTATAATGGATAAATTTTGGCCCTACAATATCTACTGGAGGAGACCTACTAATAACATGAATCGGGAAAACTATCAGCTCTTTTATTTTTACTTCTTAACAATGAAAGATCAAGTAGTGATCAAAAACAAATGCAAAGAGCAATATGTAAAAAAAAAAAAAAAAGGCCATGGCAAACTATCAGAAAAAAAATACAGTGTAAGAAAAAGGTAGCTTAGCAAAGAACTTTTTTAAAAACCTTTAATAAATATACTCAAAATATTTAGAATATATAGTATTCTTTAGTATTAGTATTTTATTTTAGAGAGAAAGCAAGGAAGAGGAGCAGAAAGAAAGAGAGAGAATCTTAAGCAGGGTCCACGATCAGCATGGAGCCTGATTTGGGCCTAGATCCCATGACCCTGGGATCATGACCTGAGCAAAAATCAATAGCCAGAGGCTCCACAGACTGAGCCACCAAGTATCCCGAGAAGATATAGTATTCTTAAAATGAGATTTTGTGCTATGAAAAGCAAGTAAAAAAACTCTATAGGGCACTTAGAGATTCAAAGTTAGACAAGGAAGCAAAGTCTTTAAAGTCTGAGGGAAATATTTATAACTTAGAAGTATATATCCAGGTAAAGTGTTGAGAAAATATAAAATAAAACTCTTATGAAACTTAAAAGTTCTCAAAATATTTTCCTTCTTTATATCCTTTCTGGGACAATTGCTAAAAGTCATATCTTCAGCCAGATGAAGAAGTAAACAGAAAAGTTGGAAGATATGAGATCCAGGAAACAGCAACCCTATCCAGAAGAACATAAAATTTCTGCAATGGGAAGATAGAGTTCCCAGGAGAGTCCTGATTTTAAAAAATGGATATATATTTTTAATTTTTAAAATATTTTATTTATTTCTGAGAGAGAGAGAGAGAAAGAGAGGCAGAGTGAGCAGGGGAGGGTCAGAGAGAGAGGGAAACAGAATCAGAAGCAGGCTCCAGGCTCTGAGCTAGCTCTCAGCACAGAGCCCGACACAGGTCTCGAACCCACAAATCGTGAGATCATGACCTGAGCCAAAGTCAGACACTTAACCGACTAGCCACTCAGGTGCCACTAAAAAAATTGATATATTTTTGTAGGATAAAAATGTAATTTTTAATGAAAAATGTAAAGTTCAGGAGAAACAAATTTTTTAAAAGAAATTCATAATTCAAATAAAGCTAATTATAATGTACCTTTATTATAAAATTCTTTTGAATGAAAAATACAAAAGCAGTAGAAAGAGAAAGAGAATTAGTTTGGTCTTGTTTCTAGAAAAATTCTCCTTTACATTCCTCAGAAATCTAGATAAATTATTCATAGAAAAAAAATAAAACCCTAGAACGCTGCTTGACCAAAAATGAAAAATAATAACAGAATCACAACAAGATAAATCCCATTTATTTCTCTTTCACCCTTTAGAATTAATCCAAGGGACCAATGCAGAAAACTGAGTAGAAGGAGAGATCATAATAACTTAGTGATAATTTAGTTAGTAGAAGGTATGATCACAGATATTAAACAAAGATTGGCATAGAAAAAGTTGGAAGTACATGGATGTTAGGAAGGGGAATCCAATATCATCATCTAACATAGTTTCTTGAAAGATCGTGAGGTAGTTAAGTACTGCTAATAATTTCTAATTGAAAAACTAAAAATATTATCAATGTCAGACATGGAGAGGCACACAGGGAAGGAGAGTTCCATATCCCTGGACACAGTCTTTAGATGTAGACTAGCCCTGAAAATGAAAGCAGGTCTTGAAAGTAGAGTCCCTTACCAACCATAAGCTGAACCTCCAAGGCACTTTCTGCTTCTGTGTTAACCAAAATTACCCAAAACAATCACCACTCTTCCAATTCTGAGTTTCCCTTTCCTCCGCCAGAGTCACTTTGCTATGCTCCTCATTTTAAATACATCTGAAATGCAAAGATACATTCTTCCCTGTTGATGTGCTGAAATTGTGATGGCAAATGTTTCTTTATTCAGATCCTCAAAAGTAAGCTCAGATTCATTTTGAAATCACCATGTGGAATAGAAATCATTTAAGTATTGATGGCCCCATTTGTCTTAGCTTTCAAACAGATTAAATAGTTCACAAAAGATTCAATAATCATATTTAGAATTTTAAGCTATAATGTCAAGGGTCATTAAAAAATCCCAGAGTGACAGAAATAGCTGGGTTAAAAATTACCAAAGATTTTCTTGCTGTGTTCTGTTTTTTTCTGAACAGTTCCATCATCTGGGCTGAAAAGAAATGGGGCACTGGCATAGTCCAAAGAGATTTGGTTACCCGTTGTTGTTTTTCATTTTCAAGAACTCAAGGTATTATTTTCTTACTCAATGGAATTTATAAAGCATCGCTTCTCAAAATATCTCTGTAGGTTCAAGACTAAACATAGAAAAGATATCATATTTATAAAAATTATGTTAGACACAGCTAAGTATAGATATGTAAAGTAGTTTTTAACAATGAATTTTACACACACACACACACACACACACGGATACATGTCTCTAGAACCTTCCAATATCCATTATAAAAATTTTCCATTATGAATAATTCAGCCTATAATAAAATAGAAAGGGGGACTGAAATATTCAATGAATTTTTTTTTTTTAAATAAAACTGGAGTATTAAGAATTTACCCTGGCTTGAAAGTATCACTTAGTAAGTTTCAAAACTCATAGAACTGTACAACATAGAATAAATTCTACTGGAAATTTGAGGTTTTAATTAATAATAATGTTCATTATTGGTTCACCAAATGTAACATATGTAACACATTAATTAAGGATGTTAATAATAAGTAAACAAGTGCAGGGAGGAGAGGAGATATATGGGAATTCTCTGTACTTTCTGCTTGATTTTTCTGTAAACCAAAAGCTACTCTTGACAAACAAGTTACTTTTTTTTATTTTTTAAAAATTTTTTTTAATGTTTTATTTATTTCTAGGAGAGAGAGGGACAGCGTGAGCAGGGGAGGGTCAGAGAGAGAGGGAGTCACAGACTGAAACAGGCTCCAGGCTCTGAGCTGGCTGTCAGCACAGAGCCAGACGCGGGGCTCGAACCCACGAACCGCGAGATCATGACCTAAGCGAAAGTCGGACGCTTAACCGACTAAGCCACCTAGGCGCCCCAAGTTACTTTTTTTTAAAGTGTGAAGAAATGTTTTTCTAAGCCAATCATACCAATAATTAGCTTTGGCTTTATTCTAATTTGCTGATTTTAACTCTATATTTTCTAAGCCATTCAGTATATCACTTTAAACAAATGCCTTATTTTAGAGTTAGGGGATATGGTATTCAGATAACTCAAATAGTGTTCCAAGGTTGTAAAGCTTACAGGTAATAAAAAGAGGAACAACTGAACCTAGTCTTAATTGTTTTGTTTGACATAAAGATTATCACTTACTTTTTTTTTTTTAATTTATTTATTTCTCAGAGAGAGAGAGAGAGAGTGCGAGAGAGAGCATGAGCAGGAGAGGGTCAGAGAGAGAGAGAGGGAGACACAGAATCAGAAGCAGGCTCCAGGATCTGAGCTGTCAGCACAAAGCCTGACGTCGCGCTCGAACCCACAAACTGTGAGATCATGATGGGAGCCAAAGTCAGACGCTTAACCGACTGAGCCACCCATGCGCCCCTATCATTTACTTTTAAAAATTGTTTAAGGAAATACAATCACGTTCGTACTCATATCGAGTAAGTCATAGGTTCCTATTGGTGATGGGAACCTTCAAAAAGAGAGAGAATAGGGAATTCATAACAAAGACTCATTTGTTTTTTTACGGGATTTTAATTAAACTTATCCTGTTTTTCTTCCCTCCAATCAACTACTATGGAATGTCAATGGATTTTTGTACCTAAGTCACAACGTTCGTTATTCAGTTGAATAATCTTAACATTAGTTAGATTTTTTTTTCTTTTTCTTTTTGCCGACAATGTAAATCATCAAAAGCAGTTGAGGCAAACGGAGAACTGAATCTACAAATGCATGTATTTCTCCCAGGCTTTGAGGTCTCCAGAGCAGCCACACTCAAGGAAGAGACTGGAATTAAGAACTGGAAATTTTTTCACCATCTGCTTTCTTTTCTCTCTACAGATCTTCTTCCTCTGCCTCCCTGAATTAATCAAGAAATATCACTATCCCACAGCTCCTCAGGCTCGCCCCCTCCACCCCCACAATTCTTCCATAAGCCACAAACTCAATCTGAAATGTCTCATTAAAAATTTCAGAGAGAGTAATTCTAATTGGTTTAGTTTCAGTAATGAGTATAATCCCAACTCCCAAATCCGTTAGACATGCTCAGGGGTGGGGGTGAGGAATGGGGTATATAATACTAACATGGCTAATGTCACCTGTGGATCAGGTGATGGTGTCCTGAAAAGGAATTATTAATATTGGTTGGGATCAATGTTTACCATTTGTCACTTACTAGGTAACAGAGATATAAGGATATATTAAATTCACTTAAGAAACTCAAAATCTGACTGGAGTAATATGCATATGTATCACTAAAATACTCTGTAGTAAAGTCATGTGTATTTATAGGGATTCTCTGCTTGGAAATCTTTCATGGTTTCAAATTTTCTTATAGTTCTAAATACTTTGAATACTTCAAAGTATCGAATTCATCTTTTCAATCTTTCTGCCAAACAGACACAATATAGTACAAAGTGAATGAGATTCTATATATTGCTCATTTATTTATATTTTCTTTTTGTGACAATTTCACTTTTAATGATTGTATCAACCAGTTTAAGAGCAGCTTGTAATTTTTTTATAACATTCAAATAGCACATCCTTAGACAGTGTGTGTGTGTGTGTGTGTGTGTGTACTTGTGTGTGAAATTAATTGAACAGATGTGAGGACAAGTTCAGAGATTATTTACATGGTAACTTTGATCTAGCAATACATTTATATTGGTAAATGTATTATGCTTTCTGTTTCTGGCTTACTAGAAATTAGAGTCATCCTTTTCACTCTGTGTTAAGTAAGAAACTGGAAAGAATTCTTTATGGTTTATCGATATGTATTTAAGTTAATAAAAATATGTAACCTAATGACCTGGTCTACTAGAATGTCTGAAAAGAATTAATTGCCTTAGGTTGTCCATTAAAAAGAATAAGCCTGCTGATCAGTTGATGGGTGGAAAGATAATCACTTTATTATGTAAAATCTGGGAAATTTGCCCAATATGAGTAGAATATTACCAGTGAAACATTATAGAATGGGTGTTATTTTATAGTCTTTCTCAGCCCCCCAAAGATTATCACTGCTTAAAATTGTTTAGTATGTTAGAGCAATTGTTTTTAGTATGCTTTAGTAGTAATCCCTGCACTTGAAATATATGTAAAATTGCTGTTCTTATGGAGAGAGAATGATGGAGAGCTAATTATAAAAATGAATACATTTGTTTCTAAGATTAATATGAAAATTTTTTCAAAAAGTTGCACCGTATTAAGTATTGATATTTATGTATCATTGAAAAAAATATTTGTAACTCCCTACTTGTATTATTTACTTTTTCTATGAGGACATTTTTTGTATATTCAATTAAAATTATTTCTACTTTATTTCTTGTAGTTGGCTTGATCTTGTCTCAAGAAGATAAAGATGTGACATGCTGATAGCATTGCATGGCTTTCATAAGACATGTGTGCATTGGTAAGTTATTTTATTTATACTTTACAAACTCTTAAGTATTTTATAATTGCAACTGAAGAAATGGGCTCTTGGGTCATGTTACTCTGATTAAGACATGAATTATAACAAGAGACAAGGGACCCCCTATTCAAGATACTTAGAAGTGAAAGAAGTTTAATGGTGCCATGGGCAAAATATTTGAGGTCTTGCTTTCTAGCCAGTTAGGCGAAACCATATAACTTATTTAAAATATATAGGGGCGGGGGTGGGGGAGAGCCTGGGTGTCTAAGTTGGTTAAGCGTTCAACTCTTGATATTGGCTCAGGTTGTGCTATCATGGTCATGAGATTGAGCCCTGTGTCGGGAGTGCAGACTCCTTGGAAATCGCTCTCTCTCTCTCTTACTGCTCTTTCCTCACCCATTTTCTCTCTTTTTCTCACTCTTTCTCTCCTTCTCAAAATAAATAAACTTAATAAAATAAAATAAAATAAAACAAATAGAAAGTTAATTAATTACCAAAAATAATGCAATGCCAGTACATCCCTTTGTTAATAACAGATCATTGGTATTAGTTTTATTAAATCCCTGTTCTGCCATTAAAAAAATAGAAATACTTTTTCTTTCCATTCTGTCTTCATTGAGACATTACATGTGTGTGCACACAAATACATACATCTTCAGCAGCAATCTTGAAAATTCTCTGAGTTAGGTTGTAAGTTATATCTCCATTTTCTTCTGATAATCTCCATCTTCTCAATTATTCATCCTTACTAGGAGTCAAACTGTACTGTCAATTAATGGTAACATTCTAGCCCTCATTATAAGTTTGTTTAAAAAAATGAGTTTCTCTGCTGCTCAAATGTCTCTCCTAACAAAGAACATATTGAATAGAAAGATGGGGAAACTTCAGTTTATTAAAATTATAAATTTTCTCATTTTTCAAACATTGGAAATCCTACTTGCTTCTCCTTCAGAAATTCTTAACACATTACTCCTAGCAACAATTCTATTTATGGATCATGGTCTAAGCAAAAGCATCACAAAGGAAAATGTAAACATATTTAATTTAAGATGTATGCAGTGAAACCAGTGCAAAAGTAACAACAACAACAAGAACAACAAAACATATGTAGAAAAAGCATAAATTGTTTTTACAATAGATGCAAAGCTAAAAACGAAAACAGAAATAAAAACAACCCTTTCTTTTCAAACAGTGAGCATTTACCAAAGAATGTTATTATATAAAAACTGCTTGAGGGGCATCTGGGCGGCTCAGTCAGTTGAGCCTCCAACTTCAGCTCAGTCATGATCTCATGGTTTGTGGGTTTGAGCCTCACATCGGGCTCTGTGCTGACTGCCTGCTCAGAGCCTGGAGCCTGTTTCAGATTCTGGATCTCTCTTTCTCTCTGACCCTCACCTGCTCACGCTCTCTCTCTCTCCCTCTCTCTCAGAAATAAATAAAACATTTAAAAACTTTTTAAAAAATTGATTTTTCTAGGAAAAGGAAACTGGAACATTATTTTTTATTGAACTGAATAGAAAAAATTTTATTAACCCTTTCTCTTTTGCTGGAAAAATACTTCTTTAAATGGGATTTCCTTTTTTCCTCAGTAACATTTTTAGTTTTGACATATATTTATTTCTTTACTATAGAAGCTCCACAATCATTATCTCAGAGCTCTTTCAGCTCCCCTATATATTTTTATTAAAGGCTAGTTGGAAAACATGCATTTTTGGAAATAATTAATACCTTCTTCTATATGCCATTATATCATCTCCATCAAGGGACAGAAATTGAAAGTTAAATCTTTCTTGGTACATGAATTCATTTCCCCTCAAAAGAAACAGACTTATAATGAATGGAAAAAAGCAATTTAGGATATAATATTAGTGCACAATTACTTCATAAAGTAACTGAAGAGAAGAAAACCAAACTTATACAATAGTTGGCATGTAAATGGATCCGATGAAAATGAAATACTATGAGCTAAGTATGATCTTCTTAAATCAGGGGAAAAATATTACCTTCTCTATCCTGAACTAGAAATTGCAAGATGAAGTATTGCCTTCATGTGTATTTCCACTTTGGAATAATTTTTGTAACTCACCCTTTTGACCTGTGAAAGTACCAGTAAAATACCCACTACAGCTTTTTGCACTGCCTAAATTGATAGTAAAAACTCCCATGGGAATACTATTAAGTTCCCTTTTCATGGGCACAAAACTATGCAGAACGATAAAACTTGGCAGTGAAAGTTAGAGCATTTTGGAGTGTCCACATGCTCATTTATTTAATACGTTGTAGTTACTTGTGGTATAAACTTTGATTTAATGCAGTCTAGAGAAGCCTTATCACCTCATAAATGGTTAACAATTAGATATGACCACACTACTTGCCCATAGATCTGAATAAAATGTTGACGGTTTCTGCCAGCGATATCATTAAAGTCAATAGTAGTTCATCATTTATGCCCTTCCTGACAGGATTATTATAGTATCACTATTAATATATAGCAATTACTTGGGGTATATCTTTATAGAAGGCTATCAATCAATGAATTTTAATGTAACGCACACACTTTATAGATAAACTTCGGCATCAAAATGAGTCATATGTACTCTTCTTCAGAGAATTCTTTGTTCACAAAGCCAGGAAACTGGTCTTTATTGCAGATTCCATGTACAGTCAACTGAAGCACTTTTTAAATTGGTGCTCCTGAAATTGTAGGAAGGAAACCTCACAGAACTTAGAACTATGAAATTAACTTGTCCAGTTGAGTCCTCACCTTTACAGAGGAAGAGATCCTTCTTCAAGTCGGCACACTTTCAACTATATTATGCCACCTCTGAGAATATAGCCATGTTCTTGGAAGTGGAGTTGCGTGTTTAGAAGCTGTATACCTTGGGTTAAATTCATGTCAATGACAGCAGAGAGCAGCATTCCTGGGCAATCTCTTATTGGGTGTGCAAAAGCAGGAAAGGCAGAATGAAGAGCACTCTAAGAATAGCAAAAGACAAATAGAGACAATGGAACAAAGCTGTTTCACATTAAGAAACAACAGCAACAGACAGAATCCTTGAGGTCTGGAAATACCACACAAGGTGGATCACTTTTGAACAAAAGTGTCACTTAGTTTCTCTGCAAAATATTAAAACTTTCCTTGAATTTTGCCTTATTTATTAATTAAGGGAAAACCAAGTCATTTTGAAAAGTAGAATGGCTCAATATTGAACATTAACATGCCTCACAACCTCAACATGACTTTTAACTTTCAGTATCTCACCTGTAGACAATTTGAGATATTCTTAATCATGAGAGGCCCCAGGACACACTTTGATGCTATCCATTTATTTGTTCCATGTGTTTCTTGGGCCATACACTGGCTCTCCTTGGAATGCTGTCTTCTACAAATCAGCATTTAAAATTTCAAAGAGAAAGAATGTATTTTCATATTTTAGCTCTTAATAGTTCATGTTTTATAAATAGACACTTTGTTATTTGTCACCCTATGATGATTTTCGTGATCTGTTATCCTCTGGAAAATGTTGATACCACTGCCTATCTCTTGTCACTGAGTTGTGCTTCTGTCTCTCTCTCTCTTAATTGCCAAAGTGTGCTCTTATAACTTGATAAAATCACTGACTTCCTTGGCCATTACAGCATCTTCCAGAATGAGCCTACTCTGAAAATGTCTCCTTCCTCATTAGGAACGTGAGCTGACAAATCCTAATTTATCTTAGTTTATTCTTTTACTATTACAAGCACATGTTTTAAGGTCTACAAATGCCTCACAATTTGCTAAGCTCAAGTCACTTTAGATTTTTTTTTAAGCAAATGGCATTGCATAAGCAATAAACTTAAAAAGTTTTTCATCTGACAAAGCTTTATTATTAGGCAATAGTCTAAAATTCTGGCTTATTTTTATCTTAGGATAAGTGCTTACTTCTCTTGCTGCCATGTTTGTCAATACACAGTTGAGTATTGCCAACCGGGGAAGCTAACCTCAGCCTTAGGACAGTGTGGGTCTCTTAGACATGGCTGACTGCCTCTGTGGCTAATCTTACGTGTGGTAGGGAATTTGACCTCCAAAGAGAGGTCTTGCTTTTGTCTAAGCTTCTAAACCTTTGGAATATCCTGAAAACTATGAATGTCTTTGTTACTTATATTGCCCCTTTGGACCACACTTGATAGTGAGTCAGATGATTCAGAGTGGGTGCTGGCCAGACAAGAAAAACCAACTTCGTTATTATAGATGTCTAGGTCTTTGGGCCAAGTGAAATCAGTCTGACCTCAAGAAGGAGACAGGGAGGCTTTAAACTGAATTCAACCATGTGGACAAGTCAATCAATCAATCTTGTGTAGGTAATGAAGTCTCAAAAAAACCAGATACTGAAGCTTGGGTGAAGTTCCTGAATTGGTAATTCTCTATGTGTAATGCTACACCTTGATAACTTGAGAATAATACATCCCCAAGGAAAGAGGAAACTGCATTTGGAGACTTCTCAGACTTTCCCCTTTGTGTCTCTTCCTTTGATTGGTTTCAATTTGTATCTTTTTCCCATAAAAAATGTGACCATGAGTATAAGAGCTTCCAGTGAATTCTGTGAGTCTAGCAAATTATTAAACCTGAAGGTGGCTTGGGGAAAGCCCCAACATATAGTCTGTGTCAAAAGTCTTGAATAATAACATGGCAGTCTATGGGACTGTGCTCTTAATCTCAAGTTTGGCTAAGCTCTTTTGCATCATAGGTCTTTGGCGTCTCCAGAGATATCCAAGACTGATATCACACTGCCAAAAATCCTCATCATGGATCACATTGTTAGCATAAAGTATCTGGTGCATCCCTAGGTCCTCTAGTAAACAAAGACACTCTAAGGAGGCAGGGCATTAAAAGGGCTTAGAAGTCACCTCCAAGGATCTGATTAAGCATCAAACTTCTCCTTGAGCAAGGATAGTCCTTCACTGGACATCCACCCGTTAACATTTGAAAATGTAATTGTTTCTCACTTTCCTGGTGTTATGGACTAAATTGTGTACTCCTAGAATTAATATGCCAAAGCCATAACCCCAAATGTGAGTCTGGAGTTAGGACTTTTAAAGGTGTAATTAAAGTGAAATGAGGTTATAAGTGTGGGGCCCTAATTCCATATGACTGATGGCCTTATAAGAAAAGGAGGAGACACCGGAGATGAGTGAACACAGAGAAAAGCCACGTGAGGACACAGCATGAAGGTGACCATCTACAAGCCAAGGAGAGAGGCCTTTGGAGAAAATAACTTTGCCAGCTCTTGATCCTGAACTTCCGGCCTCCAAAACTTAGGGACAATAAATTTTTGTTATGGAAGCCACTCACTCTGGTATTTTGTTATGGAAGTCGTAGTAAATCAAAATACCTACTAAAACCAACAAAACTCTAGGCGAATAAATATTAAATATTGCTTACTTTTTTAAAGAAATACAATTAAGCAAATTTATAACTCATGACAAGGCTCAGTACAAATATTATTATATAAACATGCTAAGACAAATATAATATTTCTACCCACTGGAAGCTCAAGATTCACTATGAGAATAAATGTTATCCACTCCCAATATTGGCATATTTGTGAAGGATTCTTCTATCTATTACCTGTGTTTAACTGAAGTAAACCACATTGTCATAAAATTAAATACTCTTTGCAGAGCAGGACATTACATTTTGATTACATTATATATACATATTACATTTTATTTTATTTTTTTTAAGTTTATTTATTTATCTTGAGAGAGCGTGTGCAAGGAGGAGAGGGACAAAGAGAGAGGGAGGAAGAGAATCTGAAACAGATTGTGCACTGTCAGCGTGGAGCCAGACGCGGGGCTCAACCTCACAAACTGTGAGATAGTGACCTGAGCCAAACTCAAGAGTCGGATGCTTAACTGACTAAGCCACCCAGGTGCCCCTCATTGTTATCTTTTACATGTACTCAGATTTATTGAAATATCAACTATCACATTTCTTCATTCTATTTTTCAAAATCATTTGCAAAACATTTAAATTGCTATGCTTGTATCCCTGCTCTCTGATTGAGAATTAGTCATGTTTTCTGCACATAGTATAACCTATAAAAATATTTGCTTTAGGTTAGAATTTGACCTAAACCATGAAGATCAGTGGTTTCTCTTTCCTCAAGTGGCTCTGCTTCTCCTACTCTGAAATTTTATAGCATGATGAATCAAATTTGTTCTTAAGAGTTAGGTAGAAAAATCACCAACATTTAATAATAAAAGAAAATTTAAAAGGTCTAACATAAAACTGCACCTGTTACATGGGATTCATTGGTCTTTTATATGTACTATCTCTATTTTAACTTCAAGGCCAATTCTGCTCCCCATGAATGTTACAATAGCAAAGGTATAAGAGTGAGGGAAGACATTTAACACAGAGATAAAAACAAATTGAATTTTCAGGTGAATGTTTTCAAAACTGCTTCCTTTCTTAAGAGTCTAATAATTAATATTCTTTAGTATATCGAAGAATTTCAGGTTGAATTTCAGAATCAAGTAAACATAACTGTAAACATTTCATACTACTAGGTTTTCCAATGCTGGTAAATCCTTTATACACAGTGTTTTTTTCTTCTCGTTGTTTTTCTTCCCTTGTCTTATATGTAAGAGATGATACTGAGATTTTTAGGCAATATTGGAATGCTTTAACTAGGCCTGTGTCTTTTTTTTAAATGTGAATCAAGTAGGGACTCTGCTCTTACATGTGGTGTCCTTTAATTAAACCAGCTGTAAACTAATCACTGGGTTCTATAAGGCATCGTGTCTATACATGCAAAATTAACTGAGCACAGCATGGGTGATCTCTTTATTTCGACTGTCTTAAAAATCGATGAGTGCTGCCACAAGGACAATTTGACAGCAGTGATTCGTATCCTTTGTGGAGACAGCTGTGCTGAGATATAAACTTCACATCTTTCCACATTATAGAGGCAGCACAGGGGTGTGCTAGAGGCTTGAAAGAACAAATGTACCTGTTTGGAAGCCTAAATTATATACTCAGTGAATTAACAGAATATTAAAAACACACTAAAGCTTGTATTATCAGTTTATGGTTTGGTAAAAAGGCTTCTACACTGGGAATCAGAAAGAATGGGCCTGGGCCACAAGCTGCCATGGCTAGATGTTCTTATCACAATAGCTGGGAGTGCCCTCACTGGAACAATTGAAGTGGGTTGATTGGAGAGCCCATTTTAAATGAAGTCTTCAGAGTACTGGGTAGAGAATGAGCATGAAGGCTGGGGTGGGGGATACCTCTAGAACCCCTGAGACATTGAAGACATGCAATAGATATGAGTTGAATGAATGAAGGATTTTCAAAGCAAACAGATCTAGGTTCAAATTATGCTTCTGTCTTTTATATACTGTGTGGTCTTTGAAAAGGTCTTAGTTTACTGAGAATATCTGTTTCCCAATCTATGGCATCTGCCTCCTATGGTTAATTGAAAATTAATAGGCTAAAAAGAGATACAGAGATGCACATGGATATGTAGATATAAATATATAGTTACGGATTTCAGTGTAGTTAGCATAGTATAAGCATTTAATACATAGTTGTTTCTATTGTATTATGGTTCTATAAGGCTTTAATTGAATAAGATCATAAACTTTTACCCATGACTATACAAACTGAGCCATTTTTTAAACTACTCATGACAAATTATGTCCATACCCTAAAGCTATTTAATTCTTCATGGTACATAGAATTCTATTATACACCTGATATTTAATTTTTTTTTAGATAAGTCAAACCTGTAATTTGATTTTCGGATTTAATTTTCTCCAGATCCTAAATCCTTACCTAGCTATCTAGGGAAGGTTTTAGAAGATATATCGATTTAGTGAAAAAAATATTAAAGATTTCTCATAAAATTTTTCCTTAATATAAAAATTGATCTTTCAAAAGAAAGTAATTTCTGGGTTTTTAGAATTCTTTCTTGTGAAATTTCATTTTTCTGGGGTGCCTGGGGGGCTCAGTAGGTTGAGCTTGCCATTTTGGCTCAGGTCATGATCTCATGGTTGGTGGGTTTGAGCCTAATGTCTGGCTAATGACAGCTAGCTCAGAGCCTGGAGCCTGTTTCGGATTCTGTATCTCCCTCTCTGACCCTCCCCTGCTCACGCTGTCTCTCTCTCTCTCTCTCAGAAATAAATAAAATATTTTAAAAAATTAAAAAAAGAAATTTCATTTTTCTTCTCTTAAAAATATATACATAATTTCTATTGTCTTTTGAAATGCTCATAATCTTTGAATGCACTTATATGCAAGACATTAATTTTCTATTGCCATACAAAATCATATATTCATATTGCTAAGTTTTATCCCAATTGTTATTCTTTACGCATGTCTTTTATATATTAAATCCTCTCATCCTTACCACTCTAAAATCTCTAATTTAGTTCAACCGTTGACATTTTAAATAGATTGTTGCAAACTTTCTTAAGCACATCTATAATGCAGGATAGTTCACTTGCAAAACATTGCCTCCTGGTCTTTTTCTTTACTTCTCACCACCTCATTAACACCTATTCCTTCTCTTAATCTTCACACAAAAGCACATTATTTTTCCAGTATAAACAAAGGCAATCATGTAGTAAAATTGTCTTCAAAACAAAGTTTCATATTAAAAATATTACATTCTTTTTAATATTATGTTTCATTGCCATCATCATAATAATGGAGTAGGTAATTGAAAAGCCATATGATCAAATTGTTAATGAGACCTAATGCTGGTAACTAACATTTGGCAACAAAAATCCTTGCAGGCTTGGGCTCAGCTAATCATTCTAACGGCCTTTAGCAGTAAGATGCATTTCATCTTTTTAGGTAGCAGAAACCAAGAATTAGGTAGAAAAATAACATAAAATTTAATTTCATCATATAATCTAACTGTAAAATATTTGTGTTTTTTAATAAGGTTTAGTGATTAATCCTTCATGTAACCTTCTCAGTAGACAGGAACTTGATTCTGATTAGCAATATTATTATCTATAATTAATATTATCCATGAGAAACTATCAAATGCCTGGCCTATGAGGCTCCACTATGTAATCTAAACTCATCACAAAACCCTCGACTATCAGACTCCTAATCCCTTGGCTTTTTTCCTCTGATAAATTATATTTCTTTTTAAAAAAAAATTTTTAATGTTTATTTTTAAAGAGACAGGCAGATAGACAGAGTGCCAGCGAGGGGTGGGCATGGGGACAGAGAGAGAGGGAGATACAGAATCCAAAGCAGGCTTCAGGCTCTGAGCTGTCAGCACAGAGCCCGGATGCAGCGCTCGAACTCACGAGCTATTAAGATCATGACCTGAGCCAAAGTCCGATGCCTAACTGACTGAGCCACCCAGGTGTCTCTAAATTATATTTTTTATTTAAACATATTTTTAAAAAATGAGTGAACATACAACTTAATTGATTACTTAGTTTCAACATACAAAACAGTTGTCTTTCATTGGGAATATAAAAATAGACAATTTTTCATGTTGTTCTTTTAATAACAGGGTTTAGCAGAGTACTAAGAACTGATAACTATTAAGCTGACAATCATAATTATAGCCATAATGATGGTGATAAAAATACACTTCTATAGCTTCTGTTTCTCATAAATTATAAACATTTGATCTTTTACTAACTATTCTATCTATGCATAATTTTTAAATATTTATGTTTAAATAAATAGAATATGGGGAGAATTATGCTGAAATGAAATTTTAGCTGTGCTATTTCAGAAAGTTGTGTTGTGTTGTGGATTTTTTTGTCAAGAAGTTTCTATCCAATCTTAGCAGTAATTTTAGATAAGACTATGTCTATTTATTATTTGGTTCTATAGGTAACTGGATACAGTATTTGATACTTTCAAAGCTTTAAGAGTTATATTCAAAAGGAAACATGTTTTCTCCAGCTGGGCATGTGAGTACTTTTTGCCAATTTACATTGATGGTTTCCAAATGGATATTCAGTGACAACCACCAGGAAATTTATTTTTGACAGATTATTAAAGAGAACTCAAAGACAAATAAATGAAATAGTTCATAGTTCCTATTGTGGATTCTTACTGGTAAAAACTATAGTTACAGACTACGCAAGGTGATACATTCTGCTTACTTGCTGTTTTACAGTCCTTTAATACTATTTCCATGAGATAAACACTGTAGGCCACTTGTTGGCTTTTTATGAAGGAAAACAGAGAAAAACAGTGTCAATAGGGTTATAATGCTGTCAGCTGAGAGATAGAAATAAACATCTTTTTAACAATGACCACAGGCAGGAGGGATGGAGGAGTATCTTAGAGTCAGGCAGGGAGGGCATAGAAATGGATGTGAAGAAATTGCACAATATAAAGGACATTTTTGACAATGTTTCACCCATTAAAAGAAAGAAAAAGAAACAAAGAAAGAAAGAAAGAAAGAAAGAAAGAAAGAAAGAAAGGAAGGAAGGAAGGAAGGAAGGAAGGAAGGAAGGAAGGAAGGAAGGAAGGGAAAGAAAATGAAAGAAAGAAGTAGGGAGGGAAGAAGGAAGAAGGAAGGAAGCAAAGAAAAAGGGAGGCATTTGGGTGGTTCGGTTGGTTAAGCGTTAAACTCTGACTTCAGCTCAGGTTATGATCTCATGGTTATGATCTCAACCAACCAAGTTGGGCTCTGTGCTGACAATGCAGACTGCTTGGGATTCTCTCTCTCAATCAACTCTCTCTCTCTCTCTCTCTCTCTCTCTCTCTCCCCCCCTCTCCCTCTCCCTCTCCCTCTCCCTTCACCATTGGTGCATGCTCTTTCCCTCTCTCTTAAAAAAAATGAATAAACATTTAACAATTTTATATATATATAAAAAGAAACCTGAGCCCCAGGCAGATTACATGCATGATCTAGTTATCTGCCATCTGGAACAAACTAAAAATCTCTTAAAGAGCTACTATTTTAGATAATTAATTCCATTCAACTTTAAAGACATTCATTACACTGATCAAATTCTTAAGGGTATATGAATCTGTTCTCCACCCTATCCCATCAATTCTATTCTTTTTACTTTCACTGTCTCTTCTAAGACCTTCCCTTTGCTACTATTATTTTTGTAGACTTGCTCCACTTTCCTTCCTTTAGATCTTGGATTATAATAGTATATTTTCTCTCCTTGCCTCCCTCCTTCCTTCAACTTCTCTTCTTTTTTTCCTTCTTTCTTTCCTTCTTTCTTGGTTTCTTTGCTTCTGTTTTTCTTTTACCCCTACTATCAGCTTGGTACTTAAACCTCTCAATCTTTACCCTTCCTACAGACTACATAGGAGACCTTTGAATTAATTTTTGAAGCCTTCATGCAAAATTTTATTCCAGCATTGGTGGTTGTCCTTAGCAAGAGGGCTTGTTCAAATTGCTTTTCTGCCATTATCTGAAATGGAAGTAGTAATTGCATTTGATTATTTTATTGGTAAATTTTATAAAAACAGATATTTGTAAATGTTTTCATAATAACTTGATTTTAATACTAAAAAAGTTCACCTAGAAAACTCTTATAATTTAAAGTTTAAAAAAACTATTAAGTCAAGATCTCTAATTCTTCTGTAAAGTTCTTACAAGAGACAAATTTCAGTTGAATTTTATTTTTTTAAATATACGAAAATGCTAATTTTCTACTTAGTTTGTGAGACCAACTGTTTCAAAGCCGCAGACACTAAACTTTAGTTGCTAAAATCCAGTAAGAATTATTAAATAATTTATGGATCAGGTTGAAAATTAAATATTATGATTGAATGAACACAGACAATAATATGATTGTTCCATTTAGACCTATGCTTTTTTTGTGAACCATTTTTTGTATCTGAAAAAGTCCCAAATATTGAAATAAAATTACTTCAATTCATGGTATCACAAAATGATGAAGCAAAACTTTCAAAAATGTTAAAAGGCAATTACCCATAAAAAGTAAAGTCATGAGGGGTGCCTGGGTGGCTCAGTCGGTTAAATGTCTGACTTCGGCTCAGGTCATGATTACATACTTTGTGAATTTGAGTCCCGCATCGGGCTCTGTGCTGACAAGAGTCTGAAGCCTGCTTCAGATTCTGTGTCTCCCTTTATCTCTCTGTGCCTCCCCTGCTAACGCTTTGTCTCTCTCTCTCTCAAAAATAAATAAACATAAACTATAAAATTTTTTTAAAAAGTAAAGTCATGAGTCCTAAATAGATATAAAAATGAACACATGTTAAGGAAATTATTTTACCAGGCAGATTTTATAACCAGTTGAAAAGAAAAATCAAAACAGCACATACTTACATGAATAAAGGAATTTTGGGTGACTTACAAATGGAAACAAAACTGATTTCCACAGAAAACTGGGGTTGGGGGAGGGAAGTGGACTCAGTTAATTTATATTAGATAGGATAGAGTTGCCAAGATAAATAACCCAGTTGGAATTGATAATACAGTGTATGCTATAGAAAATGCATAATTTTCCATTGCAAAATATTTTTTCCTAGAAAAAGTAATCAAGTATATGGAATCTCAGTATTCACAAAAACATAACTGGACACAGATTCGCACACCTTGTCTACTAAGAGTTTTATAAGTAAATAAATGTCGAATCACCATGTTATACATCTGAAACTAATAAAATACTGTATGTCAACTGTACTTCATTTTAAAAACAAAGTTATTGATGCACGTGAGTGGCTCAGTTGGTTAATCATCTGATTTCAGCTCAGGTCATGATTTCATAGTTTGTGAGTTTGAGCCCTGCATCAGGCTCAGTGCTGACAGCTCAGAGCCTGGAGTCTGTTTTGAATTCTGTATCTCCCTTGCTCACATACTCTCTCTCTCTGTCTCAAAAATAAATAAACATTAAAAAATTATTAAACAACAACAAAAAATGTTATTGACCAACCCTTGCTCCATTTTGATATTGAGAAACAAAGGTTCAGTTTCAGCTTTGGGGTTGGTATTAATGGAACATCACTAAGAATTCCAGAGTTAGGACTTCCTTTATATGAAATTCCAGAGTTTTGCAAAATGTTGATCAGTTGCATCAGAATTTACTAGGATACTGATAAAATGCAGATCTGTGTCCTACCTCAGATCTCTTGAATCTCAGTCTCTGGGATCTGAGAATTTATGTATATAAAATGATTTGCAGGCAATTGGTAAGCCCAGGAAAGTTTTGGGAACTCAGTCTTAGAAAATTTCTCAGGAGATGGCTCAGTTGATTAAGGATCTGACTCTTGATTTTGGCCTGCTTAGGATTCTTTCCCTCTCTCCTTGCCCCTCCTCTGCTTGCATTAGCACTCTGTCTCTCTCTCTCTCAAAATAAATAAAGAAAAAAAATTTGGGGGACCCTGTAAAGTGACTTCTGTATTTTTGTCCTGAACTTTAGGTCTGTTTCATCAAATATCACCTTGCAGGGCCAATTTAACATCTTTGAGGTAAATGTTGGTTGGGGTGACATGCATGATCACTTGAACAAATGTAAATTTACCCTGGCTTCACTTTTATAAGCCCTAGTTTTCTTTTTCTCTCTTTTAAAATTTGTTTCAATTTTGTTTCCTGATAACTCATTGTTATTCAACCTAATTTTTATGTTGTTTAAAGAAAAGCATTGTTAAGCATTTGTTCTTATTATATTTGCTTGAAATTAAACAATCAAACCAAACAATATGTTAAAATCTCAATATGTTATGCTATTGAAATCCAGCTGAGCTCTGGCACACTTTAGAATTGCATTTTACTCCAGTGGTTTCAACTGCAAGAAATTTTGCCTACCAGAGAATGTTTGGCAATGTCTGAAGACCTTTTTGGTCTTATAAGTAAGGCAGTGGGGGCAAAGGGATGTGGGCTATTGGTATCTAGTGGGATGTTACTAAACATCTTATGGTGCAAAGAATGGCTCTGCACACCAGACTTATTTCATCCGAAATGTAATAATTGTTAAAAAAAAAAAAAAAAAGTCAACAGCTCCACTATTGGTTTACTCGTAGTGTAATATCATAATGATACTCATAAAACCTACATTATAAGATTACAGTTAGTGTATATGCAATACACAATATACAGAAAGTCATTCTACAGTGCTGCTTCTGATCTTTATTCAAAGCAACAGGGCTTGTAGACATCCCCAGGAGGTCCTGGCTTGATAGATACGTTTATATACATTACAAATCAGTGAAACTATTATTGTCATTTTCCTAAGGACAAAAGTGAGACTGGAGATGTTCTCTGACTTGTCCAAGGTCACAAAACCATTATATATTTGAGCCAAGATTGATTCTTGTTTTCAGTTTTTCATTTAAAACAGCAGGTTTTCTCAACCTTTACAAATGCAGCAATAGCCTAGTATAACATATTTACATAGCAATTAGCCCACTATTTTAGGGGTAATGGTATTAGAATTGTATTTTTAAGCCAGAATTTATTTTACTTTGTTCCTCTATATATCTGGTACTTAGATCCCAAACTAAATTAACTCCTAGGTTTTAACCGCTGAGATGAGTGCAAAGTGTTTTTTGTTGTTTTGGTCTTTTGTTTGTTTGTTTTTTTGTTTTTAAGTGATGGAAATAAAACTAGCTTTTGTGCCTGGGACCTATGTGTGCAAACAACACCTACTGAAGATAAATTTACTTCCCACATCTCTTTTCTCATTTTAGAATGTCTTTGATCTTTCACAGAAATATTATTCATAATCTTCTTACACATATAAACTTAATTTACAAAAGGCATAAGTCATTCTAAATACATTTATTTGTTTAGTTTAAAAGGGTTTTAAATTTTGAACTTTCAGTGCATCTCATCTCAGTGCCTAGTTCTTTGTCTCATAAGAAAAACAAGGACTTGAATAATCACATTCTCAACAGGTGCAGAGTGAAATTATAGTGAGAGAGGTTACTCTAAATAAGGATAAAAGTTGTACCAACCATCTGCTAAAAACATTCCTCACTTTTATATTCATAACTCCCATGAGTATGTCTGTGATCTCAAAACATTTAAAAACATCAGCCACTGTCAGACAAAAGAACTGTACATTAAAAAAACACACATGGGATTATGACTATTACTATTCTTTCCAAAGCATTGTTTTCAAAGGTCAAACTTCATCATAAAATACAACGAAATTAAGTTATGGTGATTTTTTTTAAAAAAGATGGAATGATAGTTCCACATTGACTTTATTGACTTTAGTTTCGCGGCACCTGTAGTTTCTTATATTCTCAACTTCTTTGAAAAATAAAGTTAGGGAAGTAGGAAAAGTGTATATTAAAAGTCATGAATACTAAATAGTTAATTTTCTTTTAAAAATAAGCTAATATAATAAATGTCATGTATTTTTTAATAAAACTTCCACAATTAAGATATTCTTCACAATTAGGGGTGCCTGGGTGGCTCAGTCAGTTAAGTGTCCAACTCTTGATTTCCGCTCAGCTCATGATCTTTCATTTCCTAAGTTCAAGCCCTGCATTGGACTCTGTGCTGACAGCACAAAGCCTGCTCGGGATTCTCTCTCTCCCTCTCCTTCTGTCTCTCCCCCATGTGCATGCTCTTTCTCTCTCAAAATAAATAAATGAACTTAAAAAAAAATATATTCTTCACAATTAACAAAGTGATCAGAATCTTCCCTTACCAAAAGTTAAAATCTGATATGTGATATAAATGCACAGTGTTGAAAAACAGAGTACACCAGATTGCAGAATAGCATATCAAAAATGGATAATCCTTGAAATAAAATCTGTCACTTTGAAACTTCAAAAGATTTTCAAAAATCATGCTAAATTTTGCACGTGGTATTCTTTGACACATGTTTCCCTTGAAGTAAAAACCATTTCAGATTTGTGAGAGTGACTTTTACATTTACAGAGAAGGTCACATTGGAAACCTTCATAAAAATCTGAAGCCAATAAGCAAGTTTCTATGTATAATTCATTTTGGTCTACTCTATTCTTTTGCTTTGTCTAGGTCTTAAACATTTCCAATGCTATTGTAAAACCACGTAAAATGAGTACTCAGAATTGGAAAAGCAAGAATATGTGATAATCCAACATTTGTAAGATAATAAGAAGATCAACTATTAATACAGTTGGCATGATCATCTCAGATCCAGTATCTAGCAGAAACATTGTTAGCTGGAGGAAATAAAGAAAACTTTTGGTAAGGGGATGGTTCTGCATGAAAACTACCGATTTTAAACTCTGGTTAAACAAAATGTGTATTCATTTTTTAATGACTATTTCATTAACTTAATATAACATATACTGTACAGTAAATTCAACAGTTAGAAATATAAAATTAATATACTTGCCTTGGAAGCCAGCTAAAGAATCACACACTCAGAAAAGTAGTATTCTGAACAGTAAACTACTCTTGCCTCTCCAGAACAAAGGATCTAACTGACACTGGAAAAAAATTTATTAGAAAACAATTAAAAGTCTCCTATTAATAGAAGGGTTTTTTCTAGAATCTTAATGAAATTCAGTTTTCAATGAACACATTCAGGTAAATGTGCTTACTTTAATAATTTGTTTTTGAAACATCTCTGATCTAGGAAATTGTTGACAAATCTGGGCAAGTACAGCTATATAAAACTATTTAAATTTAAAATTTCTGTGAACAAACTTACCCAGTTTTCTAAATAAATAAGTAAAGAAATAAATAAATAAATAATTCCATATATACTGACTTTGGAGATTGGGTCACTTAACGTTTATTAGTAATAACAAAGGATAAATCACTTCGTATATGCTCTATTTTTTTCTAGATATATGAATAAACAAAAGATCTTCTGTGTTTCCATAGTGTAACTGGCTCAAATACATTTGCCAAAACTTCTTGTATTACAATTTTCCTTTTGCTACCATTTTGCTTGAAGTCAATAGAAGATCTTAGAAAGAGTTGCTTTTGTTGATAAGTCCATTGGTACTATAACAATGTAATCAATGTTCCCTAGGCACTAAGTAAATGTAGAACCTGAGGGAAGCAGTGTGGATGCTTAAAGTTAATGGCTAAATGATAAAATGTGTTTAAGTTTAATCACTTTACTTACATGGTCATTGATTTCCTTCCCCACCCTTGTCTAGCATGCCACACTTAATAACCATTTCCCATCACTAGCCAATAAGAATTAAACATAGGCCCAGAGCAAGGAGAAAAGCCATCAATTCTAGTTTTCTCAATATTCTTGATTCCCTTTGAGGAAAACCTTTTGAAATTTCATGACCATTGGTTGACTTATTTATCATATTTTGTTTGCAGGGCATATTTTTCCTGATCATAGTTTAGCATGGTGCGAAGTTACTATTTGACATTTTAACGCAGTCAAGATGTGCATCAGTTCTAAAGGAAAGAGTAAGGGGCTGTTCTAAAGGAAACAGTAAGGGGCTGTAATCATAATAGGCATAACTTACATGTCCAGCAGATTCTCTATGTAATGCATGCTGTTGCTGACAATGAATTATGACCCTAGTCCTTATAGAGTTTATAATAAAACAGGGGAAACAGAAATGGTTCAGCTATGACAATTATCTAAACGTAAGTGCTAAGTATGCAGAACTCATTGAAAACACACATTGGAGGCCCAGAAACTATCTGTTAACCCCGGGCTGGACTGGGTTATTATAGTATTATGTAATAATAATGAAAGTATTATAGGGATGTAGAAAAATTCAAAGAAAAGCCTTGCAGACACAGTACCTGGGTTTATATTCCAAGTCTGCCATGTTCTTCCTTTGTGACTCTGGACAAGTTTTTTACCTTTCCATGCCTTGGGTTTCTCATCCATAAAAAAGGAATAGTATTGTACCTAGCTCATGAGCTCATGAGGGTTAAGCACAGTGTTACATAGAAAACAGCCCTCTACAAAAATCCGCCTTGTATCGTTGAACACCAATATAAGTGATGAAGGTTTAGTGAGAAATGGCCAGGCTTGTGTGATGAGACACTATTAAGTAGACCTAACTTTACCTGGGGGGCTCAGTCAGTTAAGCAACCAACTCTTTTTTTTTTTTTTTTTAATATCTTTATTTATTTCTAGGAGAGAGAGAGAGAGAGAGACAGCGTGAGCAGGGGAGGGTCAGAGAGAGAGGGAGATACAGACTCTGAAATAGGCTCCAGGCTCTGAGCTGGCAGTCAGCACAGAGCCCGACGCGGGGCTCGAACCCACGAACCGCGAGATCATGACCTAAGCGAAAGTCGGGCGCTTAACCGACTAAGCCACCCAGGTGCCCCAAGCAACTAACTCTTAATTTAGACTCAGGACATGATCTCACAGTGGGTGAGCTCCACCCATGTCAGGCTCTGTGCTGACAGCTCAGAGCCTGGAGCTTGCTTTGGATTCTGTTTCTCTTCTCTATCAGCCCATCCTCCACTCACCTCTGTCTCTCTCTCTCTCTCTCTCTCTCAAAAATAACATTAAAAAAATAACATTTAAAATTTTTAAAAACTAAATAAAAATAAAGGGTAATAATTAATTCCTGGGAAGATATGATTTTCCACTTTATGGAGGGTGTTGGAAGTTTACCCTCTTAGAAAAACTGTCCGAAAGTTATAAATAAGGCCATAAAATATGCGTGACATGTCATGCGTTGGTAGAGGTCACCCAAATATTATTTAGAGCCGCATTGTCCAGTAAGATAACAGTAGCTATATGTGGCTAAATGATGACTTGTCTGAATTCAGAGGACTGTGAGTTTAAATACAAATCAAACTCCTAAGACTTAATATGAAAAAAGTTCAAAATATCTTCTTTGTTTGTTTATACAGATTAGATATTAAAAAGACAATCTTTTGAGTATATTGTATTAAAAATATACTAAAATTAATTTCATCTCTTCATTTTTAATAAGCCCACTAAAAATAAAAATCATGTGTAGCTTGCATTATATTTTTATTGCAATGTGTGAGTCTAGGAGAAGTATTTAGTTCATGTTTTTAATTACTGTTAATTAAAGGTGCTAAACTTTTTGAAGTTACCTGCTAACTTCTAGATATTTGCCTAAGAGAGATACAAATAATTTTGGTTCAGTGGAAAAAAGAACCCTAAAGAGGTATGGCCTTGTGGACATTAAACTGTTTATAATCTAACTCAGAAATTATATTCTCACATTTCTTTGTGGTCTGTATGTCCTAGCTTTTCAGAAGACTTGACATCTTTACCATTTCCCTCATTAATTGATGAGGTAAGAATGTTTTGCTAATGGGTTATATGTTTACTTTGAAAATCATACTTTACCAAAGAGACTGAATTTATTGAGGTTGGCAATAAAAAGCCCTTTGACAATGTATGATACGGTAGAGTAATGAACAGAAGACCTGCATTACTAACTGGACCTTGGTGTGTGTTACTAGAGATATGCAGGTTGTTTAACTTCTCTGAGCTGCTAAAAATGTCTCTTTAAATTGCAATAATAAAATTAGTTCAAAAGGTTGGACTTACCTGATAAAGTACTTTAAATGCCCACCACAGTGTCTGAAATATATGAGTCAGTAAATTACATATTTGATTATTATAACAAATATTATTTTTAAAAGTTTTGAATAGAAGAGCAAGCCAATAAAATAGTGCTCTTTTTTAAATGTTTACTTATTTATTTTGAGAGAAAGAGCATGAGTTGGGGAGGGGCAGAGACAGAGAGAGAAAAAGAATCCCAAGCAGGCTCCAAGCTGTCGGTGCAGAGCCCAACTCTGGGCTCCATCCCCCAAACCATGAGATCATGACCTGAGCAAAGAGATAAAGAGTTAGATGCTTAATCAACTGAGCCACCCAGGCACCTCTAAAATAATGTTCTATAATAATTTTTAAAATAATATACATAGAATGTTTAAGAGAGGGAGAAGTTCTTACTGTTCTTTTTTACTTTAGTGTTTATTTTTGAGAAAGAAACAGAAAGAGAGAGCCATGAGATCATGACCTGAGTTCAAGTCTGATGCTTAACTGACTGAGCTACCCAGGAGCCCTGGGAAGGTGTTCATATTGTGAAGAGCAATTTGGAAAATAAGGGTGCAGTAGTCCCAGACAATTGGTGATGGGAGTGAAAAGAGAAATGGAAGGATTAATTCATTAGAAAGAATCAGCAGGATTTAATGAAATATTTTATTTATTTAAAAATTTTTTAATGTTTTTTATTTATTTTTGAGAGCGAGAGAGAGCATGAGCAGGGGAGGAGCAGAGAGAGGCTGTGACGCAAAATCTGAAGCAGGCTCCAGGCTCTGAGCTGTCAGCACAGAGCCTGATGCGGGGCTTGAACCCACAAACCATGAGCTTGTGACCTGAGCCAAGGTCGGATGCTTAACTGACTGAGCCACCCAGGCACCCCTTAAGGAAATATTTTAAAAGTAAGGGCTGTAAAATAAAGAGCAAACATAAAGAAAGGGTGATGCCATTTACAGAATCATGAAATTCTGGAGTGGAAAGTAGTTTGGTGAGAAGCATTCTTAAGTTTTGCTCATGTCTCCGCTGAAGTAGAGGGAGATCCAAGTGACAGTTTTAGTCTTCTAGAAATCCCTATAAACAATAAAAGTGGAAACTTAGTATAGCTGAGTTTCTTGGAGATCATTCAGAATGATTGTGATATTTCAAGCTATGAATGTGTGAACTCAAAGAGAGAAAGTAAGGAGATAGAAGAATAAAGCCTTGGGAATCTGAATGAAGAGGAAAGAGTTTAGAAATCAGAGAAAGATATGCTGGAGAAATACTGGAGGGAAAAAATGCAAAATCACTATTTTTGAGTTTTATTTGTCATTCCTTACTAAAATAATATGATTAGTGTCCATTTGTTATTATTTCCAGAATGAAATGTCTAACTTGCTTGTTGTGTGTTGTTGTTGCTTTAACTTGCTTGTTTTATTAATGAATGCAGGCTTCCTCACATAAAACTAAATGCAGCTGGGCTATAAATTTAAAACTAACAATGCATAGGTACACAAGCTTCTGAAATCATGAGTTATCTTTTAACCATGACAGAAGTAGTCAGTTATATTTTCACCGATGTTTCTACATTTTAAAATTCAGGTAAAAATTGATCATTTGCATGTGCTTAGAGTTTTTAGCCTTTCTTAAAGTGATGGATTTCTACCTTCAATTCTATAATAAAATGAAACATTCAGATAAGACATTAAAGGCGAGTTAGCACAATATTCATGATCTTAATATTCATAGCACATTAATGTTTTCACATACAGACTTAAGAAAAAGTCTATCATTTAAAGGTTTCATCAAGGTTTAGTATTTTAGCCATTAGTTCTCAAATTTATCTGTGCTATTATTACTGCAGATGACTAAGTGTTTAATTTTCTGTTGGAATAAGAAAAATAGGAAAATAGCATTAATGAAATAGAAATGTTTAAGAAATATTTGGTAAGATTATCCTCTCTCCGTGACTGGCTTTATTTTCAATTGGTTCCCTTCTTCTTTATAATCCAAAAATTAATACCTCTTTACTTAGCAATAATGTGCATGTACCTCTATAGATCACATGCCAGAAATTTCAGCTGCTCTTCCTGAACTTTAATTAGAATCCTCAAACTCTACTCACTATGGAATTAACCTTAATCCATTTTGAATTCTTTCAGAGAATATAAGACAATGATGACTTGTAGTATATCACGGATAAACATACTTTATAGAAATTATAATTGTTATTAAATAAAAAGTATAATTATAGAATGTAATGTTAAATGCCATAATTAAAAATTCATAATCAAGAAAACATAAGCTCCAAAATATTCTTTGTAATTTTTGTCTCTTTATTCAACATATATTCAATACAATTTTAAAAATTGGGTTTACTGTTTCTTTTTTCTTAGACTATTCCCCTAGCAGAATATACTTAGTGTAGTAAATATGAATGAGATGGCTAATTCACCATTGATAAACATGGCATTATGTTTCCTTTGTTTAGAAACTACTGTGTCTGCTTGTTGAAACGGATTTCACAAATGTGAGAGTATAGAGCCAAGAAAATAATAAGTTCTATGGAATATACTACTGAGGCTTTCTACATTGCCAAATTCTCTACCTTCTAATACAACCAAGAAATAGCATGAAACAAACAAACAAAAAGTAGTCCTTTGAATATTTGAATTCACTCATTATAGTAGAAATATTACAATTAGATAAATTTTATTTATTTATTTATTTATTTATTTATTTATTTATTTATTTATTTAACCAGGATATCACTGTGGCATAGAAATAGTATAAAGCAAAGCAAGCTAATAGATCAGTCATAGTGCAGGCTCTCTATTAGGCAATCTGAAAATATTGGCCACTAAGATCATATAGTTTCTGTGGTCTTTTTTTTTCTTTTTCTCTTTTTTTTTAATGCTTATTTATTTTTGAGAGACAAGCCCGGGAGGGGCAGAGAAAGAGAGAGGGAGACACAGAATGTGAAGCAGGCTCCAGGCTCTGAGCTGTCAGCACAGAGTCCTATGTGGGGGTTCAATTCACAAGCCACGAGATCCCTACCTGAACCGAAGTCAGATGCTCAACTGACTGAACCACCCAGGCACCCCTAAAACTATATGTTTTCCCTCTACTACTGTTGTGAAAAGGATTTCCTGTGTTGAAGGAAGATTTTGTTTTTAGTTCTATTTCCCCAACAATAGCAACTCTGAAACTCTCTTTGTAAGTTAAACAACATACAGCTGAAGGTGCTTTCAAGAATAGTGATATGGGAACATAACTGCAAATGTAGTGAACATAGACTATGAGGCAATGATTTTTCAGTCAGTGTGGCATAACGATTTTATATTCATGATGACATTAGTTAGGAAGCTAGGAATCCATTGTTCCTACTGGAAGACACGTGAAGCAGAAATGTCACCTTTCTTCAGCAGTCCCCGTCTGCGTGTATTAGTTAATGTTCCATTCGTGCAGTTATTCTCAGCTTCAAATCACTCTTTCTAGAAATAGGCAGGTTTAGGCACACTGTGCAAGGTGATAACACAATTTTTTTAAACGTACATATATCTTTAAGCATTTCAGTCTCTGGAATTTAAAAAATGAAGTACTTAACTTTGCTCTCCATTTCCAGAACTTAAGTGCCTTCACTTCAAAACCTGTTCAGTTGCCTTTGTAACAAATCTGTGAATGTGAGTATATGCTACTACAAAATTGACTGTACTAACCATGTAATTGATACATTTTAATAATTTAATTTTTGAGAATTAATAGGTATTTTCTGAATTTTCCCCACATCTAATAACACCTTATACTTAGATATTGGAACCTCACAGGGTTTTTCTCTATAATCTGATCTTTCCAGATTCACCATGTGAATCATTGACTTCTCCAAATATGAATTATGTATGATATTTTTTAAAATCCACAAGATAATAAAAGATCAAATATTTTCTTTACTAGTTCATTAATTAATAATGTAATATTAAATGAGCATTTGCCATGAATATACTGAATACATTGTAATTTTTATTCAAACATATAAATTTTGAAAATTTTCGACAAATTTAAGACTTACAGATATTTGACACCACAAAATTTCATATAATTTTTATTACTGAATTTTCAACATAAGAAAGGTTAAGAAACATAAGTTTATTATTGATTACATGTTTTGTATAATGGAGAAGTATCAAAGATACAAATTCACTTTAGAATTTTATCTCACAGATGGTCAGAGGATCTCCTTTGACACAGTGCATCATTTTATTTATTTATTTATTCATTCATTCATTAATTCATCCATTCATTCATTCATCCATCCATCCATTCATTTGCTGTAGTAGTGGAAGATTAAGAATCGCAGTTGGTAATTTGTCTTGAAAATACTGAGAATCAAGATGAAATATCTATAGTATTCAGATGCACTTGTGTTTCATAAACTATTATAACAGGCTACATTCACATTAGAATTTTGTTTATACAAGATTTGCTTTTTACATTGTGAGTGAGTGATTTGCAAAAGTAAACCTTCCTTAAATTTCCAAATATTTGAACTCAATTTTGTTAGGAATATCCCGTATCAAAATAAAGAACAAACAGATATTTCTTAAATGTTTACAGTAAGACACTCACTGACATGTAAAACCATAGATTTTTAGAGGACCATCTGATATCTAGAACAATGAATAGAAACAACTGAACAGTGTCTTCATGAAAGCTCTCTAGACTCTGACTCGTGAAGCTAATCAATGGGAGTTAACTAACCAGGATATGCAGATGTCGTATCTTACAGTCACATATATTTACTTCATAAAAATAGTTATCTGGAGAAGAAAAACGTCCTTGCTCTTTGTAGGGTACATGTGCCCACTTCCCCTATTGTGTTATATGTGGCCAGTCCACTTAATTACATTAACCCATTGAGTCCTGAGACATAGTGGTCTGTGGCTTCCTCTTGGACCCAGTGCCTGAACTTGTATGCTGTTTTAGACTTTCCTCTCTGAAAAAGTCTTCTCTTTCAACTTAACCCAACAAAAATATGCCCAAATGCTCTTACTCTGAAATGTCAAGTATGATCTCACTTGTTTTCTTTCTTTCTCTCATACACACACACACACACCTCTATGTATACATCTTATACTTCACTGCCTACCAGGAGGTAAATTAATTATGAATGAATAAATATATATAAAATACACTTTGAGTTTTTCGTCTTGATTCTCCCAACCTGATGTTATCTTTCCTTATTTCAAATGAACTGGCATAGTTCTTTGTGTTTGATCTTCATTGGCACTATCAAATTGATTTTATGTTAACTAACTTTTGTACTTCCCTTTAAATAGTGAAAATTCCTGGGTTGGGGCTCTATTTTATATCTTGTCAATTAGCTTATAACCTCACACATAGTATGTATTCTGTGAGAATTTTTAAACAATAAAGTTACTCTAATTAGAGTACATAGTAGTACCACATAATTTAAAAGTAAAATATACTTGTGACAGGGTAAAAGTGGAATTATTTTCTGAATTATTTAAAAGAGTAAAAAAGAATGAAAATAGCTGAAACTATCAAGCCTAGAGATAACTCCATGTGATCAAAAATATCAACATCACCTTTTGTTAAAGTTTAAATATGCAGATATTAAAATCTATTTAATTGTTTAAACCTAGTTTTACTAAATAAAAATAATATTCCAAAGTTATAATATTAACAACTGAATATCTACTGATATTCCTAGCTGATTCTAATAAGGAAATACTTTATAGAAAAGTGCTCTAAGTATACATTATAATAATATAAAATAAAACTTTACTAATTTTAAATTTAAAGGACCAAGAAAAGGAAGCAATATAAAAGCAAGTAGGTTGGATATATAAAAGATCTTATGTTTTGCTGTCAGGTATTTGAGAAATTAACACCACTCCTCCCTCAAAAAAAAAAAAAAAACACTCATGAATGATGCTGATCTTTTGTGGAAAAAGCCTAATGATCACACAAAAAATTCTAATTTATTCACAACTTCCTGTCTGTCCAACCTTCCTATTATTTAAAAGTTAGAGAGTGAGTCTTCTTATTTATGGCATATTGTAGATGTTTTAAACATTATAATTTGATCTAACTTGGCACTTGGAAGTAGAAAGAAACACCCAGGTGGCCTTATGGAATGGCGACATGAACAGTTTGGCAAAAGGACTCACCCAGAGAGGAATCTATAAACTGGTCAAAATTAGCAAAGACAATCATTCATCATCTCTGGAAATTGACTTACAACAAATTAAGAAGTATTTATTCAACAAGGACTCTGGAAACTTAGTCATACGAGTGAAAGGCAATAAATAGCATTGGAGTTCAGGGCTCACTTCTACTGAGATCCCTGGGGTGGAAAAACTATGACAGTGGGCTCAGAAAACAGCGGTAGATTCCATCTTCCTCAGCTCTACCCTGCAAAAGATCTAGCTAGATTGGATGGATGATGGTAGCCAGGCAATCGTCTCAATTCTCCCACCCCCAACCGCCACTCTCCAGAGAAAGTCTGGCAAGGCAGCTGGTAAGGAGTACAATCCTCCATTTCCTCACAACTATCCTTCCCCAAGTGGCAGCTCTTATGACATGGAAAGGCTATTCCAGGCCAGCCTAGTAACTTTCACCTCTGTGCTGAAGACAACCTCTACTGGTGGGAGATGGATAGCTGGGTGGTAGCACCTGTTCTTTCTCTCACATGCATAGATCGCATTCCTTAAGTAGGATCCTGTTGGAACCCTCAGTGAAAGGTAAATTCTGTGTTCAACTCTAGCTTCAGAGAGCAACTGTTTTGCGTGTAAAGGAGGAAGTAGGGAGCATGTTAGGGGAGCAAGCCTCAAAGACCGGTGGTACCATGTTCTACCTGAGGAGAGCAACTCTATTTGGAGTGAATTATACACTAAGGCGTGTAGATGGAAACAATAGAGCAATCAGCTAGTAATCATGGGCAAAGTTTATTATATGTGCATTATGTCTCAATAAAGCTGTTATATAAAAATGAAAAAGTACTACCTAATGCATTGCTTCTGAATAAAATATAAACTTTGTAAAATTAGACAAATTCTTGTGGTTATATATAGTTTATGCGTTTGCCTGACATACTGCAAGTATTTTGATTTTCTTTCTAACTTTTTTTTAGTTTTATATATCTCTAACTTTTCAACAATTCAGTAGCATTTTCTTAGATAAATCAAAAGAGAAATATCCTAATTTTGCATTATCTTCATGGAAAAGTCCCATTTGCCAATACTAAGCTATTTATATGCTCTTGAGTGATATAACAGTGGAAGAAGAAATTGCCCACATGGGCCATTGTGATTCTGGAATCAAAAAAAAGATATCTTCTTGCATTTTCATAAGGTAAACTAGAAGGTCCCTTGCAAGTGTTTTTGAACTTGATTGTAAGTACAGATTGGCTGACAGAAGTTTAACCCCATATGAAAATAATGTTAATATAGAAATCTTTTACTGGGCAAATTTAACTCTCTTTGCAGGAGGAATTATCAAAAAGGTTTTTTAAAATGCTCTATTGAAGTGCCTGGGTGGCTCAGTCAGTTAAGTGTTGAACTCTTGATTTCGGCACGGGTCATGATCTCATGGTTCCTGAGTTTGAGCCCTACATGGAGCCCCCACCACTGAACCCTGCATCAGGCTCTACACTGACAGCCTGCTTGGGATTCTGTCTCCCCCTCTCTCTGCCCCTCCCCTGCTCACTCTCTATCTCTCTCTCTCAAAATAAATAAACATTAAAATATGCTCTGTTGTTTACTCCTTGCTTAAATTTTTATTACTTTCAGAGAGAAATTTCATGAATATGTTTTTAGAGAGTGATTAAAACTGTGGTTATTTTATCAGAATTAAGACTGAAAGACTATTCCATGCTTCAGTAAAAATCCAAAGAAAATCTGCTGTTAAGTTTTTCATGCTTACACCATTTTCCCTCCCCACAGTTAAAAACTGTGTTACATTTGCTTACGGCTTAAGATGATACTAAATCTTTTTTTTTTTTTCTTTAACAAATATAGGGAGAATGTTGTAGAGGCATCTGGTAATGCTCTTGCCTCTGAGAGTCTCTTGAGGCATATAGGAACCTGAGGCTAAGTAATGAGGTAGAGAACATTTGAATAACTGGGATGATCTTTAAGGTATATATTTTTCTACCTTGTCAAAACTCTATAATTGTTTCGTGAGAGCTGCAAGAATATTTGGATATTTAGTTTCTTCCAAAAAGAAGTATTTTTCTCTTCATCAGATTACTCTATTGTAATGTGTCTCTTCTTTTGCTAACACAGTCTATCGTGTGTGTGTGTGTATGTGTCTGTGTGTGTGTGTGTGTGTGTGCGTGAAATAGACAAGTTAGAGAATTTGGTCCACATGTCGATATTTAATACTGAAATTACAAGGAAAACCAAATACCTGGTCAATGTTCAATAAAATAGTTTACCAAAGACCTAATGTCTTATTATGTGCTGTATGCTATTGACGAGGATAAAATAATATTACATTATCAGTTTGTTTTATATGCAAACTTTAAAATAAAATATTTTTTAAAAAATCCAAATAAATATTTGACTTAGAATTTGACTGCAATATAAAACAATTTGAGGGGAAAGTTCTCCAAGATAATATCAGGGATTAGGTCAAATACTTCTGCACAGTACCTCAGATAACAGATTGTGTGCTATTTATTCTTTGCATATACATGATGTACATTACATTAAAATATGTATAAATTAAAAGCTTTATTAATTGCATTTGTAAATAATTGTTTAGAATATCTATAGTGCATTTATACTTCAAAAAATCCTTGCAATTAGATGATATTTATTTAAACAATAACAGTTGAGATAGGGATAACCCAAGGACAATTTCTTGCAGCAAATATGCCCAGATGTTCAAAATAAGAGTTTTTAACCTAATTAGTTATTAAACACCAAGTCATGCCTAACAGTGGCAAATTTCTCAAGCTAAAAATCTGAGATTTATACTATATATAAATAAAAAATTCTATTAGATCATCAGAGGATATAATATTTCATTTAATGGAATATATTAATTAAGGAGGAGATTTAAAAAATTAGGAAATAACTTTCACTATAATTGTTAAAAACCAGGGGTGCCTGCCTGGGTGGCTCAGTCGGTTAAATGTCTGACTTCGGCTCAGGTCATGATCTCACAGTTTGTGGGTTCAATCCCCACGTTCGGCTCTGTGCTGACAGCTCAGAGCCAGGAGCTTGCTTCAGATTCTGTGTGTGTGTGTCTCTCTCTGTGCCCTTCCCCCACTTGCTCTCTGTCTCTGTTTCTCAAAATAAAATAAAGACATTAAAAAAATAAAATAAAATAAAATAAAATAAAATAAAACAAACCAAGTGTATATACTAGTTAGTTAGCAATTATTGGCAAATAGTAATTTTAAACAAAAGTAACTATTTTTTTAAATTCCTTTTTAATGTTTCGTTTATTTCTGAGAGAGAGACAGCGTGAGCAGGGGAGGGTCAGAGAGGGAGGGAGACACAGATTCGGAAGCAGGCTCCAGGCTTGGAGCTAGCTGTCAGCACAGAGACAGACGTGGGGCTTGAACTCACAGACGGTGAGATCATGACCTGAGCCGAAGTCGGACGCCCAACCCACTGAGCCAACCAGGGGCCTCCAAAAGTAGCTACTTTTGAAGATTTGATAGTATTGCTATCTGAGTGGGAGCAGGATGGCTGTGTGTAGGCTGCATTCCAAATTGGTGCATTAGCAGCCGAGTGCATCGCTGTTTTGGAAAAACTATTAAATTTAAACTTTGGAAGAACTATTTTCTCTGTTTGTTTTCTTGACCAAACTCTTTTATCCTTAACTCCAGAATCCATTAGGCTTTCTCCTCTTCTGTCCTTATCCACTGGATTGCACTTCATTAGGTTATTGTGGGTTCTGAGCATTTCAAAAATTTTTTTTCAATGTTTATTCATTTTTTGAGAGAGAGATGGAGATGGAGTATGAGTGGGGGATGGACAGAGAAGGAGAAAGAGAGCAGAATCTCAAGCAAGTTCCAGGCTCTGAGCTGTCAGCACAGACCCTACCTGGGCCTTGAACCCACGAATTATGAGATCATGATCTGGGCCAAAAGTTGGTTGCTCAGCTGACTAAGCCACTCAGGTGCTCCTAGTTCTGAAATTTCAGAAAAATCTGTTGCAAGTTTTGGTCAACTGTGGATGGATGTTAAAGGAAAAAAAGACAGTTGACTGACTTCAATATGTCTGTCCAATATCAAATTATCATCAATAAATATTGTGAAATTGTTAATGACGAAGAAGTACTATTATATATAACTTAAGAAGTGCTATTTAAAGAGGCCTTCCAATTAATAAGAAAAGGATCATACTCAAAGCAGTGTATGCTATGTTTCCCTTCCCTCCTTCTTCCTTCCCTCCCTCCTTCTCTCTTTTCTTTTCTTTTCTTTCCCTTTCCTCCTTCCTTCCTTCCTTCCTTCCTTCCTTCCTTCCTTCCTTCCTTCCTTCCTTCCTTCCTTTCTTCCTTCCTTTCTTCCTTTCCTGTTTGCTTGTGTTCTTGCTTGCTTGTTTTCTTCTTATATTCTTAACTCTCTCCACTTTCCTAGTAACATCTCTTCCAAATCTTGCTTATTTGAAACCATTTGGGAAATAAATAAATATGACATTTATACAGGTTTCAGATGAACAATGTCTCTTATCAGCTAAACTTAGGTTCTTTCCAATTTAAATCCCCCTCATTTTAGTATTGAAATGGCATCAGATAAGTTTAATATAAAATTTTTAAACAAATAACAATTATCCTGGAGGTAATGGATTCATATAGAGAGTAATTGCATTGCCTTTTTTATTCTCACTATATTTTTTCTAGTTTGAGTTTCCCTAATCAATTATTTTGTCTATTTTAGAAGTTTCCTAAACAAGAAAAACCCTTTCTTTAATTTTTTCTTATATGCCACCAACAAATTAATCTTTTAAAAATGCAGAATGGTGTCTGATGACCTGGCACAGCCAGTATAATACAGTGCATTAAAATTATGCAATCCACCAAAACAGATAAACTGAAATATTAATGGCTTGACAAAATGCATTCTCACTCTCTGGCTTGACAAAATAAATTCAGGGGCCCAAGATGACAGAAGTTCTCTAACTTCCAAACATGGTTTCCAAGGTTATCCCAGCCACCGTCTCTCTCCAGTGGAAGAGAAGAGGAGTTAATACTGAACATGAGGTTCATGTTGACCAAGATACAATGTGGAAAGTATGAGTTCCACCTTTATTCTGTTCACTAAGCTACCATCACAAGTCCATTTCCAGCTGAGGGGAGAAAAAGGCAGAAGGAAAGGATGTGGCCAGCCATGGATTCAGGCTGTAGAGAAAAGAGGTTTGCTGAAAAGCTAAGCAATATAAAATTCTGGACTGCACTAGGAGGGTTTCACTTAAACATTTTTTTTTAATGTTTTATTTATTTCTGAGAGAGAGAGAGAGAGATCATGTAAGCAGGGGAAGGTCAGAGAGAGAGGGAGACACAGAATCTGAAGCAGGCTCTAGGCTCTGAGCGAGCTGTCAGCACAGAGCCCGATGCAGAGCTCGAACCCACGAACTGTGAGATCATGTCCTGAGCTGAAGTCAGATGCTTAACTGACTGAGCCACCTAAGCACCCCCACTTAAACATCTTTTTACATGCTTAACTTTCTACGTTTGCTCACGTACATTCCATACCAAGCATATCATCATTCTCAAAATCACCTCATATATGTCTGGACTCATGCTCTTTCCTCTACCTTAATTATACTTTACCACTTCTGTCGATCAGAATTTTCAATCTTTTTAAGTTTGGTGAGTATTCTATATTCTCTATAATGGTATTCTATTAAAATTGCCCTGTCAAAAATACTTTTCTCATTTTTCTCCATCTTTTTCCCCTAATATTAAAAACAAATTTTTCTTAATTTATAGTATTTTTTCCATCTCTACTTTGTGCACCAATGCTAAGGTCTGTACACTAAATCTTAAGAATTATTTTGTTCATACTTGATTCCTACACATGATAAGAACTAACTCCACCCTTCAGCTAATATACTGTCATAAAGAGAGAATACTATGTGGTAAAATATATAGATGAGTAAGGTGTTCTTTACCTTCAGTAAATGCCTAATTTAGTGAGAAACTTAAGGTAGAAATGAATACTGGTAATATACTATGGATCTTCTAGAATGCTTAGGGTGTGGTTTGGCACTCAAAGGTATATATTTGCTGAACTTAAACTTCTATTTTTTAATTTTGAATGACCGTAGTAAACATACTATCATTTGTGAGAATGAGGAATTACGTGTAAATCATTTAAATGAATTGTCTTGCTATTATTCAACCATCATAGAACAAAGAAAGTATCACATTCTCCACTTAACAAATGAGGAAACTGAACTTCAGAATGGTAACTTTTGTAAGACCAGTTACCGAGAGACAGAATCAGAATGTGTCTGGTACCATTCTGACTTCAAATTCAATATTCTCTTCTCCAACTTCATTCAGAGTCAGTTCATAAAACTCTCTCATGATTTTTTTTTTAAGTATAGAGCACTTTAAGGCACATTACAATACAAACAGTCAGTTCTAATGATGTCCACCTAAAGAACATCTATAACCAAGATAATTAGAGCAACACAACTCTAATCGTATACTTGCCTTAGATATAAGAGACTCTGCCTGAGGCTTTGTGTACTGGATGTTAGGGAAATAAAGACAAAGCCCAGGACATGTTGAAATAAGCAAAGTTGAATTTTATACTTTTCTGGGGGAAATATTCTCCAAAATGTGGTACTCTGTTGGTATTTGAACAGTGTTATTCCAAACCTCCTGCCAAGCGCTCAGTGCTACCAGCCAATTAGGGCTCCTTTCTTTAATTCCCCCGTATGTGTTCTGCCTCTACTTGTGTGAGCATATACTACAGGTGTTACTCTAAATTTTTAGAATAGTGAGGCTAAAATGCCACATTCCAGTGAGTTTGTTTTCGTGCCTAATGTGGAGACCTTCTCTTTAAAATTTTAAGGTCTTTAATGATACGGTTTGACTATAAGAAGGAGATGTTTGGGGCATGGATAGGCTTTTTGGAATGCTGCAAATCATGCTGCTCAGAGAACTGCTTGATCTTTGCATGCAGCTCTAACTAGGAAAACAAAGCATAGTGTCAATTAATATTTGTTTATTTTAATAGAGTCCCCAAGTTTTCTTTTGTTGCATTTGATCTTCATTTTCCCCATTATTACTTTGTCTCTTTGATTTTGTTTTTTGGTTAGTTGGTTTGACTTTGGTTGTATTTTTAAAAATCATTTTTTGATATTTTATTATAAGAGCTTACATACTAGAAAATTAAGGATTTTCAACTGAATTCCACTGATCCTTGAATTCCAAGAACATGTATTAGGGACTTTAGTTCCCCTGCTTGTCTCACCCTTCAGAATAAACTCAACATACAATTCAGCCACACAAATGAGTATGTGCTACACAGTGACAACATTCTTTATCTTTTTTTTTCTCTTTTGGTGCAAAAATAACATGATGATTCATTATTAGTGTGAACAGCTTCTTAGCAATAAATTGTTCAATGCCAAAACATATTAACTATATATTATAACATAATAACTCTATATTATCTATGATATTAACTATCATATTCTTGTGCACAAGACTTGAACCTGCATCCAAAGCTCAAGCCACGGAAGAGCAATGCTTGCAGATAGTATATTTGTTAGTCCTGCAGTTAATTTAGTATATTTCCATGATATCAAATACAGATTAGTTTTTGGAAAGAGCTTTTAAGCATAAGATAAATTTTGGTATAGAAAAAATTGATAAAATAGCACTCTTGATCTCCACCCTATAATTAGTAAGTCCTTTTATTACAAAATTAAAAATGCAGTTAAAAATTAATTTAGTTATACAATAATGGCATATATAATTACAATGTGAATCTTGTAAAAAACCCATTTGGTTTCATTGAATCATCTCATCATATTTTGCATCTATTGATTTTTATTTTAATGCATCACTTGAATACTTTATTTTTAATACAAGCACTTAGTAGAAAAACTTTGCTTTTTCTAGTTGACAGATCAAGGAAACAGAATTTAAGCACTTAATTCTAAGAAATGGATAGAAATTTATATCAAATCCCTGTAGTATTTTCAATCTGTTACTTTCCCTCAGATAACATTCAAGCTGTCTAAAACTTTATAAAAGTTATCAGAGCAAGACCTAATGATAATTATTTCCATTCATCTTTTAATTTCAACCTAACATAGACAACTTAAGCTTTCTACACGTTTTGCATTGTTTAGCTCCCAAATTTTTCCATAATCCAAACTGCTTGATAAAACCCAACAAGTTGAAATAAAAACTTCCTCAAGAGTCAAAGTTATGATCTAGATCTTCAGATGGCTGAGGATTTGGGGGCTTCATTTTAGTTTCAATCTTTCTGGAAATTTTTCAGGAAAGGAAAGAGACATCTATTTTCTTACAGGGTATTCTGCTACAATGTGGGTCTATTCTGCCTTACAGCACTATTATTTCAACAAGTAGCCATCCCAGTCACTGATTCCCTAAGTTGTCAATCAAAGTTTAATGAAAACATCCCAGTGATATCACTAAATATCACAGCATACTGAAGTGCTATTTTTAATGAAAACTTACCTTTGAGATTTTTGACTGGAAGACAAACACTGTCTTACATCATGATTTTGTATTCATACTTCATGGACATTAATACCAATTTTAAATTCCTTTGATATAAAAAAATATTGGCTTTATATAGTTGCGTTAAGTTCAAATTTACAGTCATGAACATGACTAATGCCTATCCCCCAAACCTATGGCAAAGAGTATAATGAGACATAAATTTGAGTGAAAGGGTGTTATAACGTGGATATATGATGTGGAGGGACACGACAGAATGGGAGCCATCTCCCAGATGTAGCAGTTCACTGAGGATGGCCTGAAGGATATTACTTTCAATGCTAAGATTTGGAGGATGATAGGAGTCAAGCATGTGGGAGTCTGTGGGAAGAGAAAGTTTCTGTGATGGGAAGGGATGTAGGAGGGGGTTGTAAGTGGGGAGGGAAGAGGAATGTTTTAGACAGACAGTGGAAATAGAAAGTGAAACAGCCAGAGGGAAAAAATGAACATGAAGTTGATAGAAAACTAAAAGTCATTTAGAATGTGAGGTGAGATATTTAGGAAGAGATAAGGCTGGAAAGGTGGATGGATTGGCCTGATAGATCTTCAGGTTACATATACACAGATAAAACTCGTGATCCTGATTGTATGAACAGTGAGGGAAAGGCACACATCAATGTGACTCTCAGGTTTGTATCTGAGGATGGATTTCAGGTACTGACATAAGAGGAAAAGGCTTCATGAGGACATGTTTAGACATGCTGAGAGTATATATCTGGGAATAGGTTGTACTATTGGCAGTTTTCTTGTTATATAAACAATATGAGACTCAGAAGAGACAACTCTTTTAGAAATGAAGATTTATGAGAAGGGTAATGTTTCTGTGAATTCTGATAGCATGTCATTCAGAATTTTTTTTCTCAGGAGCATTCACACTAGAATAGCCTTTCAAAAACCTTAATTTAAAAAACACCAAATCACCAATCATTAAAACTAAGCTCTTGCAATATATTGGTGAGATTAAAGTTTATGGTATCTAGCACATTTGCACACGACCTCTGTTTTAGCTTTCTATCCTACAGGCTGAAAAATGCATTTTGTCTTTTCTTCTATTGAATACATGGAAGCTGAAAGCAGGGAGTGGGGTCAAGAATGGCAAATCTCAAAATTATACTAAATGATTTACTAGGGAAATATTTGCTTCCTCTCTTCCAACTTTAAAAAAAAGATATAGTTTATTGTCAAGTTTGTTTCCATAGAACACCCAGTGCTCATCCCAATACGTGCCCTCCTCAATGCCCATCACCCATTTTCCCCTCTACCCTAGCCCCCAACCTCTCTTCCAGCTTTTAACCTCCTATACTTTAGCAGTCTTGGTGCATAAGAGGAGATTTTTAACAGAAGACACAATGATGAGTCCATGGAACTTAAAATTGAGAATATGTCTGACCATTTTGAGTTGCTCATGATTCAAAACCAGTAGGTAAATAAGATAAATATGGGTTTTACTAAGACGTTAGGGGGTTCTAGAATCTGAAGAGGCCCCTATGTAATGGTGGAATGAAATCCTGCAAAGTAGCCCCAATTGCCATGTTTTTTGGAGGAAAAGTTATGGTTCAATATTAGGACTTCTAAATGTTCAAATTATTCAGGAATAAATCACTGATTTATCCCATTTGAAGAATCTCAACCAACTGAGGTTTTTACTGAAAGCCAATGACACAGAAAATGTGCAGTGAAAGAAAGAAATCATATATACTAACCACAACTTGCGGCAGATTGCAGAAACAAAGGTTTTACTATTCATATTGCTGCTTCAGTATGTCATCTCTCATCTATTTTTCATCTATCAATCTTATGAAGTTCCAATTTTTTTTTTAATATTTTACATAGTATACAGTTTTCATGGATTTAGTTTATATGTTAGAATGTAAAGTTGGGAATTTTTTTATGTTTATTTATTTTGAGAAAGAAAAACAGACAGAGAGCAAATGAGAGAAGGAAGGGCAAAGAGAGGGGGAGACAGAGAGAATTCCAAGCAGGCTCCACACTGTCAGTGCAGAGCCTGACGCAGGCCTAGAAATAACAAAATATACAATCATGACCAAAGCCGAAACCGAGAGTCGGACACTTGATGGACTGAGCCATCCAGGAGCCTATAAAGGTGGGAATATTAACTTAATTATAAAGGGGATGAATATCACCCAGAAATGGGTGCAGTGGCTGCTGGAATATTGGATCATCTGTTTCGAAGTAGATGGTTATTCATTTTGATGTGATATTGTTGCTTTATGTTGAATGGTAATGTAGTCCTGTTGCTAGTGTTGTTTAGAAGTTTAAAAAGGGATAGAAGGTGAGTGTAGATACTTTGTAGTCATTTGGGCAATGTTGTGTATACCACACAGAATCCATTCCTTCTAGTGAACTGCACAGACTACAAAGTATAGAAAGCTAAAAACTATATTTCCATGATTTGCCTGCACCTACATGTGCTTTATTCTCACTAACTATATGTAGTTGTTATGAGATTTTGTGTGCGGAAGCCATGAGTTTTTATTCTTTAGTGGCTTTTGTTGGTGAACTCAATCATAGCAGAGTTTGCATATCTTGGGTAAATTTTTTGATTTGGGATATTTGCTGCTCTGACTGCTTCATGGCTGTAGAGAAACTTGCATTTCCTGTAGTAACCCAGTTGTAGAGTCCAGCTCTTGAAGTCATCACTAAAACCTTAGTCAATAGTCCTTCTTCAATCTCCACATTCTTTTTTTTTTTTTTTATTTCTAGGAGAGAGACAGTGTGAGCAGGGGAGGGTCAGAGAGAGAGGGAGTCACAGACTGAAACAGGCTTCAGGCTCTGAGCTGGCAGTCAGCACAGAGCCCGACGCAGGGCTTGAACCCACGAACCGCGAGATCATGACCTAAGCGAAAGTCGGATGCTTAACCTACTAAGCCACCCAGGCGCCCCTCCACATTCATTCTGTAACCAATTTAATACCTGTAATAGATCCCTTGTATTTGAACTAACTAGAGTGAATTCCTTTATTTATTTGTTTATTTATTCATTTATGCAACTGAACACTGATCAATGCAATGGAGACATCAAATAAGAAAATGCTTTTTAAATTTTATGTATTTTATATTTTCTTACTTTTTAAAAAATTATTTATTTATTTTGAGAGAGACAGAGAAAGAACATAAATGGGGAGGGGAAGAGAGAAAGGGGGACAGAGGATCCTAAGTGGGCTCTGCACTGATAGCAGAGAGCCCGACACTAGGCTGGAACCCATGAACCGTGAGATCATGACCAGAGCCACAAACAAGAGACAGATGCTCAACCAAACTGAGCCACCAAGTGCCCCCTTTTTTGTTCTACTTTCAAAAAAAGGGAAGTTTCTGAGTCTATTGTGAACAACAACTCTTATAGGCAACACAAAAGAGGATGCCAGAAGGAAGAGGCAAGTTAGGGAAGCATCTAATTTGGTATTTAGCCGTTTTGTAGTCTTGGATAGTTAAGAGTTATCTCTACCTCCATTGTACCCAATTACTTCCAGGTAGACAAATAATCATGTATAGAGTAATCAATTAACAATAATATGTGTAGTTCATATGTGTAGCCACCTGGGTGGCTCAGTCAGTAAAGCCTCTGACTTCAGCTCAGGTCATGATCTCACGATCTGTGTGTTTGAGCCCTGCATGGGGTTCTTTGCTGACAGCTCAGAGCCTAGAGCCTGTTTCGGATTCTGTGTCCCCCCCTCTCTCTGCCCCTTCCCCGTGTGTGCTCTTTTTCCCAGAAATAAATAAAACATAAAAAAAATTAAAAAATAATTATATGAGCAGTTCATGGAGGAAAAAATAAAAAAGTAAAAACTGATACCTGCTTTTCCCCTCTTCTTCCTTACCTTTGCCACATTGCAAATGAATCTATTCTTTTCTAACAGCAGAGGGAGAATTTGTGATTCCTAGTTCATAATTTTTCAGGGAAGGCAAACAATCCGTGTGACTTTGTCTTACTGAAAAGTCTCACAGTATCTGAGCTTTATCTAAAGTTTTAAGTCTTTCAAATGGAAAATCAAAAAGAATGAATAAACTGTGGACAGAACAAAGGTAGAACATGGAGTAAAGAGAATATCAGCCATTTTTTCAAATCATTTTAGTGTTTGAAGCAGTTTAATACTTCTATGTTTGGATAGTAAAGAAAAAACAATCCTGAGTTTTCATGGTCATTATTTTTTATGTCTAGGGCCTCTGTCATTCCTTGAAAGGACTTACAGAGAATGCTCTGCTAACAAATATCTGCTGTTAACATTCCTTTGCTATTTCAATAAAAGAGGTGTTCCCCTGGTTTCCCAAGGCCAGTCTTTATGTGGACTTCAGCACAGGTATCAAGTGACATATGTAGCAACCTATTACAATGAAAAAAAAAATAGAAATGTTTCATTGCATAATGAACATCATAAAAATGGTATTAGTGAAAGATTTTATTTGGGGGAAACATATCTAGAATGTTACTAATGGGAATAATAATGGATTGAACTCAGTCCAACTTTTACTATATGTTACTTAAGTTAAGTTGGCATTTGTTACAAGCTTATACTGTATAGCACTGAACCCAGTGAGCAGATAATAGTATATTTCTGTCAGGCCAAAAAGGGTCCTAGATCTTACAAAATAATGACATTCTTTTAAAATATTCCATTAATGTCATCCCCTCCCTCTCACTCCCAAGAAATGTTAAGGAATTCAATCATATCATCTCATGGATAAACATTTAAGACTAATAAAACCTAAGAAGAATGTAACAAAAATTTCAAGACTAGAAAATAGCTTCCAGAAAAGTGGCTCCAATTAACATTTTTGCCCAAACCTGATTGATTGTTTGATTCAACTCAATCTAGTCTCTGGAATTTTATCCCCCAGAGTCTACTCAAAAGCTCCATAAAGAAGGTGCGCCTGGGGGGGGGGGGCGGCGGGGGCACCTGTGTGGCTCAGTATGTTAAGCATCCCACTTGGGCTCAAGTCATAATATCACAGTCCATGAGTAGGATCCCCGCGTTGGACTCTGTGCTGGTAGCTTAGAGCCTGGAACCTGCTTCAGATTCTGTGTCTCCCTCTCTCTGCCTCTCCTCCACTCACACTCTGTCCATCTGTCTATCTCTCTCAAAAATAAATAAACATTAAAACTTAAATAAAAAAGAAAAAAGAAAGAAGAAGGTGCCCCTGGATGCCTCAGTCAGTTAAGCTTCATGAGTCTGTGCTCCAAGTCAGGCTCTGCACTGACAGCGCAGAGACTGCTTGGGATTCTCTCTCTTTGTCTGCTCCTCTGCTTGTGCTCTCTCTAAAAAACAAAAACAAAGCAAAACAAACAAACACAAAAATAGTCCTAAAAAGAACTGTAAATGTAATTTGCCAAGGACCTCAAGCAGTTAATTTAAAGGGCTAAATGAGCTCAGGCTGCTACCCAAGTAGGAAGAAAGCAAGATGCTCCTTAGATTGTGACTGGGCTCATTATCTAAGTTTTCTTATAATTGCCTTGGGCTAGGCATGGTTTGGTTTATTTACTTATTTATTCTTTTTTGTTCTTTGTTTTAATTTTTTAAATGTTTTATTTATTTCTGAGAGAGTGAGACTGTGTGAGCAGGTGAGGGTCAGAGTGAGAGGGAGACACAGAATCTGAAACAGTCTCCAGGCTCTGAGCTGGCTGTTAGCACAGAGCCCAATGTGGGGCTCAAACCCACCAACTGTGAGATGAGCCAAAGTTGGATGCTTAACCGACTGAGCTACCCACGTGCCCCTTTTCTTATTCATTCTTTTAGGATTTACCTCAGCTTATGCCCTAAAGGGATTTGAGGCAGTTTACAGAATTCAAACAATATGAAACATGGAAATATAAAAAAATAAAAACCTGCTTGCATTCCTGGCCCTGCTCCCTCCCATTTCTGCAGTTTCAAGTGTGCAGCTGCCCCAGGTGTTAGTGCCGATCCAGCTCAGAGGGAAATAGGCACTCCTGGATTCTTGAAGGTAAAGTGTGCTCAGTCGTCATAGATAGCCTTATTAAGTTATTGGAAACCCTGAGATTCTTTACATGACTTCTTAAAGAGGCAGTCATTTTTTGGAGAATTTGAAATCCAGCATCTGGGCCTCTGTCTTAATCATTTGCCTGTTATATTAGTATTGTCCAGCCATCCAGTTTGTGTTATATAGAGGTCCTTCTTTCGCCTGACATCCTAGCTTTTACATACTAACTTAAGATTATCAGTTGAACAAATAAAACACAGAATGCTGTTTAAATCTGAATTTTAGATAAGCAATAAATAAATAAATAAATAAATAAATAAATAATAGGGCTTTTTAAAAAATAAATGTGTCCCAAATATGATGTAGGAAAATCCTCAGAATCTCAATTTCCTCTTCTTTTGAAAATTGTAGTTACACATGTTGGGAAAGACTGTTGCAAGAATAGAGAGAATGTTTTGCATGAGACATACCCTAAAATAATTATTCATCATTTATCTAAAGTTCAAATTTGACTGGGCATCCTGTATTTTACGTGGAAACTCTATGCTGGTTTCTAAAAGATTTCCCTGGTGCTGTCGCTACTTGCCTGCATAGCCCATGTTGAGGGCGATTACTGCTGAGGCTTCTCCAGTCTGTTGAAATGCACTTACCCAGTGTCCGCTTTCTGGTCCTCACTAATTTATGTAGGTTCATCACGTCCCATTTTCTGTGCATGGCTCCCTCTAGACAGCATGCGCTATGCGGGTGTGGATTTCCTGTGCTTGCCTGCGGCTGTGTGTGGCTGACGCTCCCCGTGGACCTGTGTTCTCATAGACCTCTCCCGTCTCGCCTGTTACTTTCACTTTACTGACATGAAGTCCCAGTTTTGTCTGGGGCAGGTCTATTAAAAGCAGCAAATAATTAGGCAGCACCTATTTGGTTCCGGGGCTTGGATGAGATTCCACAAATACAAAGAGGAGCAGGTCATGTGCCCTATCTCCAGAGACTTTGAAGTCAGGCAAAGGAATAGATATTAGAACTGATAATAATATTAATAACTACCCGTTTTGATTACGTACTACCGTCCGGAAACGTCATCTGCCTTAATTGTTGTAGCAACCCTGCCAAGCATGTGTCTCATCTCTTCAAGCAAGAGAAAATTGAGATTCTGAGGATAATCAACTCTCCTAAATAAACACTTTCTCCATGCTGAAACTGGAATGGAAATCTAGATTTCTGACTTCAGATATACTGTACATTGCATTGGCCGAGTCTCAGCTACATCCATTACCACTGCATAGCATTTACTTTTTTATGTCTGGTATACCTCCCCAGAGGAGGGTAGACAGAACCGCTGAGCTGTTATATGAAGGTATGCCTTTGTCATTTTTTTTCTGTGACCTTGATAACAGTGTTGTGAAGTTTCTCACTCGTTAGGATTTCTACATTACTTCCTAACTCGTACGGAGTGAAATCAAGCAAGCATGATTGATAACCATGCTCTTAGAAGAGAAGCCTATTTACATGGATGTGGTGATCAGAGCAGAAGACACAGATAGGCCTTTCCTGTTCCTCCACCCATCCTCACTTCTGGGGCTGGATGACTCCTCATAGTCACTGAGCCACAGCCACAGGCTTGTTGGCCTTTCTACTATAGAAATAAGGAAGCAAGAAAATTACTTCATTTTTCTGGTCGTAAACACCCCATCTTCCACTTTGTTTCCAAAGCCATGGTAAGGATGATGTATAGAAAGAGGGGTCACATTCCAGTTGTGGTTTCTGGGATAATCAGACGGCTTTGCAACTCAATGCTCATTCTTTGTGGCTTACAATAATGGCAGTGATGGAGGGATTTAAGGGCATATGACTGCTTCTCATTAATGAACATGAGTCTACATAAGTTTAATGAGTGCCACATGTGGGTAAGAGTGGTTCCGTTTTCCTTTCTCTGCTCCACGTGGCTTCCTCAGTTCCAGACTCTGCGTGAGGCTTCTGCTCAACCACCCACAACCCTCCTTGATATTAGTTCCTCAGTTTCCCAATTGCACCTTCCCAGAAAGGGTGTTGGTTATCTCAGGTCTGATGCAACATTGAATTTTGGTCTTTTGTGGATGGGCTGCCCTGGAATTAGGTCCCCAACTCTGGCTTTAGGAACTCAGTTGAGAAAGCCCAAGGTTTGGGCAGATGAAGCTACTCAGCAGGCAGTGATGGTGGGAGCAGGGCAGATTCACCAGGGTAGGGGCAGAAAGACTCAAAGGTTGTCCAACAAGGATGTGTTTCTGAATATGGAACTATATTGGGAATTTGAAGCAGCAGAATTCCAGGCAGCACCGATATCCTAGGAGCAACAGAAATTCCAAATTAAAAATGCTGGTTCAAGAAAGTCCTCCATGGGTGCCTTTAATCACATATCTGATGATCAGCTGTAAGGTGCTTGTGTAAGCTTCAGTTTCAGAAAATACTAGAAGGAGTTAACTGATTCAGGCAATAGAGTCCAGGTGAGGTTCCTTTCTAAGTGACTTTGTACATGATTGAATACTGAGCACAAGTAGTGTAGCCCCTGAGATGGTTAATATTTCAGTAACATCACACTGCTGTATTTATGTTTTTATTTAAAATACATTTTTTTAAGTAAATAAACACACAGGGAATAAAATAGTAAAAATGAGGACATATGTTGAAACACCGCAACTTATGGACATTTTATTGTATGTTTAGACATTTAACTTCAGGATCTGAAACTAAGGGAGCCTTCAGTATGTAAATATTGCTTTTTAAATACTTTTAAAATAATATATCCTTCTTTCTCTTTCATATGTTTATGTCAAGACCAGCTTAATATAATATCTTTAGAACCAATATTTTTCTTGACATAGAGGCCTTGTCAAAAGAGAAAAATGGCAGGTAATTGATTCAATAAATATTGCCATTGATTATCTTGAAACCATAAGCCACTCTCCTTTTGAAAATTAATCAAGGACAGTTGTCCACAGTAGTGATAAGCCACAGTCAAGTGCTGATAGGATACCTTCCCTTTACTCATTTATTTTCTAGGGCTGAAAGACTGAAGGGAAGAAGAAGGAAGAGAATCATTTAAGCACAAGTTGCATGAGTTTACAGGTAGTGTATACATCCATTAGAAACAAAAGAAGACTATTGACCATAAATATTGAAAAGCTTTCTGAGACTGGGAGGTAGCCATGGCAATGAAGAGAATTCTAGAGTTTCAAGCTTTGAATCCAAGAAGCAGGTATCATGATGTAAGAATTTTAATGGAACTCAAAAATACATCCTTTGGGTATTGGTGTTCTAGTTCTCCCCACTACTGCTGCACATTATCACCATCAGTGAATGGCCACTACATTATTGCTAAGCACAAGGAGCCTTCTGTGACATTCTCATGCACGTGATAGTTGGGAGAACAAAAACTATCAAGGTTACCTTAGGGCATATCCAATTATTACATCCACACTTCAGAGTAAGTAGCCCGCCTAGGAGCCCGAGAGAACAATTTTGCTGATTTGACACTAAACATGGAAGCCTTCCAGAAATTAAAATGTAAAAGGAAGTTTTATTGTACACGATCGATGGATCTCAAATACCTGCTAAGTTTTAAGAGTCAGACGGCTATGTCTAAAATAGTTGAAAGAAGTCCGGCTATCAGCACTTTTAAAGTGATAGAATTGTAAAGAGAATGCACACTTTCCTAGTTGGCCAGTTTGCTAAACTAAGGTTTTAAAGTTAATTGAAACTTTAAAGTTGATCTCTCTCTCCCTCCTCTTCTGCCTCCCTCCTTCCCTCCCTTCCTTTTCTTCTTTGCAAGTTTATAATTAGTACTGGGAAGAAAATTGTGCTCCATGCATTGATACAGTCTCTTATTAATTTTATGTCCTGTCTATTCCTGGCAAGCTTTGTCTCATATAATATCAGATAATTTACCGAGGAGATCTACCAGTCTCAAAGGGCTTTTAAGGGAACCAGTTTTTCATCAGTACAAATTTCTAGTTGGTAGGCTTTGGAATTGGACAATGAAAATCCTCTAAGGAAGAGAATCTATGTTAAGATGGAGGTGGGGATTGGAAGCTCCTCATTCAGTTTTGGGTCCTATCACTGGCAATTTGTTGAAAGCACATGCTCATTTAAGCCTACACTATGTTTTTTAGGAAGCTCTCTTAAGCAGGTAGTGAGGCATGGAAAAATCATAGCATATTATACTCACAAAAGAGTAGAGAAACCATTTACTCCAATTCAGTATTCAAGACATGAATTCCTCTGAAAGATCATTGAATATTAATACCTACAACTCTAAATATCTTCACTGAACTCTCTTAGATGGTCAATATTTTATCTTGATAGAAAACAACAAAATAATTTATTAACAAAATTCTCACACTTAAATTACAGGGTATAATCAACAGGATGTTTATAGATAATATAGGTGTAACAACATATTTTTTATTTCTGCTTTTCACTTGTAAGAATTAACTTCATCAACTTATCTTGATCACTTTTAGGATACTTTGAGAAAATATTGTTATTTCTAATATTTTAGAAAATATTGTTTTCTTCTTTTAATAATATAATTCTTACTAATATTATTTGTTCTCTGTGTGTTTTACAATTTCAGGATACATTCTCAACATATTCTCATATAAAGAAATAATTTTAAAAATCAGGATGGTGTAATGTTAAATGTCTTCTATATCTATCTTGGCTTTGCATTTACTCATTTTGTAACATTTGGCAAGTTATTTAACTGCTCTATACTTCATCTATAAGGTGGAGAAAATATTACCCACTCAATAGCATTAATATGAGAATTAATTCATGTATACTGATTAGAACAGTGCTCAGGGTGTATTAAACTCTCCCTAACCTAATTAGTATCTTCTCCATTTAATTCATCCATTGACAAAGGCCAATCTGGGGACAGCTGATCTCTTTTATTACTACAAGCTGATATTTGATGACGATGATGATGATGATGATGATATGATGATAATGATGTTAATACCTCTGACTTCTGTTTGAATAGAGCCAAGAGATCCTCAAAGTGTTCTCACAACTGATACTCAGACAAATGCTAGAAGAGAGAAAAGAAAACTTCACACCCAGCGATATCAATGGATTTAAAGATGAAGAAGTAATGAGTGGATTGAAATGATGAAAAACAGCTGAAAACCTTAGGCAACACTGCATTGCTAACTCGTACTCATGGCAATGGTACAAAATTTATATATTGAATACGTGGGTGGGTCAGGGGATACTTTGTGGGGGTAACACATGAGAATAATCATAACAATTAAATTGGAAGATAGCCAGTTATAGAGGAGAATGGGGCAAGGTATGCTAAGCAGAGTGAAAACCTATTACAAAATCAAGGCAAGAGAAAAGACAAAACTTTCTGCAAACTTAGAGTACTTTGTGAGGTAACTATTCCTGTGGGGAAGAAGTTGAACTTAGAAAAGAAAATAAGTGTCAAATCAGGAAGGGTCCAGTATAACCTAGTGGAAATCTTAGATTTTATCTTGAAAAGAGCTATTACATGATTAAAGTAATTCATTCCTCATCAGGTTTGCCTTTTAGTAATATCACTATGAAAGAAGTTTGGGGTATGTAAGGTTAGAGACAGACCGAATTACAGAATATTTACAAGAATGCAGATAATAAATGAAAAGGACCTGAATCACCCCTGCTAGCCAGCTAAATGCTGAGAACAATAAAGGTTTATATTCTAGAAATATTATTTATTTATTTACTTACTTTTAAAGTTTTTATTCATTTATTTTGAGAGAGAGAGAGTACAAGAGTGCATGAGCAAGTAGGGGAGGGGCACAGAGAGAGAGAGAATCCCAAGCAGGCTCAGCATTGTCAGCATGGAGTCCTACATGAGGCTTGAACTCCCAAACCACGAGATCATGACCTGAGAAGAAATCAAGAGTCCAATGCTTAACTAGCTGAGTCATCCAGACACTCCTAGAAATAATTTTAAATTAATAAATATATGTATGGCTGAAGGGAGCATGATTTTAAATTAATATTCAGACTTAATACTTAGAGGTTTGCTCAACTTCTAGTATTAAAAATAAACAGTAACAAAGTCATATTGGAAACGTGCACATCTAGAGAGGAAGTGATTCTCACTGGGGCAAACCTGCTGGAAAGGCCATTATGTTTTCAACCTGGGTTTTGCCCTTACACCAAACAGTTGTTGCGGACGAAATGACACAAAGGACAAGACACACACAAAAGACAGACACTGACACAACTCCGGCCGGAGGAACAATTCTACGCAAGCCCCTCTTGCGGTTTATTTTATACCCTGTAACTGGATACAAACTGAAATCTACAAGAGGCACTCCTTTACCAATTAAGGGCAAGTAGCCAAACACCTTTCAAGGACAGGGGGGAGCAAAGGGAGGAAGCGACCACAACATGTTTACTAAGAGGCCTGCTTACAATTCCAGCCTTCTCCTTATTTCTAAGGAGGGCATGTTCCCTCGTGTGCGAGCGGACCGTTAAACTTGGATATTGTGTGCAGGCCTCCTGGCAGAGCACCCTGTTTGCAGGCATGCTTTGCCCAAGCAGGGAGCCCCGTGTGCAGGCACATCCCCGCGTCCCTAACCACGCTTTCTTGTGGTCACTGTCGGGCTCCCACAACAGTTTTATGTTAAATTGCCATTTTCCATTAAAATTGTTGTGGGTCTTTCCTAACCTGGTTTGCAAACTTCAGGAAGGCATGTGCTGGCTGTACATGCCCTTGAAGGGTTAACAAAGCCATATTTTGAAGACTCCTAGTGCCTTTGGAGATATCTTTGCCAGAGTGCTTGCTTGTGAAGTGCTTCTCTAGATTAGACGGCCACAACAACGACTAAAATGTGAGAGAACAACCGGCAATCCGTATCCCATATGGGGTCCAGAACTGCTGGCCGTGGAACTACAGATGCTGAAACTCTGATGTTTGCCAAACAGAAACTGAGATGGATGCAGCTGTCACCTTGCCAGGCTCGTTCCTGAGACCTGACAGCTTGTCAGGGCCTCCAGTCTGCACAGGCTGGAAAGGGGAACACGAAGGACTGATGAAAAAAGTCAAAGACCTTTGGTGTCAACAGCTTCTTACAGTGCCCAGAACTGTAAATTCATAGGAAGCACATGACAGAAGGATCCCCTTTCACCCCTAATTTGTGATTCTAATAGTTCAACAAAGTTACTTGTAACACTATTTAGAGGGAATTTACAGATATTTCGTGAGCATAATGCCTTTGGAAGACAATTCTCTTAATGAAGAACCCATTATGGTAACCTTTCTAAGGCCATGTGCACAAGTTTATAGACACAGGTGAAACTTCTCAGCAGCCATCTTGATGCCCTTATACTCTTAGAAAATGTGTGAGGTGTTTCTTCCTTAAATGTTGTACTTGCTATATTATTAAAGAAAAAAAAAACTGAAGGAAAATATTATAAGACCCAGATTTGCTGGAATTATCTGCTTTTTGACCACATTGGAGGAAAGTTTCCAAAGAGGAAAACGTCAGAGACTAATATATATAATTTAAGCAATATATACAAAAGGAAGACATTCTGATCCATTATATATTCCAGTATCTTTAAATCTATATTTAAAATTTAGATTTAGAAGATTTCTGGTTATTAAGTGTTTATTGCATGTCAGACTTGGTAGATACATACATAATTTATTTTGCCTAGCTACCCATTTCTATATTTTTTATTTTTTAAATGTTTTATTTATTTTTGAGAGAGAGAGAGAGAGAGCGCAGTGGAGGGGCAGGGAGAGAGAGACACACACACACAGAACCTGAAGCAGGTTCCAGGATTTAAGCTGTCAGCACAGAGCCCAAAATGGGGCTCAAACCCACAAACCATGAGATCATGACCTGAGACAAAGTAGGTTGCTTAACCGACTGAGCCACCCAGGCGCCCCACCCATTCCCTTGTTTTTGATGGAGAAACACAGAAAGACTAAACAAGCCCATGGTTACACAGCTACAAGTATGAAGACTAGGATTCATCACTAGATCCATCAAATGCTTTGGTGTATTTATGGATGATGTATTCAGTAACAACGATTGGAGCACATAATGATATAGGACACTGGGTACCTACTGTGGTTTAAAAAGAGATGGAGATAACACACAGTTGTGTTTGATGCTGATCTTGCCTTTGGATCCAAACATATTTTGTCAGGTATTAAGTGTCATTAACAAAACTTTAAAAGGTCAGATAAAAAGGTCCAGACATTCAGAAGGGAGAAATGTGACATTAAAATAGGTGGCAATTGAACTCTCCCCTAAAATAGAGTGAGCTTATGAAAATGTGAATTTTCATAAGAACAATTCTATATGTAGAAAGATGACACATATTCAAAATTTCACGTCTGGGGAACAGTATGGCATGTGGCAAATGAAATTAGTTAGATTTTACCAGAGGAGAAAGTGCATGGTGAACAGAGGTATGAAACTGAGGTATGAAACTGGTAGGACTAGATTGTGAAGGACCTCCTGAGTCAAGGAAAGAAGTCTAGGTTTTCTTATCTGACCATTGTGGTATTGAAGATTGAGGAGTGACATAATCAATCTTCTGTCATGCGGCAAGAGTTGGAAAGAGGGAAAAGTTTCCAAATGTGAGCTAGGAAGCCATTATCCAGGCACGCTCTTAACAAAAGCTTGGTCTAAATGAACAATGGGGTGATGTTGACAGAGAGCAGAGCTATTGCAGATGTACAATTGATATGACTAGGCAATTGAATCACAGGTGAAAAAAATAGTATATAAAGATGATTTATATACTATACACATGTATACACATTTATAGATATGATTAAGGTAGGACCTTCATGTTGAAGACAACATCATTCATATCACACAATTTGGTAACACAGAAAGAGGAACAGATTTGAAATGGAAGGTGATAACCAAAATGTAGGATCATATTACATTTACATCTTACATTTAGACTTGATTGAGTCCTTTTGGGTGGAATTGTCTAAAATACATTACAAAATGTTTAGCAATTTGCTTTATTTTTAATTAACTACTAAAACAATGACTCATTCCATGGACAGTATTCAAATGGTTGAGCAACAGATTGAGAGAGGTAAATTTGTGCATGGGAAAATTTGAAAGAAAAGGAACTCACATTTGGGTAGACATTTCTGAACATGCCTCATAAGGTTTGTGTGAGGATCATTTGATACAATATGTAAGAGTACTTTGTAAACTCTTAATAAAATGGTACATTTGTTCAACTGGTATTTATTAAGTAATCTTATGGGTCAAATCTTGTGCAGGGTACTAAAACTAAAAAATGAATAAGAAATGGTCCTTCATATCACATTCATTTTTCCTACATTTTCCCAACAGACTTACTGTTTAGTGACTATCTTCACACTATGGCGGTATTAATTATAATATTGCTTTATTTGATGAGAATACTATGAGGCCAGCACATCTATTATGTATTTTTAAACCTTTCTATTAAAAGTGTCACAACCAGACATGGAAAGATAAGCATTCGGATGAAGACTGTCTAGAGTTTAATCATACTTTCTCAGTGTATGGTCTTGAGCAAATTGCTTATCAGTTCTAATTCTCAGTTCCCTTCTGTGTAAAATGGAGATAAGCACACTTATCTCAAAAGGGTTTGTAAAAATAATTGAAATAAAATAATAATCTGCATAAGACAGTCAGCCTACTGTCAGACACAACCAATTAATACATATTAGCCATATGGGGTATTTGAATTGCTAATAGAGCTGCCATTCCTCTTCTTTCTGTCCCCTTTTTCCTCTCCTACTCACTCATCTTCTTCCTACCTCTTCTCCATATCTCAGAAGCTTGGGGTCTATGCTAATCGGAAAGCAGGGTGGCTACCAGCCTAATGTCACAAGATTATCCTGATCTGTCCAGGCAATAGCTCCCCTGCCAACTGCATTACTCCCCTGCTATAATCATTTCAAGGCCACAGCTTACTTTCATCTGAAGATGAAAGGTGTAAAGTTGGAAACACACTTATTCACCAAAATGATGGTTTTGAAATGGTCGGAGTAGTGATCTGAACAGTGCGTGCATGGGTGTGTTTGGAGGTGGATGGCGAGGTATTATAGAAGTTCATGCATCGGAACTGGTCAAAGGAAATGTATATGATCCATAAATTATTTCTTTTGAACCACTTTTAGGAATTATATTCTTTAATTCCCTTCCAAATCAAACTGTATGCGGAATTCCCATCTATACAATAAAAATTTTAAGGGCCTCTTTTGCATGGACTCTTCAGCTTGCCTCAAAGGAGTACACTTCAGAAAGCCTTTGATATGGGGCATATTTTCTTTTCCTTATGTTTCAGGGCATGGGGTGGCAGAGCAGGAAAGGATGCCCTTCAATTTGATAGAAAGGCACTACGTGAATCTCCACTAGACTCTAAAAAGTAAACTAAGAGCTATGTCACCTGTTCTCTGTTTTACATCCATGTAGGAAAGTCTACAAACGTTCATGTGGACAGTAAGTGGGGGTCAAGTGCAATCAGTACACTCTGCTGTTGGCAGGAGCTCAGCAGAGCAGATGTTCCTTTGTTCAAAGATGAGCAAACAGGAAAAAAAATCAACATGAGGTCTATAAAAATTCTGTACCATAAGGTACAGGGAGAGTATTACCCTGAAAAAGAATTGGAAGAAAAGCTTCCTTCTAAAAACTACTTTCTAAAACAAACAGAGAAGTGTTCTGCCATGTTCATTGTAAGATATAAGAAAACATGGCCATTGCTTAAGTGAAAATAGTAATTATAATTATAGCAATAACAGTAACAGCTGACATTTGTGTAGTATTTACTATGTAACAGGGACTTTCAAATACTGTATATGAATAAAGGGGATTAACAGGAAGCTTATGATGAGCACTGAATAATGTACAGAATTGTTGAATCATTATATTGTCCACCTGAAACTAATATGACAGTGTATATTAATTATATGTCAATAAAAATATGTTAAGAAAATAAAAAACAAAATATACTTTGTATATGTATATGAACATATTATTAGTCTAGAGATTGATCATTTTTTGAAAACTAAGAACACTTGTGATCAGGGCTCCAAGAGACAGGGCACTGCCAGGTCCCCCAGCCCCCTTGGCTTCCCTTTCTGTCACCACCCAACCCCACCTCTGCCTTCACCAAGATAAACCATCACTAGCCAACAGTATAAATTAGTTTCACCTGTTTTTGCCTAGCTATCATCTTTATGAAATGCATGTCTAAGTTTTTTGCCATTTTTTCCCTATTGAGTTATCTGTTTTATGGATTTGAATGAATCATTTATATATACCACACACAGATTATTTTTGGATATATGTATTGTGGTTATCTTTCCCCCCTCTGTGGGTTGCCTTTTCATTCTCTTACTGGCTACTGTTGATGAACCTAATTTTTCAGTCTTGGTTTACTTGATTTACTTTTTTTGGTTGCACTGTGTTGTGTGTGTGTGTTTCAAAACTAAGTAATAAAGATGTCCTCTTATGTGTTTCTTTATTTATTTTTTAATTTTTAAAGTTTTTAAATTTATTTTGAGAGAAAGAGAGAGGGAGGTGGGGGGAGAGAGAGAGAATACAAGCAGGCTCCACAATGTCAGTGCAGACCCTGATGCAGGACTCAAGCCATGAACCATGAGACCATGACATGAGCCAAAATCAAGAGTCAGCCACTTAACTGACTGAGCCACCCAGGTGCTCTTTATGTATTCTGTTAAAAGCTTTATTGCTTCACCTTTCACATTTAGAATGATGTATTTGGAATTGTTTTCTGTTTGTGGTTTTAGATGTGTACACATCAGGCTATATTCGCCCCACCCCCACTTCCATATGGTTATCCAACTAGCCCAGTCAAAAATTCTGCACATGACTTTACTATTGTCTTTGTAATAAGTCAGCTGATAATATATTTATAAATCTGTTTCTGGACTTTATTTCATTCCATTAGTTAATGTGTCTATGTATTGTTTGAACTACTTCACAGGTGTTAAGAAGCTTAATCCTCTCAACAACACATGAATAGGTACCATTTAGTATCCATATATTATAGTTGAGGACACTGGGGCCTTGAGATGTTAAGTTACTCTACAAAAGTCATACTGCTTAGTCAATGGCAAATACATTACAAAAGCTGTGATACATTAAAAAAGAAAAAGCAGAGCTATGGGTTGAAATAAAAAGAGAATGTATTTAAGAAATGACTTCAAGGAAACCAAAACTCAATAGCAAAGTAATTTACACACTATGAACTGTGAAGTATGGTATTAACAGGGCAGGAAACTTAATGTTTCTTCAACTGTTCATGAATCTATATTATTTTGCTAATGCAAGGTGTACTTTATCTTTTGAAATCACAATTCATCCTCAAGTATCATTTCCATTGAGAAATGAGAATGGTCCATACCACCCCCCTCTACACAGATGTCCAATAAGATAATAAATACCAAAAGACAACTCTAGATACTATCTGTAAGATAAGTTTTAATGGGTTTAGAATGGAGGCTGAAGCTAGATTTCTAATTTTTCGGAGTTTATGGAAAATGAGGAAATGGAGACATGTTAGAATACTTTGCTAGGACTAGCCTGAGGGAGACTGTGGCATTTAGGTGTAGAGGCAGATTGAAAGAGAGTATATTCTTGCAGTATTTTGTGTTGTTTTGTTCCTAAATACTTGGAGAGGAAAGACATTAATGCAGAAAAAGATGAAGCTATAGGGGATATATATGTCTGCAAATTCTATCTGGCTACTTTATGTGTTTGTGCCATCTGGGCAATATAGAAATAAACTAAGCCATAGGTCACTTAAATTTTCTGCATTTAAAAGAGACAAACTTTAATGAGAAAAAGAAAACAGAAATTAGTTTCTGAATTATTTAGAAATATCACAGGAGATGAAAACTGCTTAGTAGTTTCCACTGTGTAGATAATGCATCATGATCAATAAATAAATGCTAACCTTACCTTAAGAGCAAATATAGGAATGTATTATTAAAGAGGAATAAAATTGGTTGGCTTCATTATTCCTGCAAATTTAATGGTATGTGTATGGCTTAGAAGCCGTACTTAAATTTTAATACAGCTCATTCTAATTGGGCCAAAGACGAATCAAAAAGAAATTTTATATGTAGTTGCTCTTCAGAGACTTTATTACTTTTAATCAGGGAAGTTTCTCTTGTTTTGCATACTGAAATCTTTAGTCATGCTTTAGATCCAAAGAATTTGGCCTTTCTAACATTTCCCTATGAAAGAGGATGTTTAAATCTAGCTCCCTAATGTTTGAGAAAAAATAATATTCACCTGTACTATTTATATTGAAATGATTAATTTTAATTTTGAAATATTATGTTCAGAAGATCATAATAGATACTTGAGTATTCATTACTAAGACTAAGCAAACTAACGTACATAGGCTTAGCTCTCTGCCTTGCTTAGGGTTTTTCTCCTTCAGAAATAAAAAATTGCAGATATTACAAAACTCCATCCCTATTTTTTTCCAATCCTTCCTCGAAATAATCACTCTTTTGAAGTTTGATATTTGAGTGTATTATCCCCTAATATTAAAAAAATTTGGAGAGGGGGCACCTGGGTGGCTCAGTCGGTTGAGCATCTGACTTCAGCTCAGGTCATGATCTCCAGGTTTGAGAGTTGGAGCCCCTCATCATTTGGCTCACTGCTGCCAGCCGGTCAGCGCAGAGTAACCTACTATCTACAATACGTAGTGCTAAGTGGTATGAAGAGGAAATAAATATAAATAATAACATGATTGGGGGTCTGCATTTATAAAACTTTCTGGGGCTGGTGGTGATTTGGATGAGATGGTGGAAGATGTGGTGATTGAAAAGTGAATTTTCAGTTTGTATTCTAGAATTTTCTTGTATCCTTAAAAAGTGCCCATGGACAGAGTTTAAAACAGCCTCAGAGTCTTTCTTCATAAATAATATTTTTGAAAATGTTTTTACAGGGGCGCCTGGGTGGTTCAGTCAGTTGGGCAGCCGACTTCGGCTCAGGTCAGGATCTCACAGTTACTGGGTTCAATCCCCATGTTGGGCTCTGTGATGACAGCTCAGAGCCTGGAGTCTGTTTCAGATTCTGTGTCTCCCTCTCTTGCTCTGACCCTCTCCTTCTCACACTGTCTCTCTCTCTCTCTCAGAAATAAACAAAATGTTAAAAAAATTTAAAAAAAAAGAAAATGTTTTTACAAAGCTCATTGCCAAGTAATCAATTGATTACAATATTTACAATTTGAGCACTTGTACAATATCCAATATATTTGGAAATTCTTCAGCCTTACTATCAGGCCTTCAGTTTCTAGGCATGACCCCTTTTTCCAAGAAGTTTTGCTATTGTTTGTTGGATAACTATTTCTGTTATCTCATCACTGCCTTAAGTTCAAACATGACACTTTAATTCTACATTTTATTTCTTCTGACCAACAAGTCATTTCTCAACTATTTTATATTTTTTTGTTTTTGTTTGTTTGTTTGTTTTCCCTGTTGTTGGTTTGTTTCCATTTAATTTTATTTTATTGTCTTAGTCATGATGACTGCACTATTCTTTAACTCCATCCCCGTTCCTCTGTCCACCTTCCCTCTTGTAGCCAACAGTTTGTTCTCTATAGTTCATCTTACTTTTTAATTTTTAAACATTTATTTACTTATTTGTTTGTTTTCTGAGAGAGAGAGAGAACCCATGGGGGAGGGGCAGAGAGAGGGAGACAGAGGATCTGAAGCAGGCTGGGCAGCGTGAGCACAGAGCCCAATGTGGGGCTTAAACCCAAGGACCATCAGATTATGACCTAAGATGAAATCAAGAGTTGGCTGCTTAACTGACTGAGCTCTCCAGGTGCCCTCATCTTTTTTTTTTTTTTTAAACAGATTTCACCATTTCCCTTATCAACAAGTTTCAAATTTTTGAAGAAATCCTAGTAACTAGCCTCTTGCGCATCTTTCAAAGTCAGAGATATCCCATCTCCTTAAATCTACCATCTCACGTCCTGTATGCACTGCATTCTTTCCATGGCTTTCTGGGAATTGCTGCAATAGTCCTCGAAATTCATCTTCCCTCTGTGGTCTTATTCTCCTCTAATGTTTCCTGTTATCACTGCCAAGTAATATATTAAAAACTTATTTGATCAGCCAAATATAATGCTTTAAAAAATTAAATGCTTACCAACTATCTAGAGGATGAACTTAAACTTTGTAGTACGTTATCAGCGAGCTCGAAAACCTGGACATTATTCGACTTTTCCACCAGATCCATTATTTGACTACAGAAATTTTCTGCTTCAAATAAACTTGTTTATTTTCATTGTATTTATTTATTTATTTATTTATTTATTTATACCATGAACCGATTAACAGTGTTCTATTCACCAGTTTTCTCCAAATATACCATGCTAACGTTATTTTAAAACCTTTTAAAATACTGGTTGTTTTATGATGTCTTATCTATATTTTGGATTAAATTGATCACCACTTTTGTCTTTATGGCACTTGTGGTTTTTTTTTTTTTAATTTTTTAAATGTTTGTTTATTTTTGAGAGAGAGAGACAGAGCAGGGGAGGGGCAGAGAAAGAGGGAGACACAGAATCAGAAGTAGACTCCAGGCTCTGATCTGTCAGCCAGCACAGAGCCTGATGTCAGCTCCAACCCAAGAACTGATAGATCTTGACCTGAGCCAAAGTCGACTGAGCCACCCAGGCGCTCCTGTGTTTATAGCCTTTCTTGCACAAGACACACATTCTTCTCTTTCTAGTGTTTTATTCGTTTTCTTTTCTTTAATTTTTAAAAATGTTTTATAACTTGTGAACATTGAAATGCATTATGAATTGAATGTTTGTGTATCCCCAAGTGTATGTTGAAATTCTAATTCCCATGGTAATGGTATAGGAGGTGAGTCCTTTAAAAGATTACTTCATTAGGGAGAAGCCCTCATGAATGTGATTCATGCTCTTGAAAAGTGGCCTGAGAAACCTTCCTAGTGCTTTAAACTATGTGAAGATACAACCAGAAGATTGACCTGGAAGATCTTCAGCCCACTCACTGAAATCCTGATCTCAGGCTTCAAGCTTCAGTTCTGGGGTCCTTTTATTATAGCAGCCCAAACATTAAGACGTGTCCAAAGAGATTAGTTAGCAAAACAAATCCAGAAATAATAAAGAATAATACATGTAGAACATGTATGTATACTACTCAAATATATAGCACTTTTTTCTTCTATTTAGAGATCAATAGTATAATTCACTCTATTAATAGAATAAAGAAGAAAAGTTATGTAATCATCTCAATCATTACAGAACTGACACTTGGCAAAATTCAACACTGCATTGTGATCAAACATTCAGAAAAAAAGAAGAGAAATAAATTTCTGTGATTTGGTAAAGGGCATCTATGAAAAACACTGAGCTAATGTCATACACAGTATTGAAAATCTTCATGCTTTCCTTTAGAATTTGGAACAAGGCAAGGATTACTGCTTTCATCATTCTATTCAGTATTTTACTGACTTTCCAGGTAGTACAATAAGTAAAGAAAGATAAATAAAGGACAATGATCAGAAAGGAAAAAGTAAAAGTGTGTTTATTCATAGAAAATAATGTATATAAAAAATATCTTGAATAATTTACAAAAAAAGATACAAAAATCAACAAATGAGGTCTACAGTATCACAGTTAAAACTTAATATACAAAAATACATTGTGTTTCTAGTACTATCAATGACCAAATGGAAAAAAGATTTAAAATAAAAACAAAGACCATTTACGGTAGCACCCAAATACTAAATACTTAAAGGTAAGAAAATATTTGCAATATCTCTATATTGAATTATTCCATTTTATGTTTTTAAAACCAGGCAAAATTAATTTCTATGCATGTTTTTCTTTCATTGAAATGTTGATGTTTAGGACCATTGTCACCATATTTTCACAATATTGTGAATTCATTTTTAAAATAAGTCCTTTCAAGGAATGAGTTAGATATTGCTAGGCAAGTCTAGAATGGACCTACTTTTAAAGTTCATTGTCTTTATTTCTATCTCTACCTCTGTCTATATCTACTATATCTATAAATACAATCTATTTTCATTTGCTAAATGAGTAAATTAAACAATCCTAAAATATATTTGTTCTGTTGTAATTATTGGTGTCATGAAATATCTACTTTAAATAGCTAGAGTTTCTCCAAGTAATTAAACAGCATGATATTATTTATTATCAGTGTGGACTCAACCATTAAAAATTACAATTCCAAACTCACATTCTAATAGAATTAGTTTTTATGCTCCTCATTTTTATTATATTTAAATTACATTCAAAAAATAATCAACCAACTGTTATAAACGGCATGCTGATTATAGTAGTCTATTTTAAATCCTCGGTGTATAGTTTAATTGTGTTTTGTGACTATATGATTAATTAACATAGAAGGCATGTTTTCTATTTCTTTGGTATAGATAAGTAGTTCAGAACTTGAGACAAAATCAAACATTTTACCTCAAATAATTGCTTAATATCTCTCCTGATTTTAATAACTTGGGTTTAGAGGTCACAGACAATACAAATAAATCTTTACAGACAACTGAGATTCTTGACAACATTTTATGTTTCTTTGACTTTGCCTTTGAGAATTTATATACCTGTTCTAACAGTTTTATCAGCAATATCATCTGTTCTTCACTATGGTGATGACACTCTTGCCCATATTCTGAATTTTATCATTACCAGCAGCAATTGTCTATCTTCCAAAATCATGAATTAACTACCCCCTTGCCCTGCCAACCACATTTTCTGAATCTTCCACCTTATGTATTCAAAGAGATCGAGACTCCACTTTTAAAACCACACTGGATTCCATGGTGGCAGAGTGGGGGGTAAATCCATGATGTTATGGGCTATTGGAGCCTTAATGGGATCAGGAGAGAACACACGCAGAGCAGTTCGGCAGCCCAGGAGAGCCCTAGTGAGGAAAGGAAGGCATTTCTATGAGGAGGCCACTCAGTACAGGGTGTTGAAGCCTAGGCAGGGTGAGGAGAGTATACATGAGGCAGTGTTAATGAGATAAGGACAATGTATATACAGGGTATAGCAAAGTCCCTGTGTAGGTACTGGAGCCAAACAATATAAAAGACTAATGTTGACTGTAGTTTTCCCCATTTTCTTATTTGTCTCTCCTTTCTCTGGCAGTAACAAACTTGGCTCCCAGTTTCCTCAAAATATGTACATATTTCATCAATTTCCTTGTATGAAATCAAACTCCTGTAGTGAGCAGAAGAGAGAAGGGGGTTTATATAAGATTGAGAAAATGGAGAAAACTAGAATGATTATTTGAAGTGTTATGTTGTAGATATTGGCACCAAGTCATAGCTTCACAGTAATGAAATTATATACCTTGAATATCAATGTCATTACATTTCACTTATCATGAGATGAGCCACAACAGGTGAAATGAACAATTATATGTAGGCAGAGCCCAAAAAACTTACTTGGAAGCCCTATGTATTGATATAAAGGAATAGAGAGTGTACACACAAGATTCACCGTGATCCAGAGCAGGGCCAAAGCCTGGGCAGGGGTGGGGTGAGGAGAACATGCAGACAGGTGTGGCAAGATTCAGTGAAGTACTGGAGCTGAGCACAACTTTAATTATAATATTAAGCAATCTGACCAAGTACAAAGTTATTTTTTAACAGCTTTTTAAAGACATAATTCATATGTCATAAATATTACCATTTAAAAATATATAATTTAGTGAGTTTCTAGTATGTTCACAGAGTTGTGTAACTGACACAACTCTCTAATTCTAGAATATTTTCCTCACCCCAAAAAGAAACTCTCTACCCCCCAGCAGCCATTCCCACCCTTACTCCCTCCTGACCAGGGGTCCTAGGCTGCCACTAATCTGTTTTGTGTCTCTTTGTGTTTGGCTGTTGTAGGCATGTCAAAAGATAACAGAACCTACTTGGAAGAGCTTCCATTGACCACATTTTGGACAAGTTGAATATCAAAATAAATAACAGTAGTAATGGATTTTAAGCCATTGACAGAGCTGGTTACATACACTTCAGTGCCTAGTATAAAATGAAAATGCAAGGCCCCTTGCTCTCAAGGCTGGAAAAAGTGCCATTAAAGGTGTTAAAATAAAAAGTTCTTTCCCATATAAGGTATTTTATTACTTATAAATATAATAGGAGTAATGTTTCTAACTTATAATATTGTCATAACATAGCTTTACCAATTCTAAGAAAATATTATTTTGCCATCATAATTTCACTTACTATAATAAATAACATCTTTATTTAAGTACTATCTTGATTATAGAATTTTCTGACTCACTTTTCTGCAAATTCATTTATTTGTCAAAATTTATATTTTAGCAATTTCACTTTTCAATCAATAGTATTGAAGGCAATATCATTCACTCTTGGCAACATTGCAACAATTTTTGATAATTTTTCATTTTGAGAAGGATCAAGATTTTTTGTTGATGCAATTTTAATAGTTTGCTAAGAGTATTTTAAAGTTTATTTATTTATTTTGAAACAGAGAGAGCAAGCAGGGGAGGGAAATAGAGAGAGGGAGAGAGAATCCCAAGCAGGCTCTGTGCTGTTATATTGATGAGCCTGAGGCAAGGATTGATCTCACCAACCATGAGATTATGACTTGAGCCCAAATCAAGAGTCAGACACTTACCCACAGAACAACCCAGGCACCCAGCTAAGAGTACTTTATTAGTTGTGAAAACATTCGAAAAATTTCTGATACCTTAGTTAGAAATGTAACTTTTAATACATTTAGAGTTCTAAAGGAATACATTTTCTAAAAATATTTAATCCTCTATACAGATTAACTTTGTGCAAGTCTGAATTTAATTTAAATTTTGTTATTTTTTATTTTTAATTAACATTTAAAAAAATGTTTATTTATTCATTTTGAGAGAGAGAGAGCATGCATGCACAAGCAGGGAAGAGGCAGAAGGAGAGAGAATCCCAAGCTGGGTCTGCGCTATCAGACAGAGCTCAATTTAGGGCTTGAACTCACAAACCATGAGATCATGACCTGAACCAAAACCAAGAATCAGATGCTTAACCAACTGGGCCACCTAGACACCCTTGAGTTTAACTTTAAGTCAAACACCTCAAACTTTATACAAATACATTCTCATGTTTCCTGTATCATTTCCTGTACCTGGAAAATGAGAAACTAAATTGGCTTTGTGGTTTGTGTTTAATTCAAAAATCCTGTTTTTACCATGTATTTTCAATTACAAGAAAAATTAATTTAAAAATTGCTTTCCTCATTAATTACTGATTCATCTAAGTTTCATATGGTATTTCTATTGAATGGGATGAGGTTTATTTATTTATTTATTTATTTTTCAGGTTTTTGTTTAAATTCTAGTTAGTTAACATATAGTATAATACTAGTTTCAGAAGTAGAATTTAGTGATGAATGTGATGATTTTTAAATCTAATTTCTATTTCTAAGTTTATAGTTATCTGCTTTGCTGTTGTGGCAGTTTTCAAAAATAAAGAATCTAAACCGTGATGAATTCTAATAACCCCCTCTTATGCTTATTGCAATGTTCATGTTTTTGCTTTTATTTTGTATAATTTATTGATAACGTTTATTGCCCAAATTTCTAATATGAGGTGTAATATTGTTGTGCCCGATTCGCGAGTCCCCAGAGACCACCAAGGAGCCGACACCGATGCAAGTACAAAAGGGTCTTTATTACAAGCTCTAGCAGGGGCTCACCTTTCTATCTTTGTAGTTGCAGCTAGGTGAAGCCCCGAACAATAGTGAGCAGGGTTTTTATGGGGTAAAGGACGGGGGTGTTACAGTGCACACGTTGTACATATGGCATCATTACATAAGCTCCAATTACAATTGTACAGCACCCAAGGTAATAGTTTTGACTATTCAGTATCTGTGAGGTGTCCATTACTTTTGGCGGGGACCCAATCATGACCTTTGGGTATCTTTTGAAAATGACTAATTATGGAGTGAGCTCAAAGGGCCTGCGTGGGGTTTAGGCAAGTGGTGAGTAATTGTTAATTTGTATGCAGTTCCCAGCCTTGACTCAGACCACAGAAATGTTAGCTAATCTGAGACCAGTCTGAGGGTGGCTTTAGCCTTGAACAATCTGAGGCTTTTTCTGTCACTTTTACTGTTTAATACTCTTTATACCTATACTTTTGTTCCCAACTAAATATCAAATCTATTTTTTGATTCCTAATAAAAGGTAAAATGATATCCAGCTATAACAGAAATGATCCAATTTACTTATAGTGAAGGCTAAGAAAGCTAGGAAAAAATAAAAAGGTCATGCTCATAAAGCCTTTCTAGAAATCCTGGTTTCTTCTTATTCCAACTGATTTGTCTTACCTCTTATTCAACTGATTTATGATGCCTGATTATCTGGCTTCCTTCGAAAGATATTCTCATTTTAATGACCCTTCTAAAAGATATTCTTCTTCTATAATGGTGGCTTTAACCTTTATTTTTAGTCTTTTGGCATATATAGTTTTAATTAGTTCCAGCCAAGAACATCTTGTTGGTATCAAGTATGAACAATTGGGGAGGGAGGTGAGGAAAACTTTTCTTTCCATTATTTTAAAGTTGATACCTATTTATATTAATAACTTCTAACACAAGTCTAAAAAAATTAATCTCAAACCTACCATATGAGCTGTTTATTCTCAGATCTGATTAATCATTTCCCAAAATCTTCAGTGGTAAGTAAATTTCTAGAAACTTAAGTGATAAATGTTTCTCGTGTCCTCATTTCTATCATGGCTTACATTGCAAATTATGTTAATCTATAGGAATATCTCTTCTTAGTTGTTCTCACGAGCATGGAGACGTTTCAGATTAGCATTTTTCACTGCATTTAACTTACCTTCATTTCTTTTCATGGGTTGAGAGTTCATTTCTTTTTTATTGCTAAATAATATTTTATTTTCTGAATGTACCATAGTTTATTTATTAATTCACAGTTTATTTACCTATTTACCAAGGACATTTTGGTTGCTTCCATATTTTGGCAATTGAATAAAGCTTCTATAAACATCTGTGTGAGGATTTTGTGTGGATATAAATTCTCAATTCCTTTGGGTAAATACCAAGAAGTACAGTTGCTAGATTGTGTGGTAAGAGTATGTGTAGTTTTGTAAGCAACCACCAAACTATCTTCCAAAGTAGTACCATTTTTCATTCCCACCAGCAATAAATGAGAACTCTTATTGCCCCATATCCTCACTAACATTTGGCGCTGTCAGTGTTTCAGATTTTGGCCATTCTTAATAGGTGCGCAGTGGTATCTCGTTGTTTTAATGCTCCTGAGGTCATAGGATGATAGCGTTTTCCTGAGGTCATAGGATGTGAAACAACTTTTCATATGCTTGTTTGCCATCTGTATATCTTCCTTGGTGAGACGACTATTAAGGCCTTTGGCTTATTTATTAATTGAGTTGCTTCTGTTCTTATTATTGAGCTTTAAAAGGTTTTTTGTTTGTTTTTTGTATATTTTGGATAACAGTCCTTCAACAGATGTGTCTTTGGCAAATACTCTCTCCCAGCCTGTGGCTTGTCTCTCATTCTCTTGACAAGTGACTTTCTCAGAATAAAATTTCTAATTTTGATAAAGTCCTGCTTATCCATAATTTCTTTCATGAATTGTGACTTTAGCATTGCTTAAAAAGTGGTCTCCATGCCCTAAGTCATCTAGATTTTCTGGAAAAAGCAAAAATATGGAGACAGTAAGATCTATGGCTGCGGAGGACTAGGCAGGAGGGAAGGATGAATAGGTGGAGACCAGAGGGTTTTTACGGCAGTGAAACTATTCTATATCACATTATAATGGTGATGTAAATTATTATATAGTCATCTAAATCCACAGAATGTATTACACTAGGAGTAAAATCTCATGTAAGCTATGAACTTTGGGTGTTAATGCTTTGTCAGTGTAGGTACAACAATTATAAAAAATGTATCACTCAGGAGGATGATGCTGATTACGCAAGTGGCTTTGCATGTATGGAGGCAGGAGGTATATGGGAAATCTCTTACCTTATCAATTTTGTTATGAACCTAAACTACTCTAAAAAATAAAGTATGTTAAAAATTATAGAATCATTTGTCATTAACACTTTATACCTTAACCATATGTGACATATCATCACCAATATCTTTTCTGATATATATAAAAAACCTAATTTTGATATTAACTTTTATGATTTGATCATATTTGAAGAAGTCAAACACAGTCATAAAATATATTCTTCCTCTGATATATTTTTCTAATGTTTATTTATTTTTGAGAGAGAGAAGCAGAGCACGAACAGGGGAGGGGCAGAGAAAGAGGAGACACAGAACCAAAGCAGGCTCTAAGCTCTGAGCTGTCAGCACAGAGCCTGATGTGAGACTGTAACCCACGAACTATAAGATCTTGACCTGAGCCAAAGTCAGACACTCAGCTGACAGGCCACTCAGGTGCCCATCTTCCTCTGATATGTTGGAGATAATTAGCATATAGCCTAGTTTTTTTCTTAATGTTATGCTACAAGATCACTTTTTACTAATTTTCATAGTACTTATCACTTTATTTTCCCCTATCTAAATCTTTTAGATAATTTTTTAGCATAACAATGATTAGTTTTCATATGAAATTAAATCTTTCTACACTTCTTGAAGGAAATTGACTGTGGATGTGTTTACATTACACAAGGGAAGTGAATAGAATTATTTACATATACACACATGCATATACAACTGAATGCAAGTTTTTAAAAATGGCAAAAGTGAATAGTATCTGTAATCTAGTTGACATTAAACCAATATACCAAGGTCAGTTCCCTAGTCTTTGTTTTTTTAAGTTTATTTCCTTATTTTGAGAGAGACAGGGGGTGGAGGAGCAGAGAGTGAGGATGAGAGTGAATCCTAAGAAGTCTCTGTGCTGTCAGCACAGAGCCCTACACATGGCTCCCTCCTAGGAACTGTGAGACTATTACTTGAGGCAAGGTCAAAGATCAGGTGCTTAATTGACTGAGCCACCCAGGTGCCCCAGTTTCCTAGCTCTGATATTGTATTAGTTATATGTTGTCAAAGCAGGAATATGAATACAAAGATATCTTTGTATTATTTTTCCAAATTCCTTTGAGTCTATAATTACCTCACAATGAAAAGTAAATAGTTTAAGCGTATAAGACATGCTCAATATGGGAATTAATATAACCCTGTTAGTCTATCTATTTTCTTTCTTATGTGAGAAGATAAATTTAAAAATTTTACCTTCAGCAAAGAATACTTATTCATTCACAGTTAAATGCATCTTAACTACAAATTTTAAATATACTTATGTGAGTATAAACTTTCAAAGTCATAAATACTGACCTTTTAAGTATGGAAAGATTTTGAGGTGGAGAGTATTGTAAAAGCAAACTAAAGTTTACAAACATAAATTCTTTCCGTTAAAACCAAATAGGGCTTTAATTAAATACAACGCTAGTAAAATTAATCTATAAGCTAATCAATTCACAGGAATACACTGAAATTTACTCTTTGTTTTGTATTTATCTAGTAGAAACCATGTTTTAATTAGCTGACAAGATGTGCCTTATCAATTTTTAAAAAGAATATTAATAATATATTAATACATCACTACATAAAGAGACCTTCTGAGTTCCTAGATTATTGATTATATAGTTTATGGTTGGACATTAATGAGCCATCTTTTTCCCTAATGTCCAAGTTCCTCCCTAGTTAGAAGTCCTGTTCTCAAGGAGACATATTTATTCTTTCAGGTCATCAGTGTGCCATTTAGTGCATCATTAGTTTAATAGAGAAAGTCTGCTCTGGTGTACCAAATGCTCTCCCAGAGGCCAAAAGTTGTTTAATCTAACAAATTTAATGATAGTCTGGAATCTTGAGAAAATGATGCTGAATCCAGAGGTGAGTTAGCCAAAATTTGTGTTAAAAGTTGCATTAGGAATAAAATCAGGAAGGGTCTCAGAGGAAATCTATCATTGCTTATAGTCCATGAGTGTTGGAAGAGACTAGGAGCCTAATATGGAATAGGAGTGTGAGGTTGGTGGGGGGGGGGGAGGGGAATGACAAACAACTTTTCGAGGACAGTAGAGTATAATGCTAGAGCCAATGCTCTTTCAATGTATCACCTAATCAGAAAGTTCAGCTGTGTATAGTTGGAGTGATATTAGTGTAAGTATTTACTCTTTTTTCTAGTTATTTTAAAGATTAAATTCTACCTTATTCCATAATTCTACTATTCTTGCTACCTTACTATTTACCTACTTTCTTCTGTGCTATATATGGGGTCTTCATTATGTTCTTTTATAATTTCTAAATCATTTAATCATTTATATTTAATATTAGCAGTTAATCTATTCATGAAACAAATATTGAACATCTATTATTTTTCAGGCACACTATTTTACAATAGGAACACAACAATGAATTGAACACAGCTGCTTTCCTCAAATGAAATGTTTCAACTGGAAATACAGTTATATTAACATTTGAGTATTTATTGTATGGTAATCTCATTGCTAAACATTTTTTTAATGTTTATTTATTTTTGAGAGAGAGAAAGAGAGAGAGAGAGCTATTGAGAGAGAGTATGAGAGGGGAAAGACAGAGTGAGAGGCAGACACAGAATCCAAAGCATGCACCAGGCTCTGAGCTTGTCAGCACAGAGCCCAATGTGGGACTCAAACCCACGAACTGCAAGATCATGACCTGAACTGAAGTCTGACCCTTAACTGACTGAGCCACCCAGGTGCCCCTAAACACTTTTTTTCTTACCCTATATAATTTTTATGATATCTCTATCATCCATTTTATCCAGCTATCAAATTACACAAGGGAAAAAAAAACAGTAAAGTTAGGTTTCATGATGCTTGCAGCAATGAGGAGATGGCTCCTTTTGGGAAACCACGACGTGTCTCAGTAAGGTGTTTGAAGGAGGGCATTTTATTTTTTATTTAATGTTTAATTTTGGTTTATTTATTTTGAGAGAGAGAGAGAGAGAGAGAGAAGGCAAGTGAAGGAGAGTCAGAGAGAGAGAGGGAGACAGAGACTCCCAAGCAGACTGGGCTGTCAGCACAGAGCCCATATGACTTCTTCCTTGTGTTCTCTCACCCTGAGTGTATATGGGACCTACATTTTGCTTCTCATCAATAGTATATGGAAAAGGTGATGGAGTGTCATGCCTTTGATTAAATTATATCAGTCATATCAGTCTCTGTCTTGCTAGCAGAGACTCTATTTGCTGGCTTGAAATAAGTTGATGAAGCCCATGTGAAGCAACCTCTAGGGGGTGTAGACAGTGTGCGGAAGCTGAGTGCCACTTCAACAGCCTGCCAGTAAGAAGGCACAAGACAATAAGTCAAACCAGCAACATAAATGAGCTTAGCAGCAGGTAGTAATATGTATGTATAGATAGATACATGTAGTGATATATGTAGTTATACATCATGACCAAGTGGATTTACCCTAAGAATTCAAAGCCAGTTAGCAATCAAAAGCAACCAATATAATTTGCCATATTTAAAAAACTAAATAGGAAAAGCCATATGACCATCTCAATAGATACAGGAGAAAACATTTGACATCCAGTTGTGGTAAACACTCTTGGTTACCTAAGAATCATATAATCTAGTTAGTGAAATAAAATTTAGCAAGAAATAAAAACAAATTATTAATTCATGCAATAGTATGTATGATTCCTCAATGCATTTTGCTAAGTGTAAGAAGCCAGATGCATGGGGCATGCATATCATAGCATGGGGCTGCATTCCACTTATATGACATTCTGAAAAAGTCAGAACTATGGGGATCAAAATCTGTCAGTGGTTGCAAGAAGTTGGGGGAGAGGGAGGATTGGTGGCAAGGAGGGCTGCACAAGGGAACTTTTAGTTTGATGAAGCTGTGCTGTATAGTAGTTGTGATAGACACATATCTCTTTGCACTTGTGAAAACCCACAGAAGTATAAATTATAAAGAGTAAGACATAATGTAGACAAATATTTGAGAAAGCAAGCAGGATGAGAGGGGAACCAGCATGGGAGTAGACTGTAACAAATGAAACCAACTATTATTACAAATGTATTACATAACCTCACCAAAAGGTGAAATAACTTAAAAGAAGCTGAAATAACTTAAGAAAACAGTGCTATGGCTAGATATTGTAAGCATCTCTCACCCCCTCCACCCCCACAAAAAAAAAACTTTACGTAAATACTGTGATGTAGTTGGTAAATTTCTCATAGTAGTACAGGATAGCAATTGAAACTACATGTATAAACTGGAGTTGAATAAACAAGTACATATATTATATCTATATATTATATATATGGATATACATATCCATATATATTATGGATAATGAGATTCAGACTTCTCCCTGCAAAGAAAAAATTACAATAATCAAGGCAGGAAGGTTAGATGATCTTTCTATTGGTGAGGTAATATCTGAGATATTGGATAGAGATGTAGACTAACAAGTACAGAAATATATGTATTCAGTGGTTTCATACATGTGTCTACATATATATTACACATAGACAAAACTAGGAATTATATACAACATATAAATAAACATAAATAAATACATACATATATATTTTTTTTCTAGCTTTGTCTATTGAATAGGACATGAAATGAATAAAATGATACCCACCTTGCTATAATCACATCTAGTACCCAGATCTTGGTTTCTAATATTATCCTTCGAAAAAGAAACCGGTCTTGATGCTAGGACTGGGGCAGAGAAAATATAAAATAAACCTGGATCATGTTGTACTACAATTTTGTGAGGAAAAAACAAACAAGAGAACAGAAAAATGATATCATGTCAAAAGGAAATAGGAATCAGCATGAAAGAGCTTCTATTATATTAAGCAGAAACAATTTGAATAACCAAACAAAGTGTTGGCTTATAAACCAAAGAATAAAATAAATGCCAATGAGTTCATATGATAGAAATAAATGATTAAGTAAATAAACAAAAGGGTGAAAGCACAAATCTTCCTTACAGAATAATTCTAATTAATTACTGCTGCTAATAAAACCTATTGGTGAATGCGAACATTAGTGTACAAAAATTTAAGGAAAAACAAGGTATTTGCCGAGTTTCAAAGTATCTTCTCCCAAACATGTATTAATTACTATAATAGATTTAACATATACCTAAAAATTCCTCAAGACTCTTTGAGGAGATAGAGCTTAATTATCCTTTTCCTGAGTATGAGCTGCCTTAGAGATTTATTTCTAATGAATGGAGTATGGTATGAGAAAGAATTTTAATTTTACGTTGGAGAAATCTGATAGTCTCTTAACCAAAAGATCAAAATCTTCATACCAGTAATAAGTCATGCTGGTAGTATGTACTCTCTGATACAACAGAAAAGTATTCTTTTTTTAAAAAGTTTATTTATATATTCTGAGAGAGAGAGAGAGAGAGAGAGAGAACTCCAAGCAGGCTCTGTGCTGTCAGTGCAGAGCCACACACAAGGCTTGAACTCACTAACCTCAAGATCATAGCTTGAGCCAAAACCAGGATCTGGACGCTCAACCCACTCAGTTTTATTCTTGCTAAAAGTTTATAATCCCAGTGTAGTAATGAAACAAGTTGAGGGACATTCTACTTCACACTTGACGAGTATTTGGCTATCAGACTATTTTTGAAGGCTAATCTACTTGGTCTTGTGTCATGTAATTTTTCTGTGGATTTAAACTTTGTAATTGATTTGGAGTTCTTTAGACACATTTTTTACAAAGCATTTGGGGTCTCACTGACACTCTCAGTGAGGGCATATTAGAATGTCCACCCCAAAACAACCTAGCACTATTTCTGAAAGCAAAATCTGGTAAAACATCTCTATTGAACCATCTCATTTTATTTCTGATGATGCTTTTTTGATGTTATCTTTTATTTTATTTTATTTTAATCACAATATAATTAATGTACAGTGCTGTATTCGTTTTAGGTGTGCAGTAGAGTGATTCCTTTTTAATCCTGCAGGAAACTACCTGATTGACCAGTTCTTTAAATTGACCAAGCTGGGAGTTCCAACCATTCTTTCTTCAGGTAAGTGACCAAAAGGACATTTTTGTCATATTGCATTCTTTCTTCTCTACCTGTGCTACTTAGCAATGGATTCTCAAGATATATCCAATTTCTTATATATGTGGTAGTATCTGCCAATTAAGAAAATTCGATAGAGTTGGGACCCTGAGGTCTTTTTGAATAGACAGTTAAAGTGAAGTTTCTGCATGACAAGTTAGAACTCCACAGTGTTGTGTGGATGACAACATGATCTGCTAGCCAATGTGATGACACCAGCATATTTTGTCTTATCTTGTTTTTAGAAGGATCTCTGAGATTTTTTTTTTTTCATAATTCTAGAGGACTTTGAATATCTTCCAATACTGGCTAAGCTGGTAGAAGAACCACTCACCTTTTTGCCTTTCCTGCCAAAATGAGAATATAAAAATGGAATAATGAGTTTTGCTGACAAAGTGAAAGCTTAATTTCTGAAGGAACATCAACGTGTATAACTAAAAACCTCACGTACTTAGGGAGTCACTAGTAAATATTACTGTGAGGGAAAGGACCACACTGGTTGCTTTGGTGCTCTGGCTGGAGGGCCATTGGGTAGCATTTCAGAGGTCAGTGTGCAGAATCAGAGTGCACCTAAGTTAGCCATTCCTTGAAAACTTGAGATGGGAAAAGTTCGAGAAAGGAGTGTCTAGTGTTATTACTCTAGTCTAGTCTACTCTAGCTGTCTAGTGTGATTATACTTGGGAGAAGACATCAAGAGAGAATGTTCTTTCAATTCCTCCTTCTGGGAGCAGACATTGGGATGGCAGAGGCTGTTACTTATACCAGTAATACAGCAGAAAAGAGGGGATGCATGTTACTGATACCACTAGAATCAATAGAAGCCCAGGGATTTGTAAGGGATTGCAAGACTGGACAGAAAATAACCCATATCTTCAAAGACCTACCAGACATTCAGGTAAAATTGGAGCATAAACAGATTATTATAGTCAAGTGGCTTTTTTTTTTATATTTTTTTTTATTTATTTCTAGGAGAGAGAGAGAGAGACAGTGTGGGCAGGGGAGGGTCAGAGAGAGAGGGAGATACAGACTCTGAAATAGGCTCCAGGCTCTGAGCTGGCAGTCAGCACGGAGCACGACGTGGGGCTCGAACCCACGAACCGCGAGATCATGACCTAAGCGAAAGTCGGACGCTTAATCGACTAAGCCACCCAGGTGCCCCATTGGCTTTTTTTTTTTTTTTTTTTTTTGAGTAGACCTCACACCCAGCATGGAGCCCAAAACGTCAAGCAACTACTTTCTTTTTAAAAAAAATTATTATTATTTTTTTTTTATTTTAGAGAGCGAGCACTAAAGCAGGAGAGAGGGGCAGAAGGAGAAAGTAAGAATCTTAAGCAGACTCTATACTCAGCGCGGAGCCCAGCACAGGCTTGACCCACATGCCTAGGATCACGACCTGAGTCAAAATCAAGAGTCGGACACATCAACCAACCAAGCCACCTAGGAGACCCTGAAAAGATGATTGTAATATAGGATCTGATATGACAAAGCTAGATTAGGAGAGCTATGGGAGACTAGAAGAACAGTACACTACCTAACAGACTGGAGAAATGTTGGGGTTTGCATTAAAGAAGCACTTCTGAATGACTGTCCTGAGAAGGAGGGCAATATGAGCACAGGTACAGGCCTGAAACAGCATGCTGTGTGTATAGAGAATTCTAAGCTGTTCTAGCAGAACTAGGAAGGTTAAGACTGAGAGCAACAGACGATGATGTTGGAGAGTTGGGTGGTTCTGATCAGTAGAGATGTTTTTTATCATCCAATTTGAACAAATGCTTTACTCTATCATATTATCATATAAAAGTGATTCATAATTTATTTCAACCCCAAGCATAACTGATTTTTATTATATTTCTTGAAGTCTGGTATCTCTAGTAGAGGAAGTAAGGAGTTTATTTATAATATAATTAATTGATCTTATACTACATTTTTTCCTTAATATCTTTAGCACTCTTCATTACGTATGTCAGGAACTAAACAGGATTAAATAACTGTGGATTTGTTAAAATAAACCTGAAAATATTTCCCAAATTCAAGTCTGTTTGCCCTGCCTATTTGGTACTATTAAACTAACACAATTTTTATGAGTGGACTGCTTCCTGAAAATAATTTGTCAGTGATGTGCTTAGAAATCTGGATGCCTGTGAAATTTTGACACAACTGTAGTGCCAAACATGCCAATTTTTCAGTGTGTAAAATGTATTGGAATATTATATGTGTCAGTTGATTGCCTTTTTGGAAAAAGATTGAAAATGAAGAGTTAGGAAAAAAAGAAGAGAGTGCTTATATCACCACTACACATTTGGCACGCTCACTTTTTTTTTTTTCATTCTTCAAATTTTATGGCTTTCAAGAAGTGGGAAAATGTGAAAAGAATTTTTGAAGAATTCAGAGTAATAAATATGCATGATCATTTTTCCAGTTATTGTGGAAATTGCTTTTTGTAATTTATTTCTGATTTTGTATTAAGGTGTTATAATTACCAGATTACATGTGAATAAGCTGGATATACATAGATGTTTTCCCCTGTCAGCTGGGAAATATAAAATAAGCATAGCGAGCAGAATATATCCAGTATAATCTGTGGTAAAATACAGTTTGCATTAAGTGTAAATAAAATTAATATTCCTCAAAATATAAAACTCATTTATCTTTTGCCTTTTGCAGAACTGAATTTAGTTTGTACTGTACTTCTTTGTTTTCTCAGGTGGGGCTCCTTTAGCTCCAAGAAAGAGAACAAAACAAATTAGGTTAACTTCAGAAAGGGAATCACTGGAATGAGAAATGGAACTCCTTGTCATAAATGGCAGTGAGGCTCTGCTCATGGAAAGGTTGACTCCAGGAACTAGCAAGTCATGAGGAGCCACATCTTTCTCACTCCTTATTTTGTTCTTATTCTCCCTCATTATCTCTCCCTCTCAGTATCTAGAGTAGTAAGATTTCCTTCTCTGTTTCTTTCTCTTGCTTTATTCTTCTCTTCCAGTTACCTGTCTTCCTATGGACCTGGTCCAGTTTTCCTTCTACATAACTTTATAATTAGCAGGCTTGATAGAGAAACATTAGGTTCCAGCTTCAAATTCCAGAGAGAGACTCCAATTAGCACAAGTGATCAGGCCAATTACCCACAGTTCTGGGGCATGGCTATATGGAATTGGGAAGGAGAATCCTTAAAACAAAAGTTAGGGGCCCCTGGGAAGGAAATGTGGGAGTAGGAACAGAATGAATGGAGGAGAAACATTTGTCATTTCTGGATGGAATATTTTGTGGGATTCTACACAAAGAAAGTAAGGTTGAAGAGGAATTTTCCTTCTGTTGAGCCTGAAAATATTTTTTTCTCCAGAATTTTCAATGTTTATATTTTAAAAGCCAGATGAACATCTTGTGATCTCCTGACAGATGAGCTTGCAGTATAATATCAGGAATGCTATGGGTCTTCCCCTAATTGTATAGAAAGATCAAACCATTTAGAATAATACTATAGGCCTGTGTTTGAATATTGACTTTAACTTACAGTGTTTGAATATGGAAAATGTTACTTAACCTTCTCTGTTCTTATGCTTCCTGGTTTATAAAAATGAGGGAAATTAAACCTATCTCATAGGATTTATGTATTGATTAAATAAAGTGCTCTACCTCTATTACTACCCTAGCTAGCATTTATCAAGTGATACAAAGTACTCAACTCTCTTAGCTTTGCATATATGAACCTATTTAATCTAATAGGTAATACAATACAGTTATGGGTCTAGCATATGATACCTATTGCATTAATGAAAGATGGTAGTCGCTTATGATTTGCCTGTGGTGATTAGTCTGTTTCTAAAATCTGTCTAAAAGAATAGTGAAATATTAAGAAGAAATGAAATTACTATAAATCAGTACATACACTTACATATTAAAATACATGTATTGCTTGGAGATATGTAGTCACTAATAGTTAATACACCCCTGTTCACCCATCTACTATGTAGCCATGTAATTAAAGGATAAAGCATCAACCAAAAATATAAAGTATTTAACTTTAAACAAAAGTGAATATTTTATTAATGAGGAAAATGTAGGTTATAAAATAACTTGAATTTTAATAGAATAGAATAAAATATCATGATATTAAACATAATAGGTGGATATTTTTCACCCTAATCTATTTTGAAAACGATAAAAACAAAAATTAAAATAATCTTTATATTTTCAGAAAACAATGATACATAAAGTTATTAAAAATTGGTGTGTGAAACACAAATAAACTTTTGAAACATAGAAGCCTTTCAGGGAAATTATCTGATAGAAAAGCAAATCTGATATATCTTCTGCATGGTGGGTAAATGCATACAATTCATACTGCATGAGTTTTGAGGCAATTAAACTAGGGTAGGACCTTTGTGACTTACCCGTTCCTAAAATGCCATTTACCTTGACTACCTAGGGTGGAGACTGTGATGGATTTTGAGACAAATTTTCTTTCTGAGTTAAAGAATGATGCAAGAGGGATACATTCCTTCCCCATCTGGCACATTTTCATTTTACTAGGGAATGTGGCTGTGTGAGAGAAGGGTGATGCCAGTAGCAACACTAACAAAACAATGAGCCTGAATACAAAATGTCCCATATTAAAGACAGCCAAGGGTGGGGTAGGGTGTGGGGAGGGAGGAAGTAAATAAAGGCTTTAGCAGGTCCTTAGGTAGTCCACAGAAGGCTTGAAAATGCTTGAAACTGAGGCTCCTGGGTGACTCAGTCGGTTGAGTGTCCGGCTTTGGCTCAGGTCATGATCTCATGGCTTGTGGGTTCAAGCCCCACGTCACGCTCTGTGCTGACAGCTCAGAGCCTGGAGCCTATCTTAGGATTCTGTTTCTTCCTCTCTCTCTGACCCTCCCCTGCTCATGCTGTCTCTCTCTCCTCTCTCAAGAATAAATAAAACATTAAAAAATGTTTTTTTTTTTTAAAGAAAATTCTTGAAAGAGCTTGGGTCCATAATCGTGTTGAGACATTAAAACAGCCATAAAAAGACTACTGTCTCCTTCTTATGTGAAATGGTTGAATCTTTAAATCTGTTTTGTTTGAGCCATTGCTAGTAACTGTTTTAATCACCTCTTCCTCATCCCACTGGTGTGGGAAAGATTCCTACCCTAGGATATGGAGACGACTGAACATATGACAGCCATTCTGGACAGATGAAATCAACAGGATTAATTAGCCACATTATCATGGCCTGGGTAGATGGACACTGCATGCCATAGAGCTAAAAAGGGGTTGCACTTGGGAACAGATACTATCTGCTTGATCAGGGGCTAATGGTAGGCGCTAATGGTGAACAATCGGGGACCAATGGTGGCATGCTCTGCAGTATCAAGAGGATGAGGTCTTCCCCTGGTTCATAATGACTCTGTGATTGGCTTGGTTGAATAACCTGTGAACTAAAACCTGCTACACAGGGATGAGCAGGATCTGTATTTGGTCAGTTTGGCTGGGTTGTTGTTTGGCTAGTGGAATTGCTCTGCAGGGTCACAGTGAGGAGGGGAACTTGTGGTAAGACCATCAAGCTGTATGAAATATTGAACCTTTCTTCTCAGTCACATATTTAGTAGCTTAGAACTGAAAGTGTCCTAAATGATAAAATACTTGATGAAGGGGATATTCAGTGAGCAGCTTGATTGTGATGCATATGAGCCTGGCTTTGAAAGTTCCAGTCATGAGTACATCAAGATAGCATTTGATGGAGAAGACATTGACAGGATAGTAAATATCCATATTAGTATTTTTGGCCACCGACGCCTGGGTGGATCAGTCAGTTAACTGACCAACTCTTGGTTTTGGCTCAGGTCATGATCTCATGGTTCGTGACTTCAAGCCCTGCATCAGGCTCTCTGCTGTCAGTACAGAGTCCACTTCAGATCCTCTGTCTCCCTTTCTCTCTACCCCTCCCCTGCTTGTGTTCTCTCTCTGTCTCTCTCCAAATAAATACATTAAATTTAAAAAAAGAAATTTCAGAAGATCATCTGTTCAGTTATAAAAATTGGTTAAATAAGCTTAGTTTAAATATTAGATGAAAAAGGAATTTACTAAGTAGACAAAAAGAGTCTTTTTTTAAGCAAAAAGTATACTTTCATCATTTTTATGCATCTGGATTATATCTGTAGATTGGAAAAATGTGTTTGTAAATATTTGACATATGTAAAACTAAATAAATTTATAGTAAATTGATTTTTATTTCATTTTTACTAGATTTATTTAGCAGGATTCATATTATATATTATATCCTTTCTTCCACCACTCTGTTACACAAATTCCTTGAGAATTTAATTATGGGATAGTTATGGTAAGCTGTTGAGGGTATGTGTTTGCCTATGATTCTGCCCACTACATCCTTTTAGGATTTCCCACCTGTAGTGTCTCCACTTATCTTCCAGTTTCTGGTGAAAGACCCAAAAATCAATCCCTCGTTATGTCAGCGGCTCTGTCTCTGCATCTGTAGCTGTCTGTATGAACTTCTGACATCATGCACGTATCTCACCTGGAAACCTCACCCAGAAACTGAAAGTTTGCCTGCCTTTAATAATACTGACAGCCCTGACTTGCACTTTCACTCATGTTCCATTGCACAGTCTCAACTGTCACTCAGATCAGTACCTCATTCGTATACATACCATGATCATTCCAGGCTTCAATTCGTAATTTTCTGGCTAACTGCTCTTCCCCCCCCGCATACCCCCACCCACTAGTGCCCCATTTTCCCTACAGCTGTCTGATAAGACTCTATGTATTAAGATCAACTGAATTATGGTAGTTTCATCTTGATCCAGTGACCTAAGGTGGGGCAACTGGGTGACAACCATACAATGAAGCTGAATTATGCACATTGGTTTTAGCTAGCGAATTCTTGAAAAAGTACTTTCATTATTAATTTTGCTAAAGAGATTTGACCAAATAATTGGAAAGACGTAACTAAGGAAAACATTATTCATACAATATACAGTTTAGTGACTTCCAATATCTTGTGTAGGAGTATATTAAATTTCTGCTAATACTTCAGAATTCATTATTTCAAATGGACATGCTGATTTTGAATTTACATGCAAATAGAAAAAGGAAATGCAAGTCATCATTACTGTTGGTTGGGCAATCCTACATATAATCAGTTTACATACATGATTAAAACAAAAATCATTTTGGCTTCAAAAGTCTAATTTTATGGGCACTTGGCTTGCTATGAGTAGAACCAGTGACTGTGGATCTTGGGGTGGTGAGTTCAAGCCCCACATTGGATGAAGAGCTTACTTTTTAAAAAGTTAAATTTTGAAGCACCTGGGTGGCTCAGTTGGTTGAATGTCTGACTTCATCTCTAGTCATGATCTCAAGATTTTTGTGTTAGAGCCCCACATTGGGCTTGCTGCTGTCGGTGCAGAGTCCATTTTGGATCCTTTGTTCCCTCCGTCTCTGTCCCTCTGCAGCTCCCACTCTCTCTCAAAAATAAACATTTAAAAAAAGTCAAATTTTAGCAGATATGTTTACATTCAGAATGTTCAAAGAAGATATAATTATTATGTTTTCTATTACACTTAAAGTTTTGACTTCTGATGAAGGACTTATGTTTTTCCTAAAATTTACCCAAAAAAGATTGAAAAATATTAAAGTAAAAAGAAACAATATAAAAGGCTTGTTTTTTCAAGGGCCATCATATAAAATTATATAAATTTTATGTGACATTACTAGTAAATGATTCTAATGTGTCATTAGCAAATGCAAGTAGACTAGGAGACATCAGGTTGATATTTTAAACTGTTTTTTGACTTTAAGCCAATATTTCAAACAGAATATTGGATGAAACAAGATATTAAAACATTATAGAATATTCTAGTTTGGTGGGGGCCTTGAAATATATTCGATAATCACATTGTGAATGATTTAGATACAGAAGCAAAGAAATTTTAAAAAATGAATTCCTTCTGCCTCCCCTCCCTCCCACAAACTTTACAAAATGCAAAGCTGATACAGCAACATGGTGTCTGATTCTCCCCTAAGCATACATATGCTCCTTCTCACTGGGTCATTGTTTGGTCTAGACTTTAGACCAACTGTTGGCACAGGCTGTGGGAGGAGAAGGCTGAGAAGCCTGTGGTGCAAGTCAGCCAACTGTGTGTGACCGGGAAAGAATGACTTACCCAGTTCTTGGAACAGTGTTCAATAAATACAAGTGACTTAGTGCAGTTATATAGTTACACAGAATTTGATAAGACAGTGCCCAAAGCATGATCCATTAGATAGACAGGACATAAGGAGTCCTGAGACAGGTTAGATTAAAAGCTTCTCTATCTTTGCTAGGTTTATATGTCTATAAACAGAAAGAGTTCAGTACTTTCAGTAGACATATGTGAAGTGTTCTATAGGCCATAAGAGAGGAACTTGCAAAAATTAAAAAGAATATTCCTGCCTACTCTACTCAGAGAGGTAGGACTTCAGACTCTCATTTTTAAAGGCACTGGGTTGCTAGCATATGTATTAGATTCAATGGAGTTAAGGAATAGGACACAACTCTAGTCCTAAGTTTTGAGTAAGCAAAAGGCATGTGGGTACTACGTTGGGGCTCGGAGTTTACCCAAGGTTTGTGGGGTCAAGGACAATTAAGACATACACATTTGGAACTCTGGATCCTAAATCTAGAGATCTCGATCTACATTTCTACTAGAAAGAAGGGCTGATGCTGCAGGCTCTCCTTTGTAAATATTCAACCAATCCTCAAGGCAAGGATACATCAAAAAAGAGAGAGTTTTGGGAGAGAGGGTGCCCAGAGTCAGAATAAGCAGCACAGAGACCAAAAATATGCTCTATCTATTCTAACATTCTAAGTTTGGTTTATATCTCTAAATGCTTTGTGAGCTACTCCAGAACTTAATCACCTTTACTATTGTATATCTTCAAGAGCAATTCAAGAATACTTTTTTCCTAACTTATATACTTTTATCATTAAAATGCCCTTTGGAGATAATATTATCATCCTCTTTAAAAATCAAAATGGGAGTGCCTGGGTGGCTCAGTCAGTTAAGGGACCAACTTCTGCTTAGGTCATGATCTCACAGTTCATGAGTTCAAGCCCCTTGTTAGGTTCTGTGTTGACAGCTCAGAGCCTGGAGCCTGTTTCAGATACTGTGTCTCCTCTCTCTACCCCTCCCCTGCCTGCCCTCTGTCTCTCTCCCCCTTTCAAAAATAAATAAACATTGAAAGAAAATAAAAATGAAAATTAAGTTTAAGTAAAATAAATGACTTAGAGAACTGGTAAAACAAATGTAAGAAAATAGAACCTTAGTTTTAGAACTCCTGGTCATGGATAGGTCTACACCACTGGAGTTTCTTTTTTTTTCAAAAAAAATGTTTTAATGTTTATTTGTTTTTGAGAGAGGGAGAGACAGAGCATGAGCAGGGGAGGGGCAGAGATTGGAACACAGAATCCGAAGCAGGTTCCAGGCTCTGAACTGTCAGCACATAGCTCGATGAGGGGTTCAAACCCACGAACCACGAGGTCATGACCTGAGCTGAAGTCCGATGCTTAACCGACTGAGCCACCCAGGAGCCCCTAGAGTTTCTTAAGACAACTATTACATGCATTGCTAATATTATTAGTGTATTCAGTGGACAATAGATTAAATGACTGCCTAATTTTACCATGGCTAATAGTCTCTAAAATAACCCATGTATATTTGTTTTATACTATGTATCTTCTAAATGTATTAGCCCATATGGTATTGGCATGACATTGGTCTCATGAATACCAAAACAATCTTAATTTTATTTTTATGATTTCCCCTTTGGTTTCTATGACCCTACTAGTGAATCTAAGGTAATAGTTACACAAATATAGATAAATAAATACAGATAGATTTAAAAAGTGTATGTATATAGTGAGAAAGAGAGAGAGAGAGAGACAGAGAAGCAAAGAACGATTTAGACATTATCTGAAGATTTTTAAAAGATCAATCAATTTAATTATTAGATGCTACATTTTTACGATTAGTAAACAGAATTCAGGCATGCCTAGTTGGGCATTCTGGCTGAAGCCAAAGGATTCACTAAGGGAAATATTTCATTATTTTTTAATCATTACGCTTTTGTTTCATATATTTTGTCTCAGCTTTGGTCCCTTTTATTATTGCTCAAAGAATAATTTTGAAAGAAAATATTTTGGTTTAGATGTGTGTTTTTAATTAGAGGTATTGTGGTTTTGAGTATTTTTATATCAAATATACTTTAAAATTATGCCATGCTTTCATTTCTCTTGGGCAGTTACCTTGTGATGGAATTCTGGTTAATATGGTACATATATAGGAAACTGCAGAACTGTTTTCCAAAATGGCTGTATCATTTGTACTTCTACCATCGATGTTTGAGGAATCCAAGAGGAGGCCAAATATTTTAACTAGTTTTTGTTCAGAAATATGAACCCACATTATTGGGTACCATTTTGTGAACATATTTACCATAAAGTGTTAAACTATAGCATGCTACTAGTGATCTGACTGATGAAGCAATAAAGCCAGCAAAACTCACATGGCATTTACATATAGATCATAAATGAGTCAGAGGCAAAATAATTCATTGAAAGAGCATTGAATTAAAAAAAAAAAAAAAGGGGGCGCCTGGGTGGCTCAGTCGGTTAAGCGTCTGACTTTGGCTCAGGTCATGATCTCACGGTTCCTGGGTTCGAGCCCCGCGTCGGGCTCTGTGCTGACAGCTCAGAGCCTGGAGCCTGCTTCGGATTCTGTATCTCCTTCTCTCTCTGACCCTCCCCTGTTCATGCTGTCTCTCTCTCTCTCTCTCTGTCTCATTAAAAACATTAAAAAATTAAAAACAAAAACAAAAAAATCCATGGAAGCAAATAAACACATGTTCCATATGTAATACATAAACATACATATTTTGCTGGTTTCTAGTAAGTGGAACATCACTTGTTAAGTTTCTAAGACGCACACACACACACACACACACACACACACAATTTATCAGTGATTTGTTTTGGAAATATTTAGTGCATCTGCTATATTCTAACGATAAGGAAAACAAATTCATAGGATAAATACATACGTTGTCAAAGCAAAGATATTGCTAACACAGCAAATCTTTCAGTGTAAATGGTTTAAACTTGATAGTGATATAAGAAGATATTCTTTAAAAAGTCCTCTGATCTGTATGCAACGATGAAGGATTACATTGACAACAACATTTCTTGGACTTTTAAGTGGTTTCTAGAGTATACTCGGATGGCACAGATGTAATGACTGGAAAACATTCTGGAGTAGTTAGCCAGAAAAAGGAGTTTATGCCAGACGGTATGTCAACACACTAGTTTCTTCACTGCAATAGCTTGGCTGAACCACACCGTGTTTTGTGATGTATGTTCATGTGTGGAATTAAAGATTGCAAACTGCTGGTGTCATATTTTGTTGGTGTAAATGGTTATTAAAAGGGATGTTTCTCACAAGTCTACAAAATGAACTCTTTGTGTTTCTTCAAGAGCAGAAATGAGTTTAATCTCAAATTTTTTAAGATGTGAAACAGACATCAAGATATTTATGCTGTTTCAATGATCTTAAAATTTCAAAGCAAGGAAGGAAGGCTTTAAGAAAATGTATAATACTAGAAAACAGATTTTCCACATATTGTCACAAAAAATTCCATAATTTATTAACAACTGCCTGAAAACTGGATGAATACTGATACTGAACATTTATAAAATTTATTACTGATCATCTTATGAATTAATGTATTGAACTTGCTTTGGGGTCCAAAGACCACTCATGAAACTTGTGAAGCTAGAATCCATTTTATTCTTTAGAAGATAATTTGAACTTAAATGTAACTTGAGGGGTACATTGTCGAAACTTGTTACTTACACAAAGTTGAAGATACAATTTGAAAATATACTATCACTTGCATCATTTGATATGAAAGTTAAACATGGATATCTAGAAGTTGCTGATATTACACTAAAATCTCTTCTTCCCTTTCTACCAACATATTTCTGTGAGATTAATTTCTCTAGTAGAAGTATCATTAAAATAATGATTGAAATAGTTTAGAAATATGTTACCTCTATAAATGCCATGTTATCAATCCAAAATAGATTAAATAAAGTAATAAGCCAAAATATCATATGTATGATATACAATGTCGTATGACACTGATGCATAAAACAACTTCAGATATTGATACATATACATCTCATATGGGAACTACCATTTCATTCATAACTTTATTCTCTGCTCTCCTCTCTTATTCCTCCTGTTTTTATTTTTCTTTTCCATTTTTTTCTTATAAACCTTTTCTAGAGTCCTGGAATTATATCAAATGCCACTTGCTTTTCTCTTTGGACACAAAGCTCCATTAAGTGGCTTCTTCAGACAATTTCTCCATAAGTTTATTTATTTATTTACTATTTATCATAATAAATTTATAAATGTATGATGAAATGAAAATATTCCATGAGTGGAAGAGCAATTTTTAATATTCAGATTGTCAAGGGGAAATTATACTACAAGTGAAGTCTTATTATATATAGTGACATGAAAGCATGTACTAGTTACCTATCACTGTGCAAAAAATTTCACAGATGTAGAGGCTTAAAAGAAAACATCCTAACTATCTCTAAGCTCCGTGGCTCAGGAATCTGGCACAGCTTAGCTGGATCCTCTCAAAGTATCTCACAAGCCTTCATTCAAGGTGTGACCCATGGCTCAGGTCCATCTGAAGCTTCAACTGGGGAAGAATCTGCTTCCGAGCTCAGGTAGTTGTTGGCAGGATTCAATCCTTTGCAGGTTGTTGAACTGAGGGCCCCATTCTTTGAGGATTGTTGGATGGAAGCACCCTCTATTTCATTTGTGTGGGCCACTCCAATGTGGCAGCTTGCTTCATCAATTTCAGCAAGGAAGAGAGTCTGCTTGTAAGATGGAAGGCATGGTCTTATGTAGTTTAAACATTGGAAGTAACATCTCATCACCTTTGCTGTATTCCTCACCTTTGCTGTATTCCATTCATTAGAAACAAGTCACTAGGCCAGCTCACACTCAAGGGGATGGGATTGTGCATGTGTGTAAATGACAGGAAGAGATTATCACTTTGGTTCAAAGGGGCCATCTTTGCTTCTCACAAAGTCTATCTTTTCATGAAAGCCTGGAAAACACTAAGTTAGGAGTCAACAGATTATAAGGAAAAAGTTGGTTCTGAAAGAATTATGAGGTTAAGGCTTTAAAGACATGCTTATGAAACAACTTATGCAGTGAGGCTCCTTCCAGTATGCTATCCATAGATGGAGATATCTACAGTTTTCTATTTTCTTAAAATCTAAAACTGAGTGACTACCTTTTCTTACAATTCAGTAAAATTGAAATGTAGGAATGGGATATGAGGGCTGAGTTTTCCATTTTAAATGATAGACTTTAGAGATTTTTTTCCAGTGAAAAGTATTTCTTGTGCTTGCAAAAGTCATTACAAGGAAGCTAACTATCAATTTTAGAATTATTGTCAAGTTCATATATTAAGGTTCCCAATAGTATTTTTCTTATATGATACGATCTCTCCTTTTATGCAAGCTTTGTCTTTTACTTTATATTTATATTTATTCACATGTGCATATATTTCTTGTAACTTTTTTATCATAATATTATCTTTCCTCTGCACTTATGAATAAAATGTTCTTCAGTATATTCTCCAGTTAAATACGACTCATCTATAGATAAGTGATTGACTTTATTCAATGCTACGGTGTTTGTTAATTATAACAATCTTTGAATTACTTATTTGTGGCTTATAGGTATGAATGTTATTATCACCAAGCATATCACTTATGCTTATTTCTCTTCTATTTACTATTTTATTTATTGTAACTTTAAATTAAAGTATTATTTGTGAAAATTGGCCTTTTCCTATTACAGGAATGACATCTCAACTTAAATGCAGAATATTCTTCTCATTAATAATAATTTATTTAGCAAATAATACTTGAAGTCATTTCATTATTGTAAAACAGGTTCAATGATATTCACCTAAGTATTCAGGTAATTCTTAGCCCAGCTACTTCCCAATACCTTCTGGAATCTTAAAGTTATTTGATAAAATACAGAAGTGCCAAGAAATAAGGATCTAGACTATGAAGTAATCAATAATAAGATCCAATTCTAAGATCCATTGTATCCTATCACTCAGTGGACATTCTTGTCAATTGTTAAATTAAGCTCACATTTTATTTAGAAGCTTTTTTGGAGTCAGATCTGTGAAGTATTTAGATCCTTCCATCAAAGCTGTCATTTTACTGGAATCCTTCTTGTTAAGAACTTTTTATAATTTGAATTACATATATGATTATTAGTATACATGTCTTACCTGCTGGACTAGATCCTACACTTCTTGCAAACTGAGTCCCTAAGTGCGAAAAAAGTTTTCTGCACACAATTGTGCTCAATAAAAGTTGGTGGAAAGAATAATGAAATGAAAGTAATTTAATGATTTCAGGTTATTGCATTGATGACTATAAGCCTAGAGATTCAGTCTAGACCTACATTATGTTTAACCAACCATGTTTTACCTTCCTTAAACTGAGAAAATGCATAGGGGCGCCTGGGTGGCTTAGTCGGTTAAGCGTCCGACTTTCGCTTAGGTCATGATCTCGCAGTTTGTGGGTTTGAGCCCCGCGTCGGGCTCTGTGCTGACTGCCAGCTCAGAGCCTGGGGCCTATTTCAGAGTCTGTGTCTCCCTCTCTCTCTGACCCTCCCCTGCTCACGCTGTCTCTCTCTCTCTCCTAGAAATAAATAAAAATATTAAAAAAAAAAACTGAGAAAATGCATTAACCTTTCTTCTCATTCCATAAACCTGGTACTTAATAGCACATCTCTAGCTTTGTAAACAGTAGCATTAGATTGTCATTTGAATGAGCTCCAAGTTTTCCTGTGCTAAGTATGACAGCTTTGAATACACTCTTATATTTCTGATTCATTCACACCATAGTGATGCAGTTTGGCAAGTAGTAAATTCTATTGCAAAAAACAAAATAAGAATTCAAAAGTCTAAAATGCACACATCGATTAAAGGATCTCTTTTTTTAATTCATACAAGTTCATTTTCTCTGTTAGAAAATATATTCCAGGAATGTGGTTTGGCTCTTACAATAAACTTCCTTTTGATATCATTAAAACCGAGAAATATTTTGTCACGTGATTCACAGAAAAATGCATGCATGTTTAGTTGTGGCTGGGGATAAATATGCTGTAGGCATCCTTTCACCTTTATTCTAACTATAACATTTGCCTTTATTCTAATTTGACCTTTAACTAAGGTGTAAACAGAATTTTTATGAATTCCATTTTGTATATTTATAATTTTTTATAAATGATTCTTTCTCCTGTAGTTGCCTAAATTCTGTTAGAATATAATCACATACAGACATAAATATATTACAAATATAGTACAGTCAAAATGATAAGAATGCCCATATCTCAACATATAACCTTCTGTTTAAGTTGAAACTATAGTTAAATCCAGTAATAGAAGAGTTGTAGACATTTGTATTGGTGAACTTTGAGTTACATCGTTTCTAAAGTTTCCAAGGGCTCTGTGGATGTACTTACTTGTGATGGTACTGCACGCTGAAAAACTTTGAAAATAAAAACTTGTCAGAAACGTTTGGAGCCGAGTATTTATGAATATCATTTGAATATCTGTAAGTGTAGTACCTTTTAGAAAGCCAACTTACCCATTACTTTATGTTGATTCATTAATTAATGCATATTTATTGAACCCTTATTGAACTCCAGCCATTTTTGAAGTTTGTGGCAATGTTGTCAACATCTTAAGCAGAATGAGACAGAAGAGTAAAAGGGATGGGAGGCAGTTGATAAAGCTGGCAATGTGTTTTGAGTTGGATTATGTGACACATACGGCAAGTTACGTCCAGGAGGCAGTATCTCCCTGCTCTCAGCAGCTCTGCTCTTGAATCAGGCAGACCATGGCGAAACTCCTCAGTTGCCATCTATTGGCTGTATTGCACAATGACTATTTACTTAATATCACTGAGCCCTTTCTTTTACACAAAATGATAAGAATTTATCACCCCTGATAGTTCTAAAGTATAAACATAGTATATTTGAGGGTTTATTCTGCATCAGGGACAATGTTACATCATTTTGTTGGTAATGATGAGAGTAATCATGGACACAGAAATGCCTGTTGTTCTTTTTTTTTGTTTTGTTTTTTTGTTTTTTGTTTTTTTCCACAGAAAGTAGTAATCAGAGGCAGTTTTTGGAGAGGTGTTCCAAATGCCAAGGTTGGATCAAATGTGGGACTATTTTGCTAAGAGAACTATGTGGAAAAGAAATGGTAAGAGAATCTAGGGAAGCATGGGAGAGTTGTCAGACAGCATGCAAATATGATTTCAAAGGAAAGGGTAGACAGCCTTAGTATCTAAGGAATGTTTAGCTGTGTCCTCACACAGGCTTAGAGTCAAGTCAGCGGAATTCTATGGTTTCTCAGGGGGAAGCCTGCCTTCAGTATCCCTGCCATGATCAGTCATTGAGAAGGAGCCTATATGAAGCCTGACCGTGATGAACTTCAGAGTGCAGCAGTGGGACCATTGGCTAATTAGGCTCTGTGCAGCTGAAGGTCTGCAAGGCTCATTTCCTATGATGACTCCACACTTAAAAGAGGTGTGTTGGATGGATTTGAGTAAGGACAGAATACTCAGGGACTACTTAGGAGAAGGAAAATGTTCCTACAAATGGCACCCATTTTCCAGATCCTAGAAAGGTATTGTACTTGTTCATTTTAGGCTCAGAATTCAATTATTTTCTCTGTGAACCAAAGGCAGTCATATTTCCAAAACATCACACATCATTTCCAAAAACTTTCTTATGGTTTTATAATAAGTTGAAGTTTAGGAAAGTATTTATATAATTATTATTATTATTATTATTATTATTTTGCTATTTGAACTCATAAAATCTGTGAAGTTAGTGGTAGACAGGAGGAAACTGAGATCCGGTGAGCACTTCGGGGAGTAACTGGAAGATCTAGGACACCGGAGATTTCCCTTAACTCCAAGCCTGGTGGTGTTTCAAATGGCTCATTCTTATCTAGTGGACACAGTACTCCAGAAATGCACAAGTAAGACAAAGATCAGGTTTTAAAGATCCTCCAAGTAAAGATTATATTATCAGTTTAGCTGGTGATGGGGTAAAGAAGAGAGAAGAGTCAAAGACAGTTTTCAAATCTGTGTGGTTGGTAGGGATAGACCACAAACAAGATAAAAGTAAATAGTTCATATAGCTATGCCCCTCAATGGGGACAATTTGTAAACTCATTTTTTATTTAGAGGAGGATTTTATTGAAGCCTGCAGGAAGTAGTCCTTTTAAGTACATTTGTTATGGGAGCAAAAACAGAGCAGGTGTGCAGGTGAACTCTTCCTAGGGTTTCGGAGCTTATTATTTCATGTTGGAAAATCAGGGTAATCAAACAAAATATGTTCCTACTGTTATACAAATGTATCATTTCAGCACATCTCACTTCCGTTTTGGAACTGCAAAAACAATGTAGCTATTCACAACCCTAACAGACCCATGTGGGAAATCAATTCTATAGGATATAAACTTAGCTACAAGTGGATACATATTTATTTACACATAATAAAAATGGTAGAGAAAACAAAACTCATGCAAAGCTCTTTTATTTTGGATTTCTTTTTACTGGATGGAAAGACAACTTTATTTAGGCTATCAAAGGAGTAGACGCTATTTCGCCAACAGAAATACTCGATAGGACATCGTGCACTTTCTTAGGACTGCTATCAAGCTGACAAGCACATACAAGGTTTGCAAATAAATGTCATTTATCTCACATTTTCCGCATGCAAACAACAGTAGGAAAACTAATTTGAGAAATTTTAAACTTTCTCTTGAGGTTTTACACATATGTTGCCCTCTCTCAATCTGAACTGAATAAATTAAATAATGCAACACATAAACTCACACATTCATTGTCTTTTTCCGTGGATGTTCTTGCCAGCTGTTGTGACTTTATTGAGTAATACATTATCAGTGTGATAGTGTATTTGTGATGATGAATCACACTGTTACATAATTAGAGCAATTGTGTCCTGATGATATATTAGCTCAATAACCCAGTAGCAGGCAGAAGAAAATTATTTTAGAAATTCTGATTCTACATAATTGTTTTTTATGTATATTGCATATACCATTTAAATAGGTTATGCTATAACAACTCAACAAAAAATGTTTTAAGCCAATGCTTCCATTTTACAATTGGGAATAATTCAGGAATTGTGGGGGGGAAAAGGTGGGGGACTTAGTCCTTGGTTAACCACATTTTTAGTTTTTTGAACCTGAATAATTATTGTGAAACTCTGTTTTTCCACCTGTATAATGGAGGTAATAATAGTTATCTCAGGGAGTTATCATAAGGATATTGTGAGTTTAGCTGTATGGGAGGCTTTTGTAAAACATGATTCAAAGGCAATATAATGTAGAGCTTTGGGTTATGGCATGGTTTTATATCTGACTCTTGAACTTTCCAGCTGTATTACCTCAGACAAGTTAACTCCTCAGTCCTTCATCTATTAAAAAAATATATATATATATTACTGCTGGAGATGTTATGAGATTTAATTGAAAAAAAATCTGTGAATTTCTTAGAATAAGGCCTGTTCAATATAAATGTTTGTTAAATAATTATTTTTATAAATGTTTATTTATTTTGAGAGAGAGAGAGAGAGAGAGTGTGTGTGTGTGTGTGTGTGTGTGTGTGCATGAGCAGGAGAGGGACAGAGAGAGAGGGGGGATGTGTGAGAGAGAATCCCAAGCAGGCTCCCTGATGCAAGCACTGAGCCTGATATAGGGCTTACATACCACAAAATGTGAAATCGTGACCTAAGCCAAAGTAAAGAGTCCAATGCCCAAACGACTGAGCCACCCAGGTGCCCCAAATAAATAAATTATTTTAAGACAGTATCTCAAGGTATTTTGGTTACTGTGGTGGTTAATTTTATGTGGCAACTTGGCTGGGCTGTGGGATGCTCAGACATTTGTTCACTCATTATCCTGGGTGTTTGTTTGAAGGTGTTTTTTTGATAAGTTTAACATTTATTTGTTTATTAAGTTTTTTTTATTTGAGTATATCTGACACACAATGTCACATGAATTTCAGGTGTATAAGATAGGGATTCACCTTTTCTATCAATAGTTTGGGTAAAGCAGATCACTCTCCTGAGTGTGGGTGGGCCTCATGCAAGAAATTGAAAAGTTGAAAGCCTGAATAGAACAAAAGACTGACCATCATCTGAATAACAAAAAACTCCTCTTGCCTGACTGCCTTTGAGAAAGAATTTGGTTTTTCTCTGTCTTTGAACCATAACCAACTGTGGTTGTTGCTAGGGTTTGAGCCTGCCAGCATTTGGATTGGAACAATACTATTAGCTCTCCAGGGTGTCCAGCTAGCCAATTGCAGAGCTTAACTGCAGAGTAGGCCTGCATAAACAATTCTTTATAATAAATATATCTCTATTGTATATACACATATTTATACATATACGTATATGTATATGTATAAATATAGCTATTCTATTGGTTCTATTCCTCTGAGCAACCCTAATATATTCATACATGTGTCTCCAACAATCACAATGATGAAACAAAGATTTTTCCTTACATAGACTCTTACAATTGTTTATAAATGTGGAAAAATGAACACAAAGCTAAGCTAAATCAACTATACCTCAATAATAATATACTACCAATAAAAAGCTAAGCTGAATACACATGGTAACAAAATATGTATTAAAATTACATTATATAGGGATGCCTGGGTGGCTCAGTCAGTTAAGCGTCCAACTTCGGCTCAGGTCATGATCTCACGGTTTATGGGTTCAAGCCCCGCATCTGGCTCTGTGCTGACAGCCAGCTCAGAGCCTGGACACTGTTTCAAATTCTGTGTCTCCCCCTCTCTCTGACCCTCCCCTGCTCACACTGTCTCTCTTTCTCTGTCTCAGGAATAAATAAAACATTAAAAAAATAAAATAAAATTACATTATATAATTCTTACAAAAATTTTAAAATTCAAATGACTACAAAATAACACTACAGTTGTTATAAAATCAAATAATTATTTTAAATGTTTATTTATTTTTGAGAGAGATAGCACAAACAGAGGAGGGATAGAGAGAGGGAGACAGAGAATCTGAGGTAGGCTCTAGGCTCCAAGCTATAGAACAGAGCCCAATGCGGGGCTCAAACTCATGAACTGTGAGATCATGACATGAGCTGAAGTCAGACGCTTAACCAATAGAGCCATCCATGTGGCCAAAATACTTTAATAACTTAATTTTCTGGTTATCATATAGTATCAGAGTAGATGTAAGTTTATATAATATTTTTGCAGTGTCTGTTTGATTTTTATATCATCTCCAGAGAAGGCCAAATAGATATATACTAAGTAAATGTTTATATATATAGATAGATATATACATTAGGTAAATGTTTCATTTTTTGGTACATTAATAGTGCTGTTAGTTATGTTTTAGTATTTTTTTTTTTTTACTATTTGCCTTTACATTAAAAAATAGACGACACAATTTTCACAATTTCAGTGCCAATGGGAGCAGTTTTGTCAGACATAGAAAAACAATTCATTAATGATGTAATTCATTTCAGTAGCAGCATTTCTGCTTTAAATGGAAGAAACTAATTACTAATACAGCTGATTCTTATTACTTTTGGTAGTTATGTTCTATCAAGTCCTCATTAGCAATGGATAAGTGAATACTGAACCATTGCTCCTAGGGGAAATGGAAGTTCATGTTCCTCTGAACTTCTGGTCACAACACTTTCATCAGTCAATCAATGTGTAACCTTATTCTATGTGTGTTTCTGTTTAAAGTCACCCACTTTATTAGATATATAGGATTGCTTCATGAACATTAGACTCACAACCAGCAGCGCTATAACTCCTGCCTGAACTAAGCTTCTCCATAAAGGTATTATAGTTTTCTTGTTCTTGGGAACACTAGACAGCACTTCAGCCACTCCATCGGAGAGCCATTTGAAACAACAAAATCACGTACAAAAAGCACAAAATAGTGAAAAGTGTAGCACTAAATAGAGCACAAAAAGGATACTTGTTTGTAGTGTGAGAGCTGAAACAAGAAGGCAGAGCATTGACTTGTCTGAACTCACATAGGTATATGTGAATCAGGGGACTCAAAATTTTCACTGCTCTGTTCATGTCTGGGAAAGTGATGCAAATGTTGATTTAGAGGTTGAAGATAAATTTTAGAAAATGAACAAATTTGCAAGTGCATAATCCATGAGTAGAGAGGATCAATGGTACTTCTACATTTGAAGTAGTCTCAGTACTTCAATGTTTCAATTAGTAATATGTTCTGTTAACCCAAGAATTCTTGTTACATTCATAGAACTTGAACTTTAGAGAAAATTATTTGAATCAAAATGTGCTCTCAAGTAAGAAAACTGAAAATCTGTAACATAGATTTAGTGGCACAGAGGCAGATGAATTCAGTAGGAATAATGCATTGCAAAAGTTGCAAGGAGAGTAATTTTGAATGGATAAAATATAAATTAGATTTAATTTTACAAAAAGTTGTGATTCTGAAAATAAAATGTAGAGAATTCCAAAGCATGGGCAAATTTTCATGCTTTAGTTTGAATATCTTTATTGGTTCAAACAAATGGAGTTTTATGTCCAAGAACATGTTCAGCAGAAACCAGAAATCTAATTATTCTAGTTCACCATATTAAATATGCAAACTAAAGGCAGAAATCCATAAGTGTTTTTCATATGCATTTGAAGTGGTCACTTTGATGTCAGTTATCAAAAGTCGAGCAACATTCCTCCTTCTCCTCAGGATTGGGTTGAAACAGGGCTTGAGAACTATTACTAAATCATGTAACTTATGTACCGTATCCTTGGAGCAGTAGGTATGGGAGGATGTTTGCACATTAATGACTGTTGAACTGAAAAAAAAATGCCCATTATTGCTAAACAGTTAATAGTAAGGGTAGAATATTATATATTTCATAATTAGACACACCTGGCTTCAAATCCATCACTACTACTGTGAAGGTGAGTGATCTCAACTCCATTTATGAACTTCACTGAGCCTCATTTTCCACCCAAGTCGTTGGATGTAGAATAGAATGGTTATTACTGCTATTAGCTCTGGGGGAATATTACCTGACTTTGAATCCCAGTTCTACCACTTGGGAGCGGTTTGGAAAATTATTGTTTTTTCAGAATGCACCTTTCTCATCTGTTTGAAGGATGCGACGGTAGAATTGCCTTGTATCAGTATGGATTCAGTTGCAAATACAGAATCTGTTCTAACTTGGCTTAACAGATAAATTTATGCTAAAGAGCTTTTAGAAATATTGGAAAGGCTGAATAAACAGAGTCTATGCTTGTCTGAACAAAATGTAATTTACCAGTGGGCCACAGTTTCCACAATGTGGCTAAAGCACCCTGTGCTGCTACTGTAATGGTAGCCAATTCACAGAGATGTCAGATGGTAGTTCACATTTTTGAGCCTGAAACAGTGATATGTGTTGGACACCATGAAAACTATTATATTAAGTTGTTTTGACATTTTTAATAAATAGAACATAATGTGTTAAAGGTTATACTGTATCAACATTACATGGATTGTAGAGTCTAGATTCCTACGAGCACTGTGAAAAAATATACTGAGACACTAAGGCACTTGGAACCAAAATAATTTGTAAAATTTTGTCATAGAAATGTGGGAAACTTTTGTCAAACAGCTCACAGAAGCTTTGGAGAAAGTGGATAAATGGACTTTTATGCTTAGCTTTCAAAATGTATCACAATATTCATGTTGCATAAATGGGCCAGCCACCGGTGGAACTGCTGTTCCCTCCCAAACTGGTAAATTGTCATTACAGTTATTGGACTAAGAACATAGTCACCTTGGCTAAAATCCATGTGCTTTGCCTCTCTCCCCCTACTTGGTTCTAAATTTAAGTTTCACATGAATGCATCTGATTGGTAGACAATCATGTTTAGCTCACACTAATGAAGTTATCTCAAATGAAAACTTTGAATCCTCACTTACACTAGTTCAATACGCTGACTTCAAGTACTTAATAACCATAAGTGGCTATGGTTTTGGACAGTGAAGAAACAGGATGTTCTTATGAGTACAGGCAGTGCTGCTGGTGAAACCGTTAGCTGTGTCTGTCACAGTTTTATGTGGATCCTTTCCTACTTACTATCTTTGTTCCATTTTCTTCCTTTGTTCCACATCTTGCATCAGTCTTAGTGGAATATGAACCTCCTTGTGACAAGACTTTTATATAAACTTAGATTTCTGTCTTTCTGATTCCAATTGCTCAACAGTCTGTTTCTTCAGCTTCATATCTGACTCTTTCTGATTTTCTATTATAGTTCAAGGTTCCTCAATTTTAGCACCATTGGTATTCTAGGCTGGCTAATTTTTGTTGTGTGTGTTGGAAGTGCTGTTCTTACATTATTAGGATATTCAGAAGTATCACTAGATCCCACTAGATCTACCCACTAGATCCCAGTAGGACCTACCTTAAGTTGTGATGACCTAAAATGTTCCCAGAATTTGCCAATACCTGCTGGGGGGGGGGGGTGTGGGAGAAAAATAACTGCTGATATGGAAGGCCCATGCACACTGAGCCTAAGAAATTTCTATTGAATCAATCATACCCTGAAAAAAATACATATTCCAGTTACCAAGGAATAGCTTCTTTTTTCCCATGTCACTTGTTGCCAAATTATCTTTCTTTCCACTCCTCTCCTCCCCTTTCCCCTTCTCTCTCTCCCCTATGAATTGTGGCCATTTCTTACTTTTCTCTTCTGTTCTTTTTTTTTTTTTAAGAAAGTACATACTTTTAGGCTTATATTATTTGCAAATATTTCGCTTTTAAATTACTGAAACCGTGATGTTCTACACATACATACACATGCATACATGCACAAAACTACCCCTTGGCTATAGGATCTTAGGAGCTTATAATTTTTTAAATACTTCCCTGTAAGGTTTACTGATTTGTTTTGAAAACAACCACAGCCCAGAGTCGATAGCAATTTATCAAGACTGGGCAAGCAGCGGAGCCTAGCATTATGCTTGCTACCTTTCAGTACTAAAAATATATATAATGAGGAAATGAACAAAATTAATAAATACATAAACAGCAAATAATACGAGGTTGTCTAGAGAGGAATGTAGTCATAATCTAGAAAAAGCTGCAGTAGATGACTAGAGGGTGTTTTGGAAAAGTGCCAAATGAATTGGTTATGATAAAATGTTCTTCAACTTTGATTACACGTTAGAATCACCTGGCAAACTTAGACATGCAACTCAAACCTGGATTCATTCCCAAAATTCTGACTAAATACATCTGGGTGGAGTCCAAGAATAGATTTTTTTAAAGCTCCTCAGGTAATTCTAAAATATATCCAGACTTGCTAAATTTTTCAATATAGAAAGTCACAGGGTATATGTGTATGTGACATATATGTCTGTATGAGACAGAGCTCCAAAGTACTGATTTTTGTGATGTATATTGGTTTCTAATTCAATAGTCTTGGAATATCTGCTTTAAAAATTATAGTTTCTTCAACCCCTCCCATGATTATATGTTGTCAGGTTTAAGAAGTACTTTCTTAACAGACAAATGTCATCTAGAATGAAACCCTGCCTCTGTGTCAGGTAATCCAAAAGTGGGTAAGAACTGGATATATTCTGACATGTGGATGTAGAAATTTGGATGATAGCAGGGGGTGACCCTTGGATGTGATCAAAGTAGAGGAGCTGGTTTGGGGACCAGGTTTGGGGGGCAAAACCCAAGGCCAGAAAATAAAGTTGAATTAAGGAAACTGGTAATTGTGTACAGCAAAGGTTCTCAGTGATCATACCAGAGATAGAAGTCAAAGAAGTGGTTATAAAGAATTAGGAAAAAATAAAAAATAAGTATATTCTTAGAAGGCAGTAGGGTGTGTCTAAGGCCAAGCCTTGAACTGCTTTGATTTAAGGCATCATTTGCTGGTAATCAAATTAAGCCCTGAACCTGTAGATGGCTAAATGATATCAGTTAGGATATTGGGAGTCTTCTAATAAAAGTGGGTAGAATAGGAAACCCTGAAATACTTTGCAGCTTTTGACTTTAATTTCTCACCTACTTTTCAATTTCTAAACAGGATAAAATTTGGATTGTCTCAGGGCCCAGATCACTTTTCATTTTCAAAATACTTTGTTTATAATATTTTCATTTTTAATGAGAAAATTAAGTTATTATTAGTTCAGAGAAAACCTCTATATTAATTAAAATTATTCCACATATGAAGAAATCAGAAGCTATTACCATTTCAGAGCATTTTTTAAGTATTCAAGGGGAAGCGTTAAGAATCCATCACACTCCAGGTCAATTTTGTGTTTTTAATTCTCCAAAGTAGCAATAGATATTTTCTTCCTTGTAATTAGCTGTAGCTTTATATATTAGACAGTACATAAAAGAAGAGAACAAACGAATCATAGGAAGGAGCACTTAACTTACTCTTAATTAGTAGCTAGTTATTAACTAGTGTTTCATTGAAAGACTTTTATACAAATCACTTTTATTTTTTAATTTCTTTTAACATTTATTCATTTTTGAGAGAGAGAGACAGAGCACGACTTGGGGAGGGACAGAGAGAGAAGGAGACACAGTCTCTGAAGCAGGCTCCAGGCACTGAGCTGTCAGCACAGAGCCCAATGCAAGGCTCTAACTCATGGACCGGGAGATCATGACCTGAGCTGAAGTCGGATGCTTCACTGACTGAGCCACCCAGGTGCCCCACAAACAAACCACATTTTGTAAAATGTTTATTTTTGAAGGAGAAATAGAGAGACAGAGTGTGAATGAGGGAGGGGCAGAGAGAGAGGGACACAGAATCTGAAACAGGCGCCAGGCTCCAACTGTCAGCACAGAGCCCGTCATGAGGCTTAAACTCAGGACCTGAGCCTAAGTCCGATGGTCAAAAGACAAATCACTTTTTTTTGGCCACATGATAAAGCAACATCTTTATTTTAACTCCAGTTTAAAACATGGTATTTAACTTTTTTAGTTCAAGGATATATACTTCATATCATAAAACTTCCGTTGAAGCCAAATACATTCCAAAAGCCGTATACATTTAGATAAAGGTGGGGTTTTGTTTTTGTTTTTGTTTTCGATTACAGGCTGCTTAGATGAGCATTTTGTCAAAAGCCTTGAGTTCAAAATTCTAGTTTTGGAAATTTTTTCCCCTAATCTTTTTTAAAGTTTATTTGTTTATTTACACACACACACACACAGAGAGAGAGAGAGAGAGAGGGAGGGAGGGAGAGAGAGAGATCAGAAGTGTGCTTATTAGAGGAGGGTCAGAGGGAGGGAGGAACAGAGAATCCCCAGCAAGCTCTGCCCTTGGAGTAAATTGCCCATCTCAACTTGGTCAGGGTCATGATCTGAAATCAAGAGTCAGATGCTTAACTGACTGAGCAGCCCAGATGCCCCTCCCCCTAACCTTTGTTAGGCAAATATGTTTATCCAGAAATCCCTGGTTGTTGAATCTACTCAGCTTCTCCATGTTCACAGCATTCACTTTTCATCTTTTTCTGTCTGTACTTCCTTAACTTACAGTATTGCACAAATAAATGATTGCTCAAGCCTCACTCACTTGTGACTTTCTTATACAGCCTCTCTGTCATCTGATTAAATTGCACTCTATTCAGCTTGCCAAGAGAAAATATATTTGTGTTAGTTGACAATTAGTATGAGAGTCCCGTTTTGCTACAAACTCAAGATGTATCCCTCCAGGTGTACATCCCTGTTTGAGGAAAGAACAAAAAGAAAATAGTTATAAAAAAATCCTGCTCAAAGAGTTACAATGGCAGCCTTTAACATAAATGCCTTCAGCCTTTACACTTGCTGTTTCCTCTGCTGAAATTATCTATTAGCTTCTTTTCATGGCTGGGCTCCTTGTCATTCAGGTATCACTCTAGGAAGAACTCAGTTTGCCCTTCTCCGAACACCTAATGTAAATTATATTGCCTTATGATGTTTTCTGCAAACCACTGACATTATCTCATTTTACATTTATTTGTTTATATTTTATTTTCTCTATCGACAACTCTGTTCCACTTTAATTAAGGTCAAAGATTTGAGTTGTTCACCGCAGTTTGCTAACCATCAAGAAAAATGCCTGTCCTCATAAAAGGCATGTGATTTGTTATTTACTGAACGAATGTGAATAAGAGTCTATTACCTAAACTGCCCAAGTTTCAGTTCCCTCAAAATGGTGATAAAGATAATGTCTCTATCACATGATAGTTGTGAGGCTTCAACAAGATAGCGTGTGTAGAAAAAATGTTCATTATTATTAATGAGGCTCGTGGCAGAGAAAATTGCGAAGTGAATGTTCTCTGTGCTCATGCCTAAGAAGTAGTTTTTGCATAATCATCAGTAAACAATGTCCACTAACAGTGTTTTTCATTAGAATCACATGGGCTACTTTGCTTTATCTTACTGAATCTCAGAGAATGGTCCAAATAACTCATTATTTTTTAAAAGAGACTTCTGGGCTATTTTTATGTACAATAGAGTTTAGGAAGTACTATATCATGTACCTTAATACCCAGACTAATGAATCTTCTAGGAATAAAGTACAATAAAACCTTGGACTGCGAGTAAATTAGTCTATGAGTGGTCTGTAAGATGAGCAAACATTTCTAGTAAATTTTAACTCGGTAAATGAGCGGTGTCTTGCAATAGGAGTAGTACCTGACTCTGAATGTCCCATGATCAGAACTGAGCCAATGGTTCTTGAAATTTGCTTTGATATACAAATGCTTTGGATTACAAGCATGTTTGTGGAACAAATTATGCTTGCAAACCAAAGTTTTACTGTACTTTTATAAAGAATTTATCTCTTTTTAAAAAATTTTTAATGGTCTCATTTATTTTTGAGACAGAGAACACCGAGTGTGAGCAGGGGAAGGGTAGAGAGAGGGAGACAGAATCCAAAGCAGGCTCCAGGCTCTGAGCTGACAGCAGAGAGCTGGATGGGGGGCTTGAACCCCGTGAACCACAAGATCATGACCTGAGCCGAAGTTCGATGCTCAACTGACTGAGCCACCCAGGCACCCCCAAAATTTAGCTCTTTTAAATGGAAAACAATAACCTCATAATAATGAGCTTTGAGGCTTATATCTAGCATATAATTTCTATTTGTTCTCTCTCAGATGAAAGTAAATCAAACTCTTAAAAAATGTTGAAGTCTGTAAAAATCACTTAGTTTGAAACTACTTTTTCTGAAACCTTTTCATTGCTTGTTCTTGCCTCAGGCAGCAGCAAGCCTCTTCTCTGCTCAGATCCAGAATGATGTTTACTTTTTTTTTTAAGGATTGTCTGTATTAAAATAGGAACAAAACAAAACAGAAATCCTCTTGTTAGTCTTTTACACCTGACATTTTTTTATTACTCTTTAAGAAAAATGAGCATCTCTGTGTTAACATATACATTTATGCCTCATAAGTCTATAAGATAAATGGAAAGCTTTGTCTCAAAGAAAAGGAACTGTGTGCAGTCATCACCACACACTGATAGACGAATCATTTGTTATGTGTGGAGGCAGGTGTAGGGAGTTCTTGTAAAATCAAATCAAGACTAAGCCTCAGGCAAATGGAATTTAACTGTTTTAGAGAGAATCTGGAGGGGTTTTGATTGTGTCAGGGGAAGGGAGGTGTAGGCAAGGATTAGAAGGCATGTGACATAAATGGTGATGGGCTAAAAAGGAGTAACTACTGGTGTTGAAGGCATCTGCTTCTTTTTCACATGAATTTCATCCTGTGGGTAGAGTTTGTGTCACTTTCCCCTGCCCAAAACAGTAATTTGGGCAGAGTTTTGGGAGTATATTTTCCTTTTCCCCTCAATTTAGCAATATTGGAGTACTTTGACTCGCAGTCTACCTACATTGCACCTTTAGAACAAATCTCTAAGCCTCTTTGGTTATCATAACCATCCTTGGTTATGATATCACTGAAATGCTGAAGTCTATGGACTTTAATAATAGAACTAATTTGAGATGGAGTCACCTCGGTGCATTGTTTCTTTGCTACCAGGTGGCCAGCCCCTCTGGCGAAGGTCCACTTGTGTTTTATTCTATTTGTGAGAAAAATAATCAAGAAATGCAAGGATTCTTCATTGCATTAATAGCAATACACATTAATTATATGTTGTAATATAAATAATTATATTCAAATTTTTATTTCATAAGACCTAGATATGCAAATGTTATACTCTACAGCTTTGTATTATGTGTATCTTTTTGTGTGTCTGATCTGTGATGCATTTGTAGCATCACAGGATTCTAGCCCCATCTGGGCTCTGTGCTGGGTGTGGAGGCTGCTTTGTTTGCACTGTCCCTCCTCTGTTTGCACTCACGCTCTCTCTCTCTCTCTCTCTCTCTCAAAAGAATAAATTAAAAGAAATCATATATATTCTTATGTAAAAGTTAGTAATATCTGATAAGTATTTTTATGGTCTTGTACTTTTTAAAAGTATTTCACCACACATTCTTTAATGTAAATATGAAACATCTGTGTGCATTCAATAAGGAAATGAATTGATTTGCTATCAAGGGAATACAGCCTAATAATTCCAAATTCAGATTCTCTCCCCTCAATTCATATAGCCCCTAATTATTAGTTTGAAATTTCATTTCTTTGGCAACATGTGGATAGTTTTTTTGACAATGTTTATATTCACAAAAGATATTTTATTTTAGTGTACGATTTTGATCAGGTAAGTTCAGTAAGAAATACAAAGCACTGGTTCTTTCTCTGTGTGTGATGAAAGCTATTTTAATTTTTTGCCCATAGTGTGTGTATATACATAGTTTCAGTTTCTCAAAGCATAACTAATCTTCCTCTGTCTCTAAATTGAATATCATCTTGGAAGATTGAATATATGCTAGGCATTAAAACAGTATCTAAGCAGGCTAATGAAACAATAAGCTAATCACCTCTGGAATAATTGCACATTATTTACATGTTATTTAGAAACAAATTCTCAAATTACATATATACTTATGCAATGTTTTCCTAAGTATTTCACATTATGTAACATAATTGTCAAATGATCTTAAGTTCTCATTATGAGTTATATAATTGGAAATTGTAATTTTTGCATAAACATGTGAGACTAATACAATAGAAGATTTAATTTAGGCTAAGCCATCCATTTAGTTTCTCATAAGATAGACTTGAGAAATTAACTTTAAAAAATCTGTTCGCAGAAATTAACCACTAATTTAGGGAGATACCAAAAGAAGTCAGTCTTCAGTGACTAATATTTTAATATCATTTATATGGAATAACAAATATTTCATCATAATCAAGTCTCAGCAAGAATGTACACAGACAAAGGTTATTTATGTAACAACTTTGATGAGGTGGCACTCATACAAAAATTATGAAGTAAAAAGATGTCTCTACGTAGCCACTAGAAGAAACAAAATCTATATTAATGTATATCTGGCTTAGGAAAGGTCTCTTCTCTGCCCTCTGTATTTTCTCCCAGTTCTGAGCTCTGGTCTGTTAGCTGGTTCTTTTGGTTTCAGTTTATTTCCTCATTTTTCACATTAAGGTAAAGTTTGTTGCATTCTCTGTCCCTAATTTATGTCTTATCCTATTACTAATTGTGGATTATAGGCTGTATTGGTAATTTTTTTATTGATGTATACGCATTTGGAAGATATGCTGAAATAAATGGATTTATCCATTATGGGGTTTGTTTTATACAAACCCTATAAACTTTCTCTCATTCTCTCGAACCCAAACCAATTAGACTTTCATTTCCACTTCTTAAAAAATTCTGTTTTCTGTAGTATCAATGACTTTCAAGTGGCTGAATCCAGTGATCAATTGTTGTCTCTAATTTTTGGTCTTCCTTTCTCCCCGGAAGCTAATTTTCCATCTCCTTTGGGTGGTTTCTCCTTACCTCTGACTTTTAAAAAATTGCAGTTTCTATTTCTACTTCAGTTCTTAAGTGATGACATCTCCACAAATGTAAAATGATCAGTACATTTGCATTTAAAATTTTTTTATTTCCAGATCTTGCTGCTGAACTTTTGAGTCCTACTTCTAAGAACCTATGTGATACTGCCATTTGAAAATCTAATAGGTAGACCAAACTTAGCTTGTCCAAAATTCAACTCATGATTTTCATCTTCGCAACAAGCTTTTCCTCTCAGGCTCTTTATCTTCATAAATGGCAACTCAATTTTTCTAAGTACTTTTGACAAATGTTAACCTTTATTTATTTATTTATTTATTTATTTACATATTTTTAATTAATAAGCTTCATTTTGTAGAATAGTTTTAGATTCACAGCAAAAGTCAGCAGACAGTACAGAGTTCCCAAATACTCCCTTGTCCCCACACATACACAGCTTCCCCCACTATCACCATCCTGTACCAGAATGGTACAGGTAGATTTGATGTAATTAATAAATTTATGTTGACACATAATTGTCACCCAAATTCCATGATTTACATTAGAGTTCACTCTTGGTGTTGCATGTCTATAAGTTTTAGACCATTATAGACAAATGCTTCTTCCTCTCATCTTATGTTGGCTATCACACATTTCTCTTGCTTCTGTATTTCAAAAATATGCAAAACCTGAAGACTTCTTGTCACCTATATCAAAGATTATGGAAATAGCCTCTTACCTAGTCTGCCTCAATGTCATGGACTTGTGCTCCACAGATTTCGTTCTTTTCTGATCATTAAATCCATCCATATTGGTTTTTCTGTCATCTTCCACTTGCTCATTTCTATTTGCCTACATTAGGCTTCTCAATGTTCCTAGAAACATCAAACATGCATCCATCTCAGGGTCTCTGGCACTTGTTCTTTCCACTTTGCTTGAACTTCTTTTTGTTTTTGGTTTTGGTTTTGTTTGATTATTAGCAGAGCTTAAAATCCAAATTTTACTTTCTAAAAGAAGAAATCCATGAAGACATTATTTAAGTGAAATCCATGGTGACACTATTTGCCCTGTGGTATTATCACTATTAATGTATGTATGTATGTATGTATGTATGTATGTATGTATGTATCTAAGCTATCTTTACTTATTTCTTCCACTACTAGAATATAATACCCCCAAAAACAAATGAGTGTGTCAACTTAATTCAGTGGGATATCCAGTCTTTGAATAGTGCCTAGAATATAGAAAGCATATACATAATTTTGAAAGCTGTTTCATAAATGAGGGGTACCTAGGTGGCTCAGTAGGTTAAGCGTCTGACTTTGGCTTGGGTTGTGATCTCAGGGTTTGTGAGTTTAAGCCCCACATCAGGTTCTCATCTGTCAGCACAGAATCTGCTTTGAATCCTCTGTGTCCTTCTCTCTGCCCCTCCCTTGCTCATGCTCTTGCTCTCTCTCAAAAATAATAAATGTAAACATGAAAAATAGTTCATGAATGACATGTAAATCAAAATATCAAGGTCATTTTATGGAATTTGAAAAATTGTGAAGTTGTTATGAGAACATAAATGAGTAAAATACAAAAAACAATCTCAGGAAAAAAATGAGCCAATTTTGAACAGATAATTCATTAATGAAGGCATGGAATAATGAATAAGCCAATGAAAGGGGATGGTTAACATCATTACTCATTAAAATTTTTAAGTTAAGGGGCACCTGGCTCAGTCGGTTGAGAGACGGACTTCAGCTCCAGTCATGATCTCACAGTTCGTGGGTTCGAGCCCCGCCTTGGGCTCTTTGTTGGCTCCCAGCTCAGAGCCTGGAACCTGTTTCAGATCTGTATCTCCCTCTCTCTCTGACCCTCCCCTGCGTGCTCTCTCTCTCTCTCTCAGGAATAAATAAAACATTTAAATTTTTTTAAAAAATAAAAATTTTAAGTTAAGAACCCAATGAGATGCCACTAAACATATACTGGAATGGCTAAAATAACTGCCAATAATATCAATTATTTTCAAGAATTTTAAGCAAATGAAACTCCCTTACTTGGTTTGTTGGCAGGTAAATTTGTATAATCACTTTGGAGAATTGTTTAATGGATTCCTATAAAGTCAAATATTCACTCATGTTTTCATCTCCTATGTATTCAGCCAAAAGAACTGATGACACATGTCTGCAGCTCTACACAAAAATTTATACACAAATATCCATAATATGCTTGCAGTCCTCCAACCTAGGCAGGCAGCAAGATGTTTTTTTCACAAAACAATCACAACAGCGTCTCAGAATTCAGGGAATTGTGAGAGTCTGGCTATTGTTAGCAAGGATATGTTAAGAGCACAGTTTAAGAAATATATAAAGAAGGAGGAGGAGGAGGGGAGCTGGTGTTAAATAGGTTAGCTGAAGCATCTAAAACAGATTTTGTGAGGGGTGAGTTTATTGAAAAGTTTGACACTAAATGGAAATTGTGCTTCCTGGGGTCACACCATGGACACATAGACATAGGTCTGTGACAGTAAGAATCATCACAAAGGCTGGTATAATAGTAGGGCTAAATCTAAGAATTAGCTGCATCACAAAGTCAAGTGGGACCAATAAAAAATGGCAAGTGATTTGGGTTGTTGAGAAAGACAGGCATAGAGATAGTGAGAGGTGTTACTGCTCGAAATACAACATGGCTAAGATACAGCTACCTTTACTTATGGGAGGTAGGCCCATGAAAATAATTAAAATACAGAATAGGAATTCTATAATAAAGTTATGAATAACCCTGGGAATATGGTTGGGAAGTCATCTAACTTCATAAGGAGCTAAAAGTTTCTACTGACCAGCAACACTGCCTTAAATTCCCGCCGTTGAGGTTAGTGTTTGGTGGGGTGGGATATTGTGATTCTTGAATTCCACACTTAAAAATGAGGACATAATAATTTCATGTAGATGAACAACATAAACAGCTATAGACACATGAGTAATATATTAATTATATTTGCCTGTTGTTATCAAACATTAAACAGCATATGTTGGGGCTGAAATGAAGTATTGGTTATGGTTTGGCATTACAAGGGAGTACAGCTCCCTGGCATTGATCAATCCTTCTCCAACTTCAACATATATATAAATCACTAGGGAATTTATTAAACTATAGATTCTGATTGGGTGGGTCTAGAGTAGAATCTGAGATTTTACTTTCTCAAAAGCTCTGAGCTGATGCCAGTGCTTCTGGTCATGGGTCCACATTTGAACACCTGAACCAACAGATCACTTTCACTGAATATCTGCAAGTTGAAAACAGAAGAAGTTGTCATCCTCTGAAAGAAAAAAGTTGAAAAGACAAAGGCAGAATTTTCCTATTTTACAATTTTGACTGAATTAGATTTTGTTGAAGCACCTGAGTGTTTCCTACTCTTCAGTTAAATGGATAAGTAATGAGAAAGAAAAATGCAATGGATACGCTTAGTTAGGCTCAACACTGTTATTATGGAGATGGTGCTGTTTCTCACATAAGTTTGTGTTGTTGCTGCAAACATGGCACAGACTCTAAATTTAAATGTAGCAGTCACATTTATTCATAACTCTTATGGAGCAAAAAAAAATGTGTGTACTGAACATTTAACAACTGGGAACATTCTCACATCTTTCCTTAACTCTCAAATCACGGGCATTCTTTTGTATAAGATAAAAATGTATGGCTCTTTTAAAGAATAGCTTTATAAAAATGTTTATTTATTTATTTTGAGAGAGAGAGCAGGGCAGGACCAGAAAGAGAATGAGAGAGAATCACAAGCAGGCTCCACGCTGTCAGCACAGAGCCTGAATGTGAGGCTTGATCTCACAAATTGTGAGACCATGACCTGAGTTGAAATCAAGAGCTGGACGCTTAACCGACTGAGCCATCCAGGCGCCCAGTTAAAGAATGGTTGGTTTTAATCTCAGTGAGCAGGGAAATCTTGTAATACTGAGATGAAGGTACACATTTTGACATTTAGGTAAGAGAGTTTGTGAAACTCAGTTGAGGGCTGACCATGTTACCAGTGTTCAAACTCCGAGAACTATTTATAGTAAGTTATTTTGCTACCTGTTGAATGGTAAAAACAAAACAAACCATAAGAGGCCAGGTCAATACAGTGGAACTAACTTTTTTCCTAACTAGTAACATATAGAACTAGTTATTCGACTGGGGGAGGGGATGTTTTCTGCGGCAGCACTGAAGAGCCTCTTCCATATTTGCATGGAAGAGACTGTGAAAACCTTTCGGAGGAATTATAAACTTAATGAAAGTTTGTAAGCCCTGTAATTTTAGTAATTATATTTTTACTTGGAAATTATATTCAGTTATTTACTATAGTAAATAATGCTATAAATAGTTTATATTACAAATATATTGTGTATGTGAATGATACTATATCCACTGTAATCCTTTTAGTCCATGTAATTAACTTAATGTTAGACAACATTCCCTTCTGTTTCAGAAAAAGCAGGTAACATAATACCAATTATCCTTTTTGAAAATGTATGATGTGAATATGATTATATGTTTGTTACATCTCTTCATTTTATACAGAACTTAAGTTTCTCCTATGTGAAGTGGGAAAATAAGCATTGATGAAACAAAGGAAAATAGGGAACATCCCACTTCTGAAATGACATTAAAAAAATCATAGTCATTCAGTATGTATACTAAATAAAAAACTACTTCAAAATACATGGAGAAAGTATATTACATTCAATTGAAAATCTTATTTTTCTTCTAAGAATTTGTTTTCTGTTTTTGGACTGCTTCACGAGTAGCTATTTATTGACAACTTCATCTATTATAGATTTCCACCACATTGAATGGTGTTTTGCTCTAGTGAAAATAGCAACTAACCTATTTATTTTTATTCTTACTCTAGAGCTTTTAAAAAAACTATCTTATTTACAATTTAAAATTCATTTTCTTATTTGTAACTACACTGAAAATGTGATTTTATGTGATTAAATTACATAATGTTAAATACAATATTCATAAATTGTTTTCTAGTGGTAATCACTAGATATTTTCCCATATATATGAGTATCATGATTTTTAAAATTATAGCTTCACTGTCTTTCTTAAATCAATTTTTTTTTAATTTTAGAGAGAGAAAGAGGGCATGAATGTGTGCATGAGCAGGGGAAGGGCAGAGGGCAAGGGAGAAAGAGAATCTCAAGCAGCCTCAACACTAGGTGTGGAGCCTAATGCAGGGCCCCACATGGGGCTTAATCCCACCACCCTGGGATCATTACCAGAGCTGAAATCAATAGTCAAGCACTCAATTGACTAAGCCCCCAAGCGTCCCTATAGTTTCACTTTTTTTTTTTTTTTTTTTTAGCAAATGCCGATATACAGTGAGCTCCTTACAATGGTATTTTATAGAAAAATGTAATTTCAGTGTAAAGATGATTGTGAGACTTTTATATGGATCTTTCACATTTCTGCATGTCTTGTGAACAGAGCTATTGGTAGTTCTTGTCTTGGACTACCTTTTAAGGATTTTTCAAGAAAATAGCCTTGGAAGATAGAGTCTCCACCCAGGACAGAGAAAAGATTTATTTGCTAACCAGTACAATAAAGATGATGTCTATCTCAGAGGGAAGGTGGAACAGATTTGCTTGGAGCCTCTTTTAAAGATCTGGTGTCTCCTAGGCTCAGGGGTCCTCACTGTGATGTGAAGCCACCGCGTATGCAACATTTACTTTGATCCTCTTTTGTCACTCCTGTAGGACTTGGGTGCAAGGAGAATTGATAGTGAAGTTTATCCTCCTGCTGTGCTGTGAGTAATTAAATTCTTTGTTTTTGACCCAGGAGTGTCCTGTCTTCTGCTAGCCTCTGGAAACCATGGCAACTTAACTTGTTAGCTTGTAGGCAAGGCAAAAGCTCATACTCTTCACAATTATTGAGAAAAATTCACTTAAACTATTTCCTTATGGAAGTGTTTTCTGCCTTAGCGAAGATTAAACAGGTTGATTTAGTCCTTCCCTAGCAACAGGGATATCATGACTTTACCTTTTCGTGCATTCCAAAACTTCATCAATCTAGTTCTTGCCCAATCTGCCATACTTGAAAAATAAATTGTTGGGCTTATTTCACATCATCACACCATGAATCTTTAGAACCTTTATTTAAGATTGTGTTGATACATTAGTAGTCTTAATGTGATGCCACTTAGAATGTAGTGCTATAGTGTGACTGAGAAACTGAATTTTTAATTTTATTTTAATTTTGTTAATTCAAACATAAATGTAAACAGCTGGCTGTTGGCTACCATAAAATGATGCTATTATACATTGGGACAATTTACAACAATTTGCTATTTTGATGGGGAAAAGCATACCAAACAAATCTTTGCAAATCAATTATTCATTACTATTGCTCTCTTTATTCTGCTTTTATACTTATTTATGCTTCCATTTCTGTTACTTTTAACACTGAACTATTCCTCTCATCTTCTCTCCTTCCCTTTTTCCCCCCTATTTGGTATCTTGTCATATCCCAGTAAACGGTCCCACCCCAGATATGCCTGATTTCAGAATCCAAGAAGTTATCACATCACTTATTCCAGCGCTTTCTTCTGTATGTCTTTCCTTAAATATCTGATCATCTTTGGTGTCAAAGCTCACTTGTAAGTGAATACAACTTGCCAAAAGTGAGATTCCTATTACAAGATATAGCAATTATAACAATGAATTGGCTTCTTCATGGCGGTCCTTCCAAATGTCTGCACCTGTAGGTATTATGTAATGGTCAAGTCAGTTTCCCAGAACAAAATGGTTCAATCTCTTTCCAACACTGTGAAACTTACAAGATAGCACAGTGAGAGATGACTCACAGAAAACCATGGGAGCCTTCTTTTTCTGTCTGCAGAATTTTATATAATCTCTGTTTCAGTCAGCCACTTCATATCCATCTTCAGCTCTGCTTAGGGATTGAAAAATTCAGCATTTTTTAAGTCTGCTTGTTCAGAAAGAAAAACTTTGTTATTGGGATGAGTAATAGGCTATTAGATGTGTGAGGTGGAGGCTAGTGCCTGAGACTCTCCGTTTTAATTATGCAAATGCTTAAAAAGTGTTCTGCTTTCAGTGTCTCCTGTTTCTGTTTCAAGTAATATCTTGCTTCTTTAATTCTAGGATTGTTTAGCATGAAGTTCAAAAATCAAATCATTCTAATTCCTGTGGCCCTCATCACCACCACCACCACCACCACCGCTACCACCATCACCACCACCACATGCATAATCACATTAGTAGTCTCAAATTCAGCTCTTTCTGGATGGGTAAATTAATTATCACTTCTCTATTAACTGAGATACCAAAATTTTATTTATAGCCTTTCTTATCTTTTAGTCTTATTTCCATATGTCATTGACTTCATGGATTTATATTATTGTATTATTTTGCAGTCATCTTAGTGATGTTTTAGGTGAAAGAAAAGTCTAATGTCTGTGTCTAAATCAACTATGTTTAAGTGGATCACTTCTACTCTTTGTCACTAATGGTTTGTTCCTTACATAAAAGTAATACTAAATTTTAAACATTTAAAACAAACCCAGCATAGCAGCAGGGCTTCGTGGGACCTCTTACCTAGGAAAGACAGCTCAAACCCAACATTTATGGATCCCCAGAGTAGCAGCAGAAGATATCCCAGGTAGACTGATTCCTCTCCCATTAAATAGGAATTCCTCTGGATCATCAAGTAAGCCTGGCACTGGGGAGGAGGATTCATTGGAAGCCCTGAGAGAAATAAGCAAGTAGGAGAGGCACTCTCCTTCCCTACGGGGCCTGAGACTTCCACTATGTTTCTGTAGAATCAGAAGGAGAGATCCAGGTTCATAAGAATCTGGCTCAGCCCCATAAGCCTTTTGTATCCATCCCAGTGAGCCTGAGATTCTCCACCCAAACTCAGAGACACCTGGGAAAGTAGGTGGAAATAACGAAAGGGACACAACCACAACAAATGGCTTGGTCCAGGAAGCCTCTTCGTTCTCATAGGATATAGATTCTTCTCTATTGAGTAACACTAGTATAGTGGAATGACACCTGTATTGGGTCCCACCATGCCCTTCGCCAAGAGACACCAGAGACCTGGTGTGGGGAAACTTCTTTTCCCATCTCAGGCAGGGTCAGCAGAGAACAGTGGGAACCCACAGAGTCCACAGAACTGAGCAGGCCAACACAGCCCTGCAAAGGCTCAGAGAACTAAACTACCATTTGAACCACAGCCCACAAACTATGCCAAGACCCATGTGCCAAATCTAATTCGGTAAAATGGTTTGGATCTGGAGTCTGTCTACATAATCAAGAAAACATCCAGAATATAATAAACAAATCACCTGTCATACTGAGAACCAAGAAAATCACAATTTGAGAGAAGACTGATACCAACATTAGAGTGAATCTGATGCCGGGATTATCTGATAAGGACTTTAAATCGCTCATCATAAAAATGCTTCAGCAATCAATTATAAATTCTCTTGAAACACTTCCTTAACTATATCTGTTTTACTGCCAAACATAGTACCATCCTGCTGTGACAACCAAACAAATACTAAATTAAAGAAAAAGCTTTCTTGGAAACAACTAATATAGTTAATCAATCCTGAGAAAGTCTGATTAAGGACAAAAGGGGAAATAAAGTTATACACTTTGAAGATTGACCAAGGAAATGGAGCTACATATGTGGAAAAAATAAAAACAATTCTAAAAAAAATATTATATTAGAAAAAAAGTAGTTTCTTGGATAATACAAAAATAATTAAATGACAAAGGGAAAGGATGAGTAATTCACATAAGAGCAAAATCAAAATACTATTAACTGATTATATGATATTTACCTTGATTACTATTCAGAGAAATGCAAACTACAGTGATAATTAGTATGTATTTCAGATTAGAAAACCCTAAGTCCAAAAAATTAATACAATCTAATGCTAGCAAATATTGGATAAATACTCTTATTAATTACTAGTGGGGGGGTGCAACAATATCCATTATAATGGAAAATATACATATTTTTTAAGGTGAAAAAAGAAAATAAATCCTCCTGAAACAAATGAAAACATGGAAACTCTCAACAAATAAATAGAAATCATAATAAATAGTCAAATGAAAATTACAAAATTTAAAATACAATACCACTTTTTTAAAATCACTGGATAGACTCAATAATAGGATAAGGGCAAAAAAATAGAATTATTGAACTGGAAGGAAGAAAAATCATACTTAGCCAATGCTAAAAATAAAAATATATATATATATATATATATACTAAAAAATTGAACTTGCCTTAAGAAAAGAGCAAAAGGTACAGCATTTAGATGGTCAGAGTCCCAGAAAGTGTGGAGCTGAAAGAATATTTTAGAGAAATTATGGCTGGCAGCTTCCTAAATATGGTGAGAGACAAAAACCCACAGATCTGAGAAGCTAAGCAACTTTCAAATAGGATAAGCCTGAACTCAAACATGTAATCCTAATTAAACTTTCAAAAGCTAAAGACAAATGAAAAAGAAAACTTTCCAAAAAAGCCAGAGAGAAATGATGCATTCCCTACTGGAAACAACAGTTCAAATCACAGGAGATAGCTCATCTGAAACCACGGTATAGTATCTTTCAAAAGCAGAAAGAAAACAAAATATTCACTGTGAATTCTCTATCTGGTGAAACTATCCTTTAGGAATAAAGGGAAAATTAAAAAAAAAATAATTAGTTGAGCAAAAACTCAAATATTTTTTGAAGGAGATCTACCCTTAAAAATTCACTATATAGTTTTTAAAATAGAGAGGAAATAAAAAACAAGGAAACTTGGAACATTAGATAAGAAGAAGGAAGACCAGAAAGAGCAGAAATATGCATATATACAACAGATTATCCTATTCTTCATGAGTTTTAGCATCAGGTTTGGTGATAGAAATAGAAATTATAGCACCATTTGAGGGACAAGATGATATTTAAAAGTGGGGAAAAAAGAAAACTAAATGCAGGAAAGGTTTCTACAATTCACATAGTAAAATGTTGATACCAGGAGACTGTTAAAGTCATGTAAGCATATTGTAACACCAAGAGCAACTATTATAACAACTCTTCAAAGAGATATACTCAAACCATTATAAATGAAACCAAATGTAATCCTAAAAAATATTAGGGTAAGCTGAGAAATGTAACAAAAGTTAAACAGAGGAATAAGCATTTGAGGAAGCAAATGGAAAACCAATAATAAAGTGGAAGAATTACACATTAAGATATCAATAATCACCTTAAATGTAAATGGTCTCAATAAATACATGAATCAGAAGACATCAGTTGGCAGAGTGGATTAAAGATAAAATGATCCATTTCATTCTCTTTATAAAGACCTCACTTCAGGGGTGCCTGCGTAGCTCAGTCGGTAGAGCACCCCACTTTGGCTCAGGTCATGATCTCACAGTTCGTGAGCCTGTTCCTCCTCTGACCATGCTCTCTCTCTCTCTCTCTCTCTCTGTCTGTCTCTCAAAAGTAAACATAAAAAAAGTTTAAAAAAATAAGAACCTCACTGCAAACTTGAAGACATAGATAAATTGAAAGTGAAGGATGGGAAAAGATATGCAATCAATATAAAGTGCAGGATTAGCTATATTAATACCTTATAAGGTAGATGATTTTACAGTAATTTTTAGAAACAGAGACAGCACAAATGGGGGAGAGGCAGAGAGAGAGGGAGAGAGAGAATCCCAAGCAGGCTTTGCACTCTCCTCACAGAGCTGGATGCAGGGCTCGAACTCACGAAATTGTGAGATCATGACCTGAGCAGAAACCAAGAGTCAGACACTTAACTGACTGAGCCACTCAGGCATCTGACAATTTTATAGTATTGCTAGAAGGAAAGGAAAGGCAAAATAATTGTAAGTGAGGAAATATTTGAAAATAGAATGATCAAGAAGTCCTAAAATAAAGATGAAAAACACCTATTGAAAATATATCATAAAATAACAAACAGGATGGTTACAGAAAAGTCATCTTATAACAAAATTGAACAAAATCATGATCAAAAAGAATATTCTAAATATGTCTACATTGTCATGAAATTTTAGAAAAACAAACTAGATAGAATATCATAAAATCTTAAAGAGAGAAAAAGCTGATCATCTCCAAAGGAACAAGAATCAAATTATGATCAAATAATCCTCCAAGGACATTGATTGTAAATAGACAATGGAGTAATATTTTATAGGTGTTAAAGAAAAACTACTTATGTGTCCTGGTTTCAGAGTCAACACCAGCTGCATTGCTTGGTGCTTGCTAAATCTCAGAAGCATAAGAGAGCAGGTACACATTTCTCTGATTTGGTGACAACTCGCATAACTTCTCTAAAGCTGACTTGAATGCACTGGATTCCATCTCCTACTCTTGTCTCTTTGTATGGGAGATAGCTTGCCATTAGACGAAAGTGATTTAAAGCAATCACTGGGAAAAGTTGCCCAGCCTCTGGAGAGCATTAGAGCCTATGGAAAGTAGATCTTCTTGTTGTGGAGAAGGAGGCATGAAGTCCCAAAAGAAACTGTGATTGGGAGTACCGTCTGTTCCTGGGGTGAAGCCAGGGCCTAGATATAGCCAGTTGCTGGCCAGGCATCTTCCAAGATATTAGGTAGCTAAGACTATTTATCTATTTATATAATTTGAATACTAACCCCTTATTGGATATTTTGTTTGCAAATATCTTCTTCCATTCATTAGGATGCCTTTTGGTTTTGTTGATTTCCTTTGCTGTGCAAAAGGATTTTTATTTATGCAACTCAACACCAAAACAAACAAACAAATAAACAAGCTGGTTCAAAGAATGGACAGAGGACTTGAATAGGCATTTTCCAAAGAAGACATACAGATGGACAACAAACTCATGAAAAGGTGCTCACATCACTAATAATAAGGGCAATGTAAATAAGACCCACAATGAAATATTACCTTACCCCGTCAGAATAATTAACATAAAACAGACAAGAAGTAACAAAAAGTGGAGAAAAATTAACACTTCTGCACTGCCGGTGAGAATACAAACTGGTATAGCCACTGTGGAAAAGAGTATGGAGGTTCCTCAAGAAATTGAAGACAGGAATACTTCACCCAAAGAAAACAAAAACTCTAATTCAAAAATATTTGTACATGTTTGTTGAGGCATTATTTACAATAGCCAAGATATGGAAGCAACTTAAGTGTCCATCAATAGACAAATGGATAAGGAAGATATGGTACACACACACACACACACACACACACACACACACTGGAATATTGATTGCACAGCCACATAAAAGGGATGAGATCATGCCACTTGCGACAACATAGATGGACATAGAGGGCATACTGCTAAGTGAAATAAAACAGACTGAGAAAGACAAATACTATATGATTTCAGTCATATGTGGAATCTAAAAAACAACAAATGAATAAGAAAGCAAACAAAAGACAGATTTAGACTTATAAATACAGAGAACAAACTGATGGATGCCAGAGGGGAAGGGTGGTGGCAGGATGGGCAAAGGGGTGAAAGGGAGGGAGAGACACAGCCTCCAGTTATTGAATGAATAAGTCACAGGAATACAAGAAACAGAATAAGAAATATAGTCAATGATATTGTAATAGTGTCGTATGGTGGCAGATGGTAGTGACACTTGTGGTGAGTGCAGCATAATATATAGAGAAGTTGAATCACTATGCTGTACACCTGAAACTAACATAACATTGCATGTCAACTATACTCAAAAAATATTATTTATCTCCACAAATTTGTACAACAAACCTGCTACTTGAAGATGAAAGTGAAACATTAACCATTCTAAAAAGGGACCTGACAGTATTTAGCAGAATTGAATATTTGTATTCCCTTTAATCCAGCGATTTCATGTCTTGTTTATATGTACCAGAAATTTTCTCTGGTTTGCATAATAGTTCCATTAGGGACCATGTAACATTTGTTTATTGACTATATTTGTGGTAGTTAAGAGCAGGAGACAACCTATGCCTTCGTCTCTAGGGTAATAAATTAAATATTGTAGATAGAATTCTCTCCAATGCCATGTATTTAGAAGCCACACATAAGATGTACCTTAAACAACAAATAAATATTAAAATATAGTTTTACAAATAAAAAGTAGGAAACAGGGCACACAGCACACTTATTATTTTAACTTTAAATCTGAGACAAATAAGAACATATTACTTTAACAGGACATGTCATTATCTAAGGGTCTACATCAAACCTTGTTGCCTATTGTGGACTTGAGAAAGCATTAGATGTGACTGCGGAATGTAGATTAAGGAGAAAGATAAAATAAAATGAATTCAAGAAAGAGTATGATCTTACAAACACAGATGATGATAATTTCCCATAAACTGAAGCGCTTCAAAAATTAAGGTCTGTGCAACTGCAGTCTTCCCAATCAATCAATGAAAAATAGGTTATGATTTCAGTAAGATTATTATCAATTTCCAAAGGAAAGAATATTATAGCAGGAAATTTTACATTGTGACTTTCTTGTGAATTTAATAATCAGTAAGAAATCTTCACTTTTTATAAAAATATATCCACATTCAAATTAAGGATAATCATGCTTCATTTGATCAAATGATACAAAATTATCTGAAGGGTTATGTTGAAGTTAGATGACTGATCTTGATGATTTTGTTTTCTCTTCATTTACTAGTATTGTAAATATTACCTAAATGATGTTAATCTTGTACTTGTTAAAGTATATGTCTAATGCTATCCAAATTAACCTAATCCCCCTGCAATTTTTTACCTTTTTATTAAGAAAATATGAGTATATGCAAAAGGGAAGTGGTATAATGAAATAAAAATGTCTTTGGACTCAGTAATATTGGGATTACAAATAACAGGTTTACCTCTTCCTAAATTTGTAATGCTGAAAGTGTAATCTGAAGTCTCCTCTTACATGAAATGATTGCCAACATGCAAAACACCTAAAAGAATGTCTGGCTAGAGAATGAATCCCTTACTCCCCTCCCAAATGACAGCACAATGCCAAAACAGTTACTGGTGACTCAGATACTATTTTTGATGCAATATGAATGTTAAACTGTGAAACTTTTAAAACACTAAATATTTGTGTTAAAAACTGTTAAACTAAAATATTAGTGTGATGTGATGACTTAGCATCTTCTTATTTTCTATTTTTAAAAAAAAATGTAAACAGTATGTAGATCTGTAAGGCATGAGCCTGAAAGACTTTTTGGTTTTGAATTTTTATTTGTTTTATTTATATTTATTTATTTTGAGACAGAGCAAGCAAGCTAGGGGGAAGGACAGGGAGAGAATCTCAAGCAGGCTCCATGCTGTCAGCACAGAGCCCGATGCGGTGCTCTAACTCAGGGACTATGAGATCAGGACCTGAGTCAAAATCAAAAGTTGGCTGCTTAACCAACTGAGCCACCCAGGCAATAGTATTCATTTTATTTTTTATGTCTTCCTTTCTTTCTTCCATCCTCCTCCCCCTCTTCCATCTCTTCTTCTACTTATTCTTCCTGTTCCTCTTCCTCTGCTTCCTCCACTTTCTTCTTCTTTCTCTCATTTTGTTAAAAGAAATATAGACCATGTATTTCATCTATTTTATTATAAGACACATAAGGAGAGAGAATACAAATCTATAAAATAATTTTCTAAAAGTTTTTAAATCAATTTTTCAAAGACTAAAGGTAAAGGTAAACTCAAGTTTTTTTATTATAAATCCACTACCTGTCAGGAATATTGCACAGATGAAATATTACTATTAGCACATTACTGAATTATTGAATGTCATTGCTATTATTTAATTTCCTACTTGCACATCTTTATAAATTCTTTAATTTTTTTCATAGTCATTTGCTTTGTTTATTTTAGGCAGAAAGAACAATCTATCAAGTTTTTATATGTGTAATATCATAATTAATTTTAACTTTTAATATGGCATCTGATTTTCTTTTTTAAAGTTGTTTTATTGTTTATTTATTTTTGAGAGAGAGAGAGAGAGCGTTAGCTGGGAAGGGGCAGAGAGAGAGGGAGACACAGAATCCAAAGCGGGCTCCAGGCTCTGAGCTGTGAGCACAGAACTCGACATGGGCCTTCAACTCATGAGCGGTGAACTCATTACCTGAGCTGAAGTTCAGTGCTTAACTGACTGACCCACACAGGCACCCTGGCATCTGATTTTCTAAGTGGCCACTGTATTTTTCTTACTATGTTATTTAATATAGAAACTATCCTGAAGCTAACTTAGTTACACTAAAGTTTTAGATAGGTAGCCCTTGGTTCTTGGAATAGTCAACCTATAATATGTGATCAGACAAAGCCCAAGACAATTCATAGACTATTATGAAATGGATTATTTGTGAGAAGAATGCTGGCCACCACTAATACACAGTATTAAAAGCACAGCATTGATATCTTGAAAACTGCTAGTCAAAGAAAAGTAGGCATAAATGAAATGTGAATTACAATAATGCATTTTCAATTCAACTTCAAAGTTTTTTAGTTTATTTATTTATTTTGAGGCCGGGGGAAGGGGTAGAGAGAGAGGGAGAGACAAAGGATCCACAGTGGGCTCTGTTCTGACAGCAGAGAGCCCCATGCAGGGCTCGATCTCATGAACTGTGAGTTCATGATCTGAGCCCAAGTCAGATGCTCAACCAGCTGAGTCACACAGGTGCCCCTACCTCAAAGGTTTTAAGGGGAAACATAAAAATTTTCACTTTTCTCTTTAAGAGAATTTCTGCAAGAGTAAAGGTAGGTGATGTTCTGACTTGTTTGTTAGACAACTCTGAATTTTGAAAACCTGGTAGAACATAAACTTGAAAAAAAGAGAAATATGTATTCTAAAGATAAGGATTTGTTAAGATTTGGGGAGTGTGGATCACTTACACCACTTATCAATCTGTCGTCAGAGTGCAACACCACAATAAATCACTTGCAGAGTTTTTCCTATTGTGTGAATTCTCAAGACAAGTTGTATTTTAAGGAGAACTTCAGTGCTATTGGGCTTTTGCTTTCTGAAAGTTATATACTAAAAAAATGAAAGTGATATAAAAAGGTTTATTTCATCTCACTTCCTTATTCTCCTTTTGAATTTTACCTTCATGATTGACAAGTTAGAATACAATATCAGAATACACAGAGAAGAAAAGGATTAAAAAGACATTTGCATTTCATTGAGACTAGGTAGCATTTGCCTGTTCCAACTCTACTAGTAACCTATTTTAAACTCAATTATTCTCACTTTCTATTTATATGCTGAAAGCAATTATAAATGAAATATTTTAAAGACATAAATATATTGACGTGACCATGAGCTACTCTAAATAACTGCATATTTAATCATGGAAAGAAAATGCAAAATTCTGGAAAGATTGGAGCTGAGTTTGACTTCCATTTCCTTCCGAGCTTTGCAATTTCTCTGCTTATCCAGAACTCTGTGGATGCCCCATAACGGGATGAGCTAAAATCTCTGGGTGAATATTAGAATCAGCATATCCTAGAGAAATCTTGGGCCTCCCGGATCTTTTGACTCATATGTGAAATGCCAACACAGTGAAGACAGTGGGAACATGAGTAAGTGGCCTGGGCCCTCCTCAATCCTGAGGCCTTAGGGTAAGGAGACCCAGGTACACAATTCTAGTGCTTTAGCAGGTGAATGAATGGCCTTAGCAGGTGACCGGCAGCCTGCCGAATCCTGCACTGCAACCCCACAGGAGTTGAGAATGCTTCTCATGCCATTTGCTACCAGTTAGATGATGTTGCACCAACCAGGCCTGAAACTCAAAAACCAGCATAAACATATGATAATAACAACAGACCTAAGGAGTCTAAAAAACAGTAGAAGCTGCATTTAAAACAGTACTAATATAGGGCAAGAAAAGCAGAGTCATTGGTGTTGACAAGCAGCAGTTTGAATAATGACAAAACATTAGTAGATTTGAAAGCAATATACGCGCATGGAAAGCACTTGTTTTAGAAGTAGGAAATATAGGAAAAATGTTATTTTCCTATGAACCGTTCAGTAAATGAATCGAGGAAGACATACTCATAGTTGAGACTAGGATATTTGGTCTAAAATATCAAATCAAAAGAAACACCAAAGCACAAGAGAAAAATAGTTTGACAAGTCAGGGACAAAAAGCACAATAAGAAAATGTGGAAATGATCTGACATGGCAATTCGCAAAGGAGCAAAACCAAATGGTGAATAAGCATATGAAAAGACACTCAAACTAATTAGTAGTCAACAAATGCAAATTAAAGTCACATTGGACAAACATTTTATACCCATAAAACAGGCTATTTTAAAAATCGAGATAATACCTGCTAGATGAAGAATCAGATAAAATCTATCTTATATACAACTGATGGCAATGCAAATAATTATGGAAATCTTAGAAGCAAAATGATGACTTCTATTAAAAAATAAAAATGCATATAGACTCTGAGCTCTCATTCTCACTTCTGAAATCTATCTATAGGATTAATTCTATAGAACTAATTGATGTATAAAGTTATGTATTGCAGCATTGCTCAGAGAAGAAATAGGAATGAAACAAGAATACCCTTCAATTTGTCAGTCTTAAATTTAGAAAACTTCAAGTACAATACAAAGCATATTTTATCCCTGAGCCATTTGAGAGTAAGTTGCTGACCTAATGCCCTATCATTCCTGAATATTTTAGTACATATTTTCTACAATGATATTTTCCTATATTGTCACAGTATAAACAATCGGACTTTGAAATTAATTTTTATAGAGGCATGTAGGTGGCTCAGTCAGTTGAGCATCTGGCTCTTTCTTGGTTTTGGCTCAGGTCATGATCTCACAGTTTGTAAGGTTGAGCCCCGCTTGGGGCTCTGCTGACAGTGCAGAGTCTGTTTCAGATTCTCTCCCTTCCTCTCTCTCTGCCCCTCCCCTGCTCGTGCTCTCCAAATAAATAAATAAATAAACTGGAAAAAAAGAAAATTATTAAAAAAAGAAAATTAACACTGATATATTACTAATATCTAATTCTCTGACTCCATTCAACTTTTACTGGTTGTCCCTATTGGTCTTTATTGCTTAAGAATCCAGTTTATGACAATGTGTTCACATTTTGTTAAAATATCTCCTTAATTTCTTTTGATATGCCTGTTCTTGACATTTATGATCCTGAAACTTCATTACAGGCAAATTATTTTGTAGATTGTCCCTTAATTTGGGATTTTTCTCATTGCATTCTATCTGTAGGCACATGACTTAGATTTATCTGATTACCAATGATAAATTTAATCATTTGATTACGGTGGTATCTGCCAGGTTTCTCATTTGTAATATTACATTTTCTCTCTGCAATTAATTAATAATACATGGGAAGGCAATTGGAGACTACATAAATACTCTATTTTTCAGATTTCAATTTTATGTATATTTATTTACATAATAATGTAGTCATGATTTCCTATTTTGTTTTAGGAGTTACAATCTGTTCTTTCTGTATTAGATTTTGAGGGCTGTTGTAAAAAAAAAAAAGTACCAAAACAAAGGCGGCTTAAAACAAGAGAAATTTATTCTCTCACACATTTGGAGGTCAGAAGTGCAATATCAAGCTGTTATCAGGCCATGATCCATCTGCAGTCTCTAGGGAAATACCTTTCTTGCTCCTTCCTAATTTGTGTTTGCTCCTGGCAATTCTGAAGATTCCTTAGCTTATAGGTGCATTTCTGCCTCTATCTTTACATGGCCTTCTTCATTGTATGTAACTCTGTGTGTCCTTTTCCCATAATGACACTAGTCCTTGAACTTAACCTAATTATATGTACAAAGCCTGTATCCAAATGGGGGTCAACATTCTGAGGTTCTGGGAGGACATACATTTGGGGGACACTATTTAACTTACCACACTCTTATAATTTCTTTTGATGTTCGTATGTCCCAGATTTGGCTGGTAGGAACCTGTCATGCTGAATTTTGTGTCCTTTTGACATGTCCACATTGTATTTTGAGCATTTCCTTACTTTCTGGTGTAATAAAAGGTTCCAGGGTCATTGGCTACTTTAATTGTTTTAGCCCTGGAATCTCCCACTTCTCTAAGTATCCTTGGTTCCTTTTAGTAGAAAACAGTATTTAGAAACTAAGACTGACAGTAGATACGTTAATTGCTCTTGAGTTGGGCTGCTTCAAGGTTCACTAAGTAGAAGTAAGTTAGAGAATGTGTGTGAATGCACATGCAGATATGCAGATTTTTTCTTTACTTAGCTTGAGCTCAGATGCCTCTACTCATACCCCCTTTAGGTTGCCCTTAGAGCAAAGGCATTCTTCATCATGTGGTTGGGCCACCTCTCCATGTACACTCATTCTCTGCAGCATCCAACATGCAACAGAGGTGCCATCCAGCAGCAGAGATGCCTTCCTCCTTATCCCTGGGCTCCAACACCTTTCTCTGTGCCACCATAGCTTTTCTGTCTGCCTTGACAGTTACTTTGCTTAGTTCCACCTACTGGCTATTGGAGAAGGTTGTTTAAGGAAGAAAGAGAAAGAGGAACTCCCCTTTAATTTTAATAATTTCATTATTTTCTATTTTATTAGAATTGAAAATGAATAAACATTTAACCTTGTAAACCCTCGCAATTTTATCTTTGTTTTCTATGATCTTTTATTTCTTCCTTTGGATTATTTGCTTACTCTTTTTTTTTTTTTTTCAGTTAAATCTGAGGTTGAACAATGAACTCATTAAATCTCAGTCTTTCTTCTTTTTAACATATACATTTTAGACTATTTCCTCGATACAACACATTACTTGAACCAGAAAACTTTTGTTGCAGTTTTTATTTCTAAATGTTTTATTAATTACTGCTAAGATCTCTCCTTTCAACTATAAAATATGTGCTCAGAGAAACTGTTTAAATGATACTGTTTCTTAGAAAAGTGTTGAGCCTTGTTTCATGGAACATTATATTATCAGTTTATATAAATATTCCGGGTATGATGGAAAATAATGGATATTTTCTAATTGTTGGTGACAGAATTCTATATATGCCTATCAGACCAGGCTAATAAATTGTGTGTGTTTTTTTAAAAATTTTTTAAAAATTATGTTTTATTTATTTCTGAGAGAGAGACAGCACGAGCAGGGTAGGGTTAGAGAGAGAGGGAGATATAGAATCTGAAGCAGGCTCCAAGCTCTGAGCTGGCTGCCAGCAGCACAGAGCCCGACGAGGGGCTCGAACCCACTAACTGTGAGATCATGACCTGAGCCAAAGTCGGACGCTTAACCAACTGAGCCACCCCGGCGTCCCAATAAACTGTTTTTGAAGCATACTATATATATATATACCTATATATATGTACATGTACATGTATATATGTACATATATATATATCCTCTTTTACTTATGTTTATTTTTTTTCCATATGTGGCTTTTGTGGGCGTGTGTGTGTGTGTGTGTGTATGTGTGTGTTGCAAGTGTTGATTTAAATACCAGTTAGTTAACACATAGTGTAATACTAGTTTTCGGAGGAGAATTTAGTGATTCATCATTTACATATAATACCTCCTGGTGCTCATCCCAAGTGCCCTCTTTAATACCTATCACCTATTTAACCAATTTATCACCTACCTTCCCTCTAGCAACTCTCAATTTGTTCTCTATAGTTGAGTCTCTTATGGTTTGCCTCCTCTCTTTTTTTCCCTTTCCCCTCTGTTCATTTGTTTTTTTTCTTAAAACAAATAATGAATTTATTTTCAACATGCAAATGATGGGTACTATTTGCATATTTAGATTTTTGATCATTCTAATCTAAAACTCAAGATGTTTCTCATAAAATTGATGTCAGATATTCCAAGGTTTCATTAGAAAATGTGAGCATTTCATGGTTAAAAGAACAATAAAAGTATTAGGATATGCTTAAAGCACACCAGAAGCTTCCTCTCTATTAGTCGGAAGTTGAAAGTCTATACAAACATTTCATAGTAGTTAAAAACAAAGGTTCTGGAGAGAACATGCCAGCACTCAAAAGCAGTTTCCACTAATTCTTAGCTCTACAAACTTGTTTCATTTAACTTCTGAGCCATACATTTTTGGTCCTTATAACTGGAAAATAATGATCTCACAAGATTGTTAAAATAGAATAAGTGAAATATTTCTTTTAAAAAAATTTATACTTAGTATTCTCTTTAAAATGGTAGCTATTTATTTTTATTTTAAAAATGTTTTTGCAATTTTTAAATTTGAGTTTAATTAACACAATATTACATTAGCTTCAGGTGTATGACACAGTGATTGGACAATGGCAGCTATTTTTGTAACAATTACATCTTTATATTCTCTGGCTGTTCTGCTCCATGTAAAATGCCAATGTTTCTAATTTCAGTTACAAAACTACCTAATACATATTCATTGGCTTAATCAAAGGTTAAAATGAGAAAAAATAATTTCAGAATAAAACTTTTAAAAATAATAAAAGCAGTAAGGATAGAAAGCAAACACTAGAAAAATCAAATGAATTTAGTATTTCTGGTACAACATATGTTACAAAGTGAACTTCAGACAATGAATTGATTCTTGAATTAGTGTTCAAAGGCTGACTTTTTTTTTTTAAACAGTGGGGGGGAAATGTAACCTATATAGTAACTGAATACACAGCACTATGACTGAAGAAAAGAAGAAAGAAGTAATGTGATCAGAATATATTTCCTGAAGGAGTCCGGAGGTGGAGTGGGAGGTATGCACATGTCCTCAGGTGCCAGGAGGTCCTGCTCTGTGAATGCCCTAAGGGGACAGAGCAGGTGATTCTGGGAGAGCCCACGTACACCATGTAAGCTGAGACTGGAGCCTATCTGTCCTGAGATGCTCAGACATGTCTACCAGAGAAGGAAAATAGCCTTCAACCTAACTAAGAGAAAAAAATGATAACACAGAAATTTCAAGAAGTTGTGTTTCAACAATCATAAAAGCAATAGGAGTAGAGAGTAAGAGCTAGAGAAATTCAAGTAAACTTCATGTTCCTTAAGCAAACACTTTCACAGGAACATGTGGAAATTAGCTAATTATGTAGGAAATTTCAAAGGAAATCAAGGAATCAAATTGGCTTAGTCTAGAATGAAGGAAACTTGAAAGGCAAACAAGAATGATCCTGAATTAGGAAATCAGGGCAAGTCACGAAGGGAGACTATAAGGAAATAGCACACGTGGATGGGGAAAGTCATTGGAAAGCAGTACGCACGAGAACTGCAGCGTGGCTCAAGAGACCCACTAAGAGCAATGGAAAACATCACTCTGTTATGTGAAGTTCAGTGATTGTCCAGGAAGAATGTTTCATCTTGTGAAATCAGTGACAATAAAGGCACAAAAATTTACTCAGAAATCATTGTCTGTTTCATGAAATGATAGCTATGAAATATGTGGATTTCAATGAAGGGTGAAATTTCTATCTAGAAAAATGAAGAGTCAAGAGAATATGTTAAAAAGTACAAGCCAACACTTTTGGCCGTATCCATGATCAGTACTTCTTGGTGTCGCACATCACAGAATTCAAGTATAATCATCAGGTGTTATTACAAAGCAATTTGCCATTAACTTTAGTTCCTTGGAGGGCAGCAGAAGTCACTTAAGATTATTCAAATTTAAAATCAGGGGAACAAAAATTTTGGAAAATATACAGTTATCATTTTACTGTTAAGGTAGTTTCCAGAAAAATGCAAAAAAACAAAGAGCAGAGATATTATTAAGTTTAAAAAATGATGAAACAGGGGCACCTGGGTGGCTCAGTCAGTTAAGCATCTGACTTCGGCTCAGTTCATGATCTCATGGTTTGTGGTTTTGAGCCCCACATCAGGATCTGTGCTGACAGCTCAGAGCCTGGAGCCTGCTTCAGATTCTGTGTCTCCCTCTCTCTCTGCCCCTCCCCCATTAGTACTCTCTCTCTCTCTCTCTCTCTCTCTCTGAAAAAAAATCAAACATTTAAAAAAATGATGAAACATTTGATGATAGGAATTTATTTCTATAAAAAGTGATAAACCAAACAAATAAAACATAGCTGTAGTACCATAACTATTTGTGTGAACTTGATTACTTAATATCTCTCAGGTTCTTTATCAACGTGTTGTTTCTCTGGAAAGCCGGTGGTATAAAATCCAAATTCAAAGGCCTGTGAACTATGAGAACCAGGGTGTAAATTCCAATTCTAGTGCATGAGATCGATGTTACAGCTCAACAGTCAGGCACAATGACCTCCTCCTTTCCTCTGCCTTTTAGTTCTCTCTGGGCCCTCTGTGGATTGGATGAACCCCACCCATCTCTGGCAGTGCAAGCTGCTTTATTCAGTCTACCAATTCAAATGCTAATCTCAATCAGAAACACTCTCACAGACACACTCGAAAATTCTGGGAGAGCCCATGCAAACTGAGACAGGAGCCCTTCCGTCCTCAGATGTTAACGCATATGTACCAGAGCAGGAAAAATAAGAAAATGCCTGCTTGCCTTCTTGTTTCAGTTTCCCCTCTAGTTCTTCCTATTTGGCAGGAACTAATAAGAAGCTAGGTAGTAGTAGAGCAGCAGAATGTACTCTTTAGGCAAATATCTGGGCATGACATACCCCAGTCAGGCTGAGACAAATAAAGAACCATCACACAGCTGTTGTGCCAGGTAAAATATGATCGCTAGACCAGATTAGTGGGGGCTATATACACAGTCTAAGACCACTGACTTGGAAAATGCATTCATTCTAGTTCCATCAAGTAAAACATTCCAAAAACACATCAACCTGGAATGGATAAAAACATTCTTTTACTGTTTTGCACCAGGGTTAACACTGCTGTTCCTGGTCATAACAGAACCTGAAGAGGAGTGCCTGGATGGTTCAGTCCGTTGAGCAACTGACTCCTGATTTTGGCTCAGGTCATGATCCCAGGGTTGTGGGATTGAGCCCTGTGTCAGGCTCTGCACTGAGCATGGAGCCTGCTTAAGATTCTCTCTCTCCCTCTGCTCCTCTCCCTTGCTCACACACTCTCTCTAAAATAAAAATACATAAATGTCAATAGATATAGATATAGGTGATATAGAGATAGAGATAGAGAGACAGATAGATATGGTTACAGATACAGATATAGATCTCCTTAAGAGATTTGGACCACCTGGACAACCTATAGATTACCACATCATTTCCATCACATTAAGTCATTGATTTAGTTTGCCAGTATGAACAAGAAGTAGCTAATATGCTGGAAGTCTCTGGGAGCCAAATGCCCTTTCGAGAATGGGAGGTAAATCCTAAAAAATATGCAAGTATTTACCACTAAAGTTGGCAGGAGTCCAGTGATGGGGGGCAAGCCAAGGCATTCTGTCCAAAATAAGAGACAAATTGTTGCATTTTGCATTCCATAGTACAAAGAAAGAAACAGAAGATCTTGGAGGACTTTTCAGTTTCTGGAGGCAACACATTCCACACCTAGGGGTCCATACACCTGTCCATGTACCAAGTGACATGGAAGCTGTCTAGTATTGAAGAGTTCTAAAGGCCACCCAGTCCCTTGGCTCATGGCCTTATAAACACATTCAATAGACCATTTCTTGCTCCAGTGGTCTTGAAATTCTGTGAAATGTCAAATGACCCAGATATCTCTGGACTGAATTATGAGAGAAAGTGAAAGAGTCAATGGGCCTGGGACACACTATTGTTCATTTATTTGTTGCAAATTGAAGATGATCCACTTTTCTGATATGTATAAAAGGAACTAATTTGCCAAATCAATAGCTATATTCCATGTGCCTATACTGTGTTAATCTGCACTAACAAAAACACCATTTCAGGCAAGAGGCTGCACATGTAGCTTGGCAGAATTTGTGATAGTTCACTATCATCATCCAGGATTCATCTGGTTTTTTATGGACAAGATTGAAAAATGAAATTGAGATATGATGGGGATCACTACTTTGTATTTTTAAGCATTTATTTACTTATTTATTTATTTTTATACTATTTATTTATGTGAGAAAGAGGGAGGGAGAGGGAGAGAGAAAATTCCAAACAGGCTCCATGTTGTCAGCACAGAGCCCAAAACAGGGCTCAAACCCAGGTACTGTGCGATCATGACCCAAGACAAAATCAAGTCTGACACCCAAACTGACTGAGCCACCTGGCACTTTCACTTGTAAGTCTTTAACTGTAGCAGCAATTTCTTCCATTTTCCCTACAGCATGATATGGTTTTTAATTTATTACTTTGGGATGAGTGGAAAGTAGAGAATTTTTTGGAGGGTTTTACTTGGCCATGTTCACTGTACTAGTCCTTCCCTGCTCTGTTCAGAAATGATAAGAGTTTTTAGTTTGTTTGTTTTTGCTTAGTAACATGTATGTCTCTTCCAATTTAAATTCTTTTTTTTTAAATTTTTAATGTTTTATTTATTTCTAAGAGAGAAAGAGACAGTGTGAGTGGGTGAGGGTCAGAGAGAGGGGGAGACACAGAATTGGAAACAGGCTCCAGGCTCTGAGCTGGCTCTCAGCACAGAGCCTGACGTGGGGTTCAAACCCACAAACCGTGAGATCATGACCTGAGCTCAAGTCGGACACTTAACCAGTTGAGCCACACAGGCACCCCTCTTCCAATTTAAATTCTTTGTCTGGGCAATGGCCACCATGTATTTTCACAAATCCAGGGGATTCACCATGAGCTAGACTCAGGCTAAGGCTAGTTATTATTTGTCCCCAGTGTACTACCATATAACATGGGACCATAGTGACACTTCTTATCTCCAGACATAAATGACTCTGTGTCCAATAGTCCTTGAAATATTTGGGTATCCTTTTCCCCAAGGTACATAAATAAATGGCCATATGTCCCCTTGGCATGGATCAAGAAACTCATTACCAAATAGACTTGCTTTGTTATTGTGATATCTTTCCTCTTGAGGAGTCATCTCTTGTTCAGTTGTTTGGAATCTGTATAAGAAAATGGGCTTAGATTCAGAAACCAGGAAAGCACTAGTGACTTTTTATTTTTTTATTTATTTATTTTTTTTTAGTCTAAATGTACTTTTATTTTTTTTTGAGATTTCAATTTTTTTATTCTAATTTCTATGAATTACCTCTTTTTTTTTTTGGGTTCTACTTCTTTTTCTTTTTTTTTTTTACAAATAGTTTATTGTCAAATTAGTTTCTGGACTGATGGATGTGGGGGGGAGGGGGGATGGGCATGGAGGAGGGCACTTTGGGGATGAGCACTGAGTGTTATGTAGAAACTAGTGACTTTTTATTGGGGTGACTACTTTAAACCTCATGATCGCCCTTCTTTGACTTCTAACGTACAAACTGATTTGCCCTTGTTATCCAATTTTTCCCTGTGTATGCTGTGCTCCATTCCTATCTGTCAGATCACCTTGACTATCTCTCCAAACTTGTTACCTATTTCAAAGACTGAGCTTACATAACTGAGAATTGTATTGCTATCAGGTATTAATTGTTTCAAGTTCCTATTATCTTAAGTGCTATTAATGAGTTTGGTTCTACAATGGCACCTCCTACGTTAGCCCTGGCTTTCAGGGGAGATACCACTGACTTCTTACTGATGCCAGCGCCCCTCCCATCAACACATTTCTTATTGCTTTGGTAAATGGTGTATCTTCCAGGCACTCTGGAAATATAGTCATCTGGGTATTTTCTGGCCTCACATACTAGATGCAATCTAGTATGCCCACCTCTCTGACCCTTTTAATACCTTCTTGCATCATTTACCTTTGTAATGTTGACATTTTACCTCCTTAGGGTGGACAAGTGCTTTTATGCATGTAGGAACCTTCTCAGAAGCATGTTCACAGCATTTCTCAACATCTTTGGCAGGGCGGTAAGTTTCATATCCTGGAAGAGTTCTCTTACATCAACACAGATGGCCCAGACTGAAAATGTTTCAACTTATGATTTTTTTATTTTGATGGTGTGAAAGCAGTATGCATTCACTAAAACTGTACTTCAAATTTTGAATTTTGATCTTTTGCTGGGCTATCGAGATGTGGTACAGTGCTCTATCTGATACGGGGCAACAGCAGCGATCTGTAGTCCCCAATAAGCCGCTCGAGCATAAAGGTAATGAGCGTTAACTTACAACCATTCTGTTCCCATACAACCATTCCGTTTTTCACTTTCAATACTGTCTTCAATAAATTACATGTGATATTCAACACATTCTTGTACAAGAGGGTTTGTGTTAGATGATTTTGTCCAACTGTAAGCTAAGCCTGAGCATATTTAAGAGAGGCTAAGCTATGATGTTGGATCAGTTAGGTGTATTAAATGCACTTTTGACATAATATCTTTGATTTATAATGAGTTTTTGAGATATAACACCATCATAAGTTGAGGGAGATTGGTATATTATATTTTATCATAATTGGTGTTCTGACTGCCTTATTTAGCACCACAAAACTGGGAATATGCACACTCTCCAGGGCCCTGACAGTGCTCTGTGAGTTCTCACAGACTCTTCATGTTACCCACCTTCCACTCTTATTGGGCTCAGCATTCTTCTGCCTAGTTTTTCTTGTGCTTTAATTAGGATGAATGGCCTAATGTCCAGGAAGGAATGAAAGTAGATTATGAGGAAGAACATATTGCCTTTCAGGAGAAAGACAATATTTATTTTCCGTTAAAAAAAGTTAGAAGTAGGGGCCCCTGGGTGGCTCAGTCGGTTAAGCGTCCAACTTCGGCTTAGGTCATGATCTCGTGGTTCATGGGTTCAAGCCCTGCATTGGACTCTGTGCTGACAGCTCAGAGCCTGGAGCCTGCTTCAGATTCTGTGTCTACCTCTTTCTCTGTCCCTCCCCCACTTGTCCTCTGTCTCTCTCAAAAATAAATAAACATATAAAACTTTTTTAAAAAAGAGAGAAGTAGATGGTTCCAGGGAACCTAGGGTTTCATGATTTAGATTCAACAATCCAGGTGTTCTTATGCCTTGGTTCAGGATTCTGCTTTTCCTGATTAAGGCCCTGATTTTGGCAAACAACCCAGCTTTTGTTAGACATTTAACAATCTTTACAGCTTAGCTACTCTTAAAATAAATTCATAGCCCTGACCCTCTCCTTCCTCTGCTTGATAGCTACAGGAGATAAGAGTTTCTCTATACTAGACCAAGGATGTCTTTCACGGTTCACTTTCAATGAATAATTTACTGCTCACTCTCATCTTTTTTGTTATACTTCCCCTCAAACTCGATTGAGCTTAGAAATAGCCACACAATTCTACTGTCCTTATAGTTACATTTTCCCCTGCCCTGAAATCCCCCAAATTCTGATACACAGCATGAACTAGTACAGTCCTTTCCTCCAGGTGGGCCATCTCAATTTACAACAGTGAAAACTTTAACAATTGCTTGTTTTGTGACAGGAGCTGTCTGTGTTCCTGCTACCACTAGATATGTCATCCACGAGGCAGGCCATGAGTCAGCCTGGATCCAAACCCCATCTTAGCACTTGTTTTCTCTGACCACTTCTGATACCTGATTGAGTTTTATGGGAAACAGATGGAGAACTTTGAACTCTGTCTTGTAGTGTTACCCTAGATGGAGATGAGAGGATGAAGCCGTATATCAGAGCATTTCATTCAGTCTCTGGGCTAAGGCTCCTTTGGAAGAGTAAGGCAGTTTTCCTGGCTGAGAAAGTTCCAGAAGAAATCTGATGAAGGCAATCTTTACTATTAGCAGCTTAGAGGGGAGATCAGGGCAGTGCCTCCTATGTCCACTGTGATAGTAATTAACAAGTTATTTAGATTTAACTTCAGATAATCAACATTATGAAACATAAATAAAAGATAATATAAATGCTTTAAGCCTTCAAAATGAAAAGATAAAGGTATCATAGAAAGAGATTGGAACAGAGGATGAGACAACGGGTAGAAAAAGGCATAAGATTTCATATTCTCACATTCTACAATGTAGAGTCATGATATGGCTGTATGGAGATGTAGAATATCAAATTTTTTAAATTAAACATAATAAAATAGCAATATAATTACCAAAATGAAAGAAAGCTAAAGGGAGTTGTGTAAGCAAGCAAAATTGTTATGTTTTCAAATGGGGTATCAGTGTAAATGTTGTTTTAAGTAATAAGGCAAAATAGAGTCACCAGCATATGCTTTAGAGTTATGGACATAATCAACACACAAACTTAAAATAGTAGGTTTTAAAAGAATTAGGTTTTGAGGAGTGACTGGAAGTGGAGATTGTTGGGACAGGAGACTGATTTTCCTCCTGCTTTCCATCTGAATCTATCTTGGTTCTGTCTTTAAAACAAAATGCCTATTAGAAGAATGGAAAAAGAAGATATAGTATGTGTATATATGCTAAATAATATATAAATGGAACATTATTTATATATGTGTATATATAATGAAATGTAAGTATATATATATATTCTAATATATGGAAAGAAATGAGAAAGAAAGAAAATCCTGACTTAACATGGATAGACCTTGAGGGCATTATACTGAGTGAAATAAGTTAGACAGAAAAAGACAAGTACTGAATGATCTCACTTATATGTGGGATCTAAAAAAAAGCAAACACATAGAAACAGAGTCAAGAATGGTAGTTACCAGGGGCTGAAGGGGGTGGGGGAAAAGAGGAAGTGTTGGTCAAAGAGGCAAACTTTCAGTTATGAGTCAGTTCTAGAGATCCAATGTACAGCATGGTGACTATAATTAATAATATGGTATACTTAAAAGTTGCTGAAAGAATAAATCTCAAATGTTCTCCCCACAAAAAAGAAATGACAACTACATGATATGACAGAAGTGTCAGATAGCTCTATATTGGTAATCATTTTGCAATATAGCAGTGCATCTAATCAACACATTGTACATTTTAAACTTACACAAGCTATTATGTAAATTATATCTCAATAAATCTGAAAAAATATAATATATGAACATATGCATTAAAATGAACAAAAATTCTGCTTTTTATAAAATACAACATTACTAATTGTGTGAAATAAATTAACTTACTAAATATTTGGTTTTCATAACATTGCTACAGACTATGAGGAATCTGGTTAATATCAAAATTAATTTATACTTATTTCTCTTTGTATTGAATATGTAGTCTCAATCTTAAGAAGCAAATCGGGAAAAAATTATATATACAAAACCACAAAATATGTGGTGGTCATAGAAGGAATTGTTTAATCTGTAGGAATATTATATGGATTCTTTCAGCCTTCATTTGCATCTTACCCTCTTCCTCAGGTGCCTCACTATGCACCTATCTTTTATTTCTCTTACTACTTTTCTTTCAAGAGGTTTAAAATTATATATAATTTAAATAACTCAATTTCCATAAGTTCACTCTAGTGAATAGCGTGTATCTAGTCCTATAAAAAGAATGTCAAAGGTCAGAAAACTTGTCACCTGAATCCTCACCAATTAAAAATAAAAATAAATGTAAACACTTTTTAGATATAAATTTAATCTTCTCTGCAGTAGGAGGCTATCCTTGCAGGGTTAATGGCTTTATTATAGTTGTTAAGTATTGGAGTTTTAACTTTTTTTCCCTTGAATTATTTCAATTAACTTTAATTTCTTTTCATGTGAGTTTCAACAAATGATAATGTCACACAAAACTTTCTACTACATCTGAACTACTGCTAAGCAAATTGGGGGCAAAATGCCAAAAAGGTAGAAAAAGCACACATAAATAGCCCACTAATGTTTTCTGAATAAAGCCCTTAATTTGGGGTGCTAACTGTATCATCTGTTCTCTAGTTATACACTTTTTTCTCCTAAAAATATATAAATGATATGAAACTTCCTAATTAGAGAAGAAGTATTAAGAAGCCACACAAAGTAAGCAAGTTATTTTTTATTCAAGTTGTTTTTCTGGAAAAATAGGGCAAAATGAGTTGATGACAGAACACAAAGTTGATATTTAAAAGTAAAAGGATATAAAATAAAAGTGAATTCTGAAAGAGGCCAGACACAGTGAACATGAATTCACTTGATTATGCCCTTGAATATAAGAATACATGAGATCAATGTTCAATTTAGATACTTTATTGTAACAATGACACTGAAATAATAAAAAAGTCTTTATCTTGGGGAATGGACCATTGACCAATTATTTATGGATTATCTTCTTTTTGTGCTTATGAGTAAACCCAACATTATTTTTAACTACTACTTAGAGAAACCTAGAAAAGTAAGACTGGATTGCCGGCATAAAGTCTACTCAAGAAGTAAAATTACCACAAAATGCACTAAGGGTCATTCTATATGCTAGCTGACAAAACTGCCATCAGTGCATCAAACTTAAATAAGGTCCACATATACAATCCAGAATGTGATGACACATCCACATTCTAGATCAATTTATACAAAAATGTAGGCTTAAGATAGAAGAAAAGACATTCCAACACTGTAAGAGCATTGTGGAAACACTTTAGATGACTGGAGAGCTCCAAAATAGCCTTCTGTAGGACCACAGGACGATGAACTGTTGGTTTTATCATAATAATCATGAGTGTACCAAACTAATCCCAGACTCTTGGTCAATGCGATGTCTAAAAAGGATATTATATTTGGTGCATTAACATATTTCTTAGAAGACCAAAATATCATTGTCATCTTCTCCAGAACATTTGGCTATGGATCAAAAAAAGAGAAGCATGATTTTTGGAATGATTTGGAAACTATTAAATGTTAAAGTCTCAGTAGTTATGAACTGGAGACATATCATCATATTGTGAAATTCATCCACTGTGGAATTCACTGAGCAAAGTGCTTTGTCTACAATTTCTGCATTGACATTTACCCACTTATTAATCTGATTGAATCCTCATTCCTGTTATACCGCAAAATAAGGGAGATATAGAGATATCTTTTATTTATACATAAATTTGACTATCCAGGTATTAATAGTTTTTCTTCACAGATAATTCTTTAGCTTCCATTTCAACGTTACTGTTTGCAAATATACATGTGTATGTAGATGTATATACATATACATACAGATGGATTTACTATTGTCCAATAATGGCAAAGTGCTTCCCCTAACTGATATGCATCATTTACGTTGTTGCTATAGTCATACTCTTAGGCTAGCTGTACTCTGTCAAAGATAAAACTTCTCAGCATTATGTTTAAAATATTAACAAATTTTATTTATTTAACTGACACCATAAAGAACAATTAACAATCCTTCTTTTTTCCTATACAATAAGTATTGAGCACCAGGACTGAGCTCTCTTGTCTATAAATGACAGATTCCAAGATACAAATTTGCTAAATGTCTGTGGAACAAATAACAGATGCCAATATGCCTAAATTTATATATATATATATATATATCATATATATAAATATATGATTCTATTGAATTAGTTTATCCAAGGTTAATTACCAGAAGTATAAAAACTCAAAGACATAAAATTCAAATATAGTCCACAACTACTTATTTTTCCCTGTTAATACTGATAAATTAACAGGAACAATTGTCACATGGTCTTTGGATCACCTTTTACTTTACAATAACTTCCTAGCCTTCTGCTTAGTCCTTCAAAATCTCATCTATACTAGTTAAGTAGAATGTTTTCACACTGCAAATTTCAAAAAGTGAAATAAAAGAGAAATTTTTCTTTAACTTATGTTAGAGAAGCATGTTTAAATTAGGACAATAAACTATGTGTTTTTCCAGGGAATTATTGTCATAGATAATATAACTTAGAGGCTTTTCCAAAATTTATTCTATAAAATTTGGAGATTTATTTGTTACTTTTTGGCTTATTTATTTTTAGGAGATGTTATAAATATTATCAGTGAAAACACATCAATGAAAAGAATCTAATACTTTAAACAGGGCTTTAAATTTCTATTTATTCAAGGAGTCACCATTTTACTGCCAATCACCATACCCATGGCTATTGACACAAGTAAATATAATTAACATGATATTTAGATCAGAAAAAAAAAACCACTTTTAAACTGTGTATGAATAATATTGGATTAAAATATTTGTGTTAAATCTGGAAGACAACTTAACTCTTCCATTTAGATTCAATTTATGAGAGCTAATAAACTACTTTGTAAAAAGCATGATATATTAGTCCTGAGAAAAAGTTATATATGTACATTTGAATCTATTCTGAAATATTTTACATGGATCATTATAGAACATTTTCAAGATATGGAATATTGTAAACCACAAAATGCATGATACAGAACAAAACACTACAGAATCCAGACAGTAAGACTGCTAATTCTAATATTAGAGCACTTCCGAACCAATATGTACTTGTTATTCTTAGGGAGATAAGTCAATATGTTGTGCAATACAGTTAGCATAGAGATAAAGGGCAGAGATTAAAATGATGAGCTTTTTATGAGCTAGAACTTACTGTTTTCCAGTAATGGCTAATACAGCATGCCAAGGACTGTGTCCAGTTTCTAAGCTGTAAGAGGTTATTCATGCAGAAGGAAGACACAAAGACATTTATGTCATCAGCATATGAGTCATGAGGGACACAATGTGTCTCGTCATTAATAACTACAGAAGTAATTTAATCTCTCAGTGTTTCAATTTAACATCAATATTTGGTTTTTATGGAAGTTCTAGGGGAAACACAGATGACCAGTATCTGTATATAATTGTACATTTTAGTGGAGAATATCCAATATCGGATTATTTGGTTAGGAAAGTGTTGACAACATGTTCAGCTAAATGAGTATTTATGCAATTTATGGAAATGTGATAGGCAGTAGGGCATTCAAATGTAACCTAAGTCACCATCCTGGCATTGACTTGCATGGAATATAAGAACAGACACAGTATCAATAAAGAAGGGAGAATAGATTGATTAATTTTCAGGATAAGCCGGACATACATAATATATAGCAGTGCACAAGGAGAAAGGAATGAACATGAACTAGAATAGTGTTTACAAATGAAATGAAGAATTTTGGTTAAAAAATATTTAACTCCTTACCCCCAAACTTCCAAACCATTTCTGTAGACATTGTTTGCTTAATTTAGAAGGCATTTTTAAATGCTAAACACTTAACATAATATAAACAATTATCATTACAATATAACGAAAGAAGACATTCTGAATAATTGAGGGCTTAAACTCATTGAGAGTGGCTTAAATTTAATAGTAAGCATTTTCGTTTACAATCATCATAGATTTAGCCAAAAGTTGAATTTTTAGAAACAGTTAAGGTTTAGCTTGGCCAAAAGGCTGAAAGAGGATTTTTAATAATTTTTTAAAATCCATGTGTGTATAAAACTTTACCAATAGCAATTGAAGTGAAATTTTTTGAGGAAACTGTGATTGATCATCTATAATGTAACTCTTTGTTTCATTTTCTCTACTTCTAAATAGTATCAATTTTCTCCTCCAACCACTCAAATGTAACAAATTCTCCTACATTATCTTTCAGCCAAACTGACCTTTGTTAGTGGCAACAGATACAAATTAATAAATAGAATTTGAAACCTAGCTTAGTTATTTTTTTTAATTTTTTTTATGTTTTATTTATTTCTAGGAGAGAGAGAGAGAGACAGCGTGAGCAGGGGAGGGTCAGAGAGAGAGGGAGTCACAGACTGAAACAGGCTCCAGGCTCTGAGCTGGCAGTCAGCACAGAGCCCGACGCGGGGCCCGAACCCACGAACCGCGAGATCATGACCTAAGCGAAAGTCGGACGCTTAACCGACTAAGCCACCCAGGCGCCCCTAGTTGTTATTTTTTATGCTTTTTGTTAATGACCTTCCCCCCCCCCCCCCCCGCCTCGAAACAATGCTTGAGTCCTCATTGTGCACTGTTGGAGGGAGGAAATTTTTCTTCTGCCTTTCAAAGGTTTTCCTTGCTGGTCTGGGGATTAAATCAACAATAAACAGATTATCAGGAGAAAATCAAATTTTTATAGGAGAAAATCAAATTTAATATTTGTAATTATGGGAACCCCACATACATGAGGGGTCAAAGACAGAAAGATAAAATAGGTATAAATGCCATCCTGAGCTAAGGAAAGGGACCGGAGTTTGTGGCTTCAGAAGAGAGGAGGGCAGTTCACAGGGCAACAAGAAGAGCAGGTATTTGGTAATTAGATGTTTTCCCTGATATATATGTGGGTCATTCAGGTAAGATTTTTCTCTAGTAATAGCTCAAATTCTGGAAAAGACACTTTAGATTCTTTGGTTAGTTAAGGGTGGAGCAAAACTTTCTCCTGAGTCTTCAGGGTCTCAATTGTCTTTGGCTCAGAATAATCCATGTGCTAAAATGGCACATTTTGAAGTGACTTTTTTGAACCCCTTCACTACCCTTAACTATTCTAGGCACTCTGCAATGATGAGGAACATATAGTACCTGACTTTAAGGTCCTCAGTTATCAGAAGAGATAAACACAGAAAAGATGAGTTCATAAAGAAGCAAATGGGTTAGGGATATGTATGTGCTAGCAATAGTTAAAGTCCTATGGATATATAGTGGGGAAAATAATTCTGAGCAGGTGAATAATTTTTCTTACCATTAAAATAATATTTATGTATGTCTTTCAGAAATTCATAATGCTTGGCTCTTAAAAATAAATGTTTTGTTTTATTTAAATTTTGTGGTGGCTGAGCAATTTTTTTTCTCTCAGTCTGTCATTCCAGAAGAAATCAGGTTGTTCTAATTTCCGAGTCATGAATACAGAATCATTACTGCTCTGGTTGTAGTTTGCCATAGTTGTTAAAAAAACACACAAAACAAAACAATATATTTTTATGGATCAGTTCTGAAAAAATAAATGTATATATAATAAGGAAGTAAAAGATAGCACCAGAATCTTCGGGAAGTGAGGGATATGAATTAGAAGTGTATCTAAATGGGGAAGGTTTCTGGGGTGACCAGAATCAAGAGAGCAAGTGTATTGTCAGATGATAAATGGCAGCTTTTGATATAATGTGATAGACTTTAGACAAATGTAATAACTTGTTCTTCATTTTGGTGCTTATAAAATGACTGGATATAAAATTACTTCTATATTTGCCACATTACACAAAAATATTAAAATATCAAACTTTATATGATGACCAAGAACAAGTCTGTTGATGAAATTTAATTTTTTAAATATAAAACAAAACATTGATCTGGAATGTCTAAATCTTTGAGGCTATTAATCCGAAAAAACATCAGTGAAACATATGTTGCACCAAAACTTATCCTTGGTTTTCTCATTAGCTTCTTTAGGAAGTTGCATTTATTCTTTGGAAATACTAATGCATTATTCCAAAACACACCTTTAGTGTGTCAGGGTTCCTTGGTTCACTGCTGAAGCTAATGTCTTATTTATGACTGGAAAATATTTATACCCTATGAAAATCTGGATCAATAAACATTAGAGAATTAAGAGCATTTAATTCTGAATATAAGTACCATACCCAAGATATATCATCTCTTTCCACAAAGTCTTGATATTATTTTGTTATTTCTCTTCTTTTTCCCCTACAATAGTTAAGGATGTGGGCAAAGTATGGTCATAACATGCCTTGTCTCCAGTATAATGGAAAAATCAATGGATACTAGTAATTCCAAGAATATTAGATACAACCCCGGTCTTTCATAGAGTTCTTAGGCTGAGAATCTGTAACAAAATGTAATTGAATATTAATATAAATCTCAAAAGCTAAGTTACATTTGACCAAATTAAGCATAAATAATATATTGTTTAAATTATAATTTCTGAGTGAACTGGCCAGACGAATTAAAGCAAATGTTTATTGACTTTCTTTCTTGTCCTTAGGATCTATTGTCTTTCCTGATTTGCTGCATGAAAAATAGTCATAAGCTTTTTAGAATATTTTCTCAACTGTGAAGAAGGCATTGCCTTGTTCCTCCTTCTCGTTGTGTCTTTTCTTTCCTGCAATATGGAGGTAAAGTCTCTAATTTCATTATCCCCATATTAGGCTATATACCAGCAAAAGACAAAAAAACAAAAACAAAAACAAAAAACCCAAAAACCACTTAATTAACAGGACACATTCACAGAAGCATGGAGGAAATTGAGGAGAAAGGTCATGAGATCCATGTAGACTGTTTAAAAATTCTTAAAGAACTCCTCATCCACAATCCTTGCTTCTAGCAATGACCAACAGCCTCATCTCCCTGATCTCCCTGTCCAGCTTCTCCATGAAGTACACGACAAAGTCCACCAACATGCGCTTGTACAGAGGCTTGTGAGCCAAAAACTGATGTCACTCACATTCTTCCACTCTTTCCTTCCAAGGATAAAAACGTTCTGTGCTGCATCATCAAGAGGGACATATTGCTTTCTGATCAATCTTTGCATTCTTTCAGCACCCGTGACCACTGTTGACCCCTGAATTGCTTCCTGAGTTACACTGTCCCCTTCCTTCTGGGGCTGCAGTTCTAAGCAAGAGGCTACTATTGTGATTAAGGTTTCCCCAGAATTCAATTTCTCTGTATAGCCAGCCAGCAGACAGTGGGTTGATGGATCCTAGGTAAAAGTGTCTACATAACTTATATGTTCAGTTCTTAGTGGACATGTCACTCTTTGAGTGTTGTATAAAGAACGAAGAGCACTGTCTTCAGAACAGTGCAATAAATTGCACAGATACCATCTAGGAGTAGAGTTGGTTTCAAATTGGTATTTATCATATGTCATTATATAGAGAGCGATGTAAAACCATTTTGAAATAGAAATCTTGAGTTGAGATAAATTTTAGTCTGGGTATAAAAAAAGGAAAGCAGCAGTAACAAAAATAATGTCACTGAGTAACCACAAAGGATGGTATGCCATTGGGTGATTTAAGGTTGGGGGCAGCAGATAAGAATTACAGAGAGGCACTGAAGGATTTCCACTGCCTAAAATTTCTTGTGGTTCTACATATAGTTTTATCTAATGTAATAGATTTTAGTTATTGTTTGAGGAACTTTGGAGAAGCTTAAGTATACTCCACTGTATACAACTAAGATCAGGGAATCACTAACATAGTTCTATTGTTAACTTATTTGTGTTTCAAAGTTCCAGATGTTCTCTTAGAAAAAGATCTTGATATTATCTCTGAAGGCTAGAGCTTTTTAAGAAGAAATTTAGTATTCTAACAAGAATTTGTCTTTGTTTAAGGTCATCCTTACAACTTTGAAGAGAGAACATGCTGACAATTTATGAAGCAAATGTCGTCTAACTACCCATAGAATAGGGCAAACTTACATTACCTGTCAAAGCTACACAGAGAAATTGCAGGAAAAGACAACTGTACAGGGAATGTATCTATACTCTTGTCATTTTTTCCCTTTATGCTCAATATGCCAGTATAGAGTTAGACAGAATCAGATTACCTCTCTGAATAGAAAATTATCAATGAAGAGTCTAACAAAGATGTGTAGGTCACCATTTTAATTTATTTGAAAAGCTAATCGTGGTCTTAAAGTATATCCATTTCAATCATTAGTCACATGATCCAATTGGGGGAAATAACACACGGAAGCACAGTTTAAGTTCAGTTTGTGGATTATCACAAGTGCCTGAAACAGTACTTGCATTTCTATAAATGACCAACACATATATATTTGATTGAATAGCTAATCTACTCAAACATCGAATAGGCTGTCTCTCATGTTAGTGAGATTTCTTTTTGCTAGAAGTTCTTAATAGTGGAGGTACTAAAGGAAATCTTGGATGACCACTATCAGGGTATGAAGCATAACGAATTCTTTCAGTGACTTTGCATTTGAGCTAGATATCCTGTTGAATCTTTTCCTACTCTAAGTTTCTGCAGTTTTGGTAGGAACTCAGTAAGTTTGAATACTTTTAAGGATATAACCAGATAAAATATGTATTATGAATATATACATAAAATGGCCATTTTGCTTATGATGATATCAGTGTCTAAACAGTTAGGTATAACTTTCACGTACAGGTGGATAACAAAGAATAGATAATTCTGGTTGCTTACAGATAATCAAGAGCTACTATATATGAATCAAAAACGATTTGAATCCTTAGAAACCATGCATTCTAATTCTGCAATTTGTGGTAGTAGTTGCTGTGCAGAAGGCAAGCCACATGCCCTATTCAAGGCTTCTAGTAGATTAGAGAATCAGGACTGTATTAATGACTCTTGGATTAGTGCTCTTTCCTTTTTTATTAGCATTTTCCTACTATGTCTATTACATTATCATGACCTATAGACTCAAGTCTATAATCTTTCAAATAAGTAAATATTTAGTTGTAACTGCATTAAAAATATTATCCGCTAGCATACATACATTTTTATTTTGATAAAGTTGAGGCAAGAGGCAATGACTAATTAATAAGTATTATTACTCAAAGGTCTAACAGTGAAAAACTAATAATCAAATAATAACCTGGACCTTCAGCCAAGACCTTCAAGAAGAAGACTTGCAGACTACAGGTGACTGGATTCTGCAACTTTTCAGGAATCAAAACATCTAGTGATTACATGGCAATGGGAGGGCATTTCAGGATCCATTAAAATCACGAGTGTGAAATGAAATTCTAGCTCCTCAATGGATATTGCGAGCAAGGCACAACAGATCACAATTCCTCAAAACCAAAACATGAAAGGGAGAGAAAATATTAGCACCATGTTAAATTCTGTTTGTTAAATATCTGGTTGTAAAGGTTGCCAGACCAAACACAGATGGAATCGCAGTAGAACTGCCTATGTAAATCGCACAAGGTTAACTCTGTTTCTATCAAGGTTGCACGAAGCTTATTGAAGTTTACAAAGGGGAAAGTGGCTTTCAAGGTTTTTAACAGCTTGGAACTGACTCAGCTACTTGGTTCCATCTGTGGCTTATCTAGATTCCACATGTCTTAGCTTGAATATATTATAAGTGTTCTGATGATATCTTAACTGTCCCCAGTCAGGAAGGCTTTTCTCTCAATTTTCATTTTCCTGTTGCTGTGGCAAGGATACTCTCTCTCTCTCTCTCTCTCTTTCTCTCTCTCTCTCTCTCTCTCTCCCTCTCTTTCTCCTCAATTGGTATATAGGAGGGGATGCCATAACATACATGAACCTGAAGAGCACTGACTGGAAGCCATGATCTAGGTATTTGCCAAGTAAGCATCAAAGTGAAGTATATTTACATTGTAAAAGGAATGAAACTGGACAGAGAGACTCACATGGGAAGTGAAGAGAGCTTTCAATCACAATTCCAATGTTTGAAGGAACTGAATAAAAAGTTAACCCTGGAGGAGTAATTTTAAATTTTCACAGCTTTTATGCATTGCTTCTGGAAAGGAGTACAAGGACTTGCTAAAATTTCCAATAGGGTAAGGTTTCCACATAGGTGCATGGCTACCAATGCATTGTTAATGGATTATCGTCTGCACAAGATACCTGCTGGATGCCACTTCAAGTGCTCTTGACAGTGTTACTGTGGTGAGAAGTTCCATGAACATTGCATCCAGCTTTGCCCAGGTAAAACCTCACCTCAGACTCTAATAGTGTGCCTCTCACTTCTTGTCACAGACCTGCTCTCAAATACCCCTGAAACCCACTGAGTATTCATGGACTGTGCAATGCAGAAGTGGTTGCTAATGCCCATAGGATCACTCTTGACCAATGGGGAATAGAAGCTAATAGACAAACAAATACTGTCCTTCTTTGTACACCAGGTGGTCAGTCTGTGACTGAGCCCCATAGTTCATATATAGGGCTAACATGGTGACATGCATTCTTTCTTTCCTTTAGATTCCCCCCTCGCCCCTACTCCCTGATGTCACTTCTTAAATAAACTACCTACAGCCCTGTTTCTCAAGGTCTGCTTTTAGAGATCCCAGCTTAAGACAGCCAAGATTTACCCCTCACAGTCCTCACTGTGGTTATATAGGCCTTCTCTTAGCTGGAGCCATCTTGCCTATCAAGCACCTTGGAAGCAGACTCAAATTTTATCCCAGTATGTTGTGTAGATACAATCATTTTTTAAAAGCGCACCATGACCTGAAAAAGTTCAGAAACTGCAATGAGCTACAAATGTATGAGGGCTTGCTATTTGACTATAAAGCTCATAGTTAACAAAGAACTAACCAGAAATATACAATTTATAGAATTTCATTTCAGAAAACAAAATGCTCTTGGTTATTACTCTATCCAATTACATTACTAATTTAGAGGGTGATATGGCTAACAGAGTAAGACAAAAGGAAATTGAATGTCTAAGGCGCATAGAGGAGCATAATGACAAAGCATGAACATGAATAAGGTGACAAACCACAAAGTAATAATGGATCATTTGAATTTTAACTCAAATGTGACTTCGTATTACCTGCCATGTAGAACAACCAGAAGGTCACTTTTGCATTATATTTTTAATACTAAAATGAAAATACTTACCTTTATTATGGGAATAAAGCCAAACCTTGTGGCATAACTACATTACATTCTTCTACCCTACTTTCACCATTTGTATGGACTCCTTATGCCTTGAAAAGATGATTCTGGAATACTTCAAAGCCACTATGGAGACTCCTTAGAGTGATGTCTTCTTATGCCATACATGAAGTCCTATAAAATTTGTCCTTCCAATTTAAGAGCATCTATGACAATATTTCATAAAAAAACAATTCTATCACATAAGAAACAGGTTTATATGTAAATATTTTTCTACACCTATCACTAGACTTTAAATTTTAAATAAATTTTATGTGAATTATGTTTCCACTCAAAAAAAATCACTTTCATTTTTATCACAACCTGGTTTCATATTAAGATCATTTTAGATGTCCAGTCAAACTTTTCACCTTTCATTCCACTGTCTTCATAATGGGTATATGTATATGTGCACTTCTTTATAATTACATGTGGGTAAATATACATATATTTGTTTATTAGTTTAAGATAAATATATATTTATTTGTAAATTATATATGTAGTACAATTTTTGTACATTTTCAAAGAAATTTTTAAAGTTTAGAAAAAGTGGGAATATTTTCTTCTCACATCAGAAGAGATTGTCTTGGGGAGTCTTGATGACTCAGTCGGTTGTGTCTGAGTTCGGCTCAGGTCATAATCTCACAGTTAGTGAGCTCGAGCCCTGAGTCAAGCTCTGAGCTGTCACCACAGAGCTGTTTCAGATTCTGTGTCTCCCTCTCTCTGCCCTTCCCCCACTCACTCTCTGTCTCTCAAAAATAAATAAATGTTAAAAAATAAAGAGATTGTCTTGTGCTTCCCTTGAAGACACCAGTTAAGCTAGGTTCCTCTTTGTCAGTTTGCATGGGTTGGGGCTCAGTGTTCCTCTTCTTGACTGACCAGGAACACTGTAATTACAGGATATAAAACTATTGGTTTTGGCTACTGCAGTCGAGAGCTGAGGCTATCCTGCCTTCCTTGGTCAGATGCAGGCAAAAGTCTGAGCTCATCTCTCATGTGAAACTGATTCTGATATCAACGCCACTCTTTTAGTGTCAGATTTGATCCAGGATGTCTCTTGAGTTCCCAGAGAGGTATTCTTTAGGTTCTAGTTTTTCCAAATGAATAATTCTCAAAGTTACTTGAAACCATAGAAGTGTAAATGGGTTTTTGGTTTATTTGTTCCCTTTACAAACTTGCAACTCACTGTTTTTACAAGCTTACTTGGCTAACCTGGGATCAAGATTTATTTTTCTTACTATCACACTGAAAAATGTCTTTCCCCTTACCTTCTTTCCCAGAGTTGTAGAATTGGTTGTCACAGAGCCAAACACTAGCAAAGATTCTAAAAAAGGGAAAGAAATTAACTTTCTTGAAAAAACACTTCTTGGGGTGCCTGGGTGGCTCAGCTGGATAACCATCTGACTTAATTTCAGCTCAGGTCATGATCTCATGGTGATGAAATCAAGCTCAGCATAGGTTCTCTGAGCTGAGTGTGAAGCCTGTTTAGATTCTCTCTCTCAAAGAAAAAAAAACCTTCTTTGAGCAGAAAAAGACAAACAGGACATAAAGCATAAAAACATTGAGACTGAGTGATGTTTCAATAAAATTGTCCAATACGTTACTTGTTAAATGGTCATGATTCCAGTTCCTAAAAATAAAGTGATATTTTCCATTAGATTTTCAAACATCCAATGTGAAACATTAAAAATCAAAACTATAAGAATAAAACTTTTTTATGGCAAAAATGCCTACAGTGTTGTAATGAGAATTACTATGAAAATACTCTATTTTCATAAGCTTACCTTGCAAAAACTGCAGAAAATGAGATATGTAATAAACATTTAATAAAAATTTTGAAGGTCAAAATCTAAGTCTATGTCTTTTACTCTAAGACATACTTGTTGAAATATGCTGTTTAATAAGTGATTAAAGCAATTACTTTTAGACAACTCAAATTTATAGGGTTTGTGCATTTTTAAGCTTGTTTATGTTAGACCCCGTTTGGTATATGATAAAAATTATTTCTCATTCAATAACTTCCATTTAAAAACTGTTTACTTAAATGCATGTACATATAGAAAAGAACACATATGTAAATATAGAGCCCAATATATTTTCCCAAATGAAGACATCTGTGTAACCAGCACTGAAATTAAGAAGCACAACATTAGCTCTATCTTAGATGGTCTAATGTTCCCTCCCATGCAATAAATCTTTTCTAACTGAAGATATTCATTCTTCTGACTTTTACTCAATGGATTAGTTTGGACCATTTTGTATTTTAAGTAAATAGAATTGTGCAGTTCACTCTTTTCAGTTTTATGTTTATGACATCTATTCTTATTGCTGCATATAGTAGTATGCCATTTATATCTATTGCTGTGTGGTATCCTACTTTATCAATATACCATGACTTATTTATTCATTCTCCTAATGATTGCATATGGTTAGTGGACAGTTTAGGGTTATTAAAAATTGTGCTGTTATGAATATTTAATATATGTCTTTTGTTCAGCATAAATAGGGATTTCAACTGGGCATAGACCTAAGGATGAGTGCTAGGTCTTGTGGTATATATATCTCAGTGGCTAACAGATATTGCCTAATACTTTTATTTTTCTTAAGCTTATTTATTTATTTAGAGAGAGAGTGTGTGAGGAGGAGAGAAGCAGAGAGGGAGGGAGAGAGAGAGAATCTCAATCTCAGTGCAGAGCCTGATGCAGGGCTCAAATTCATGAACTGTGAGTTCATGACCTGAACCAAAACTAAGAGCTGCTCACTTAACTCACCAACAAAAACCTTTGTTTTTATTGATTTGTAGTTCCTGTTGCATTCTGGATGAGTCCTTTGAGGATATATGTGTTTTTAATAATTTCTTCCACTTGGTAGATTGCTTTTATTTTTTGTCTTGTAATGTTTATTTATTTGTTTTGAGAGAGAGATAGAAAGAAAGAGAGTGAGTGGGGGAGGGGTAGAGAGAGAGGGTGAGAGAATCCTAACTATGCTCCTTTCTATTAGCTCAGAGCCAAACACATGGCTCCATCTCAGGAACCATGAGATCATTACCTGAGCTGAAATCAAGAGTCAGACACTCACCTGACTGAACCATCCCATTGCCCCTGGATTGCTTTTCTATTTTCTTGATGGTATTTTTTGTTAAATGTAAGCTAATTAGTTTTAATAAATTTTGTTTGAACTTTTTCTTTCATTACAATTTTTTTGACCTTTTAAAAAGCAATCTTGGCATACTCTAAGGTCACAAAGATGCTCTTTTATGTTTTCCACTAAAAGTTTTATTGTTTTAGTTTTCAATCCATCAGAAAATAACTTTAAAAGAACTTTATAAGAAATATCATCTATTCCCTTTTACACCATACTTTTGTTATAAGGTGACCGTGTATGTACGAATGTGTTTCTGGACTCATTCCACTGTTAGAACTCTGTCATGTGGCCTCATGTAACAGCATGGGAACCTAGGATATGTGTGGCTAGGGAAAAGGAAAAAGATTCTGATGAATAGTTAACAATAGCTGCCGTAGCATTATATTACATGTATAAAAAGTAGGTCTGCTCTGGTAGAAACACAAGTGAGCCATATGTACCACTCAGTAGATACTTCCTCAGTCCCTTAAAAACACAGAAACAACTAACATTAACAACAAAAACCCTTCTTCAAAAATCTAGGTTTTCACAGAATCTCATTTGGAAATTATTACATGAAAATGTACGCATTTACTCAGCAATCTCATTCTTGGAATTCTATAGTGTAGAAATAAAAGCATATATCAAAAACAATTACATTACAAATGTACCCATTGATTCAGCAATCTCATTTCTGGGACTACATACTATAGAAATAAAAGCATATTTTAAAAACTATTGTATTAAACACATACTCATTGTCTCAGCAATTCAATTCCTAAGACTCTATACCAAAATATAAAAGAATATCATGTTGAAAGCTCTTTTCTCAGCAATTTGTTCTTTAAAATGTCTTTTGAAGCAGTATTTGTAGTAGCAAAAGCAAAACAAAATAAAATGAACATCAAACTAGAAAGAAAATGGAAATCCTTTAATAAGGAAGTAATAGAAGGGATTCATAAATATTTTAAGATCATGAAATATTATGTGGCTGTATCTTAGAACTAATTCTAATTGGAGTGTAAGAATTTCCACAATGTATTAATAGATAAGAAAAACAAGATGATGATAATTGTATGTAATAGAAGCTCATTTTCCTAAGATAATGAGATAATAATATTTCTAAGTGCAGGGGGCATGTGTGTGTGTGTGTGTGTGTGTGTGTAAGAGTTATAATGTAAGCATAATGAAAGATACCTTTGTGTTTAGTCTTTTACAGCTGTTACTCATCATGATTGGGATCATGATTGTCAAGTGAGTACTGGAAGCAGGAATACATAAAGACCAGATGCTAATTTTACCCGGTATAAAGGCATTGATGATACAATAGATGAGATTATATCAGACCACCAGAGTATACTCATGGTGAAATGACCAGACAGATATTTAGCACAATTATCATGATTTGTGTGTTAGTGTGGTGTAATTTAAAGTGGGTTTAGTTATATTGTCTTTAATTTTTATATCATTTCTGATAAATGTGGAAAGGCTTCTATAAAACTCTATTTATAGATTCTCTTTTTTTCTAATACCATCAATATAGACAACACTAGTTAGAAAAAAAGCCAGAGATGATAGATTCAAACTAAAATCTTATTTGATCATGTGTTTTTCACCTGTTTAAAATAAGAGGTTCTAGCATTTCCTAGACTAAATCTTTCTTTGGGCCCATTAAGTTTGTTTGGCAAGAATCTGATTGTGTGTGTGTGTGTGTGTTTTGTTTATTTGTTTCAATTAGCTAAAATGACTTGCCTAAATGATGATGGCTATGTTATATATCATATAATTGCCTAAAATATGGGACATATTTGAAAAGCATTTCAGAAATTCACTTTTTTGTATTTATTATTTTATTTATTTTTTATTTTTATATTTTACTTTTCTAATTAAAGAATAATTGACATATAATATTGTATTAGTTTCAGGTGTGCAACATAGTGATTCAATAGTTAGATATGTTATGAAATGGTTACTACATTATTATCTATTACCATCTGCCACCATACAAAGTTGTTACAATATCATTGAGTATATTCCCTATGCTGTACATTACATCCCCATGTCTTAATTTCATCACTGAGAGATTGTACCACTTAATGCCCTTCACCTATTTTGCCAGACATGCAGTTTTAGTAATGATTCATAACAATAACTATTGTACCAATACTCTATTTGCAGAAGCTTTTCAAAGAACCTAATGAACCCAAGGGAAGATTTTAATTTCTCACTGTTTGGCAATACAAAGAGAATGGTGTGTATTCTTCTACAGTTCTAAATAATTTAGATGAGTGTTCTGACTTTTAATGAGGCTTTCTCATCATTTTTCCATTTGAATATTTTTAGTACATTTTGGATGTGTTTTGGCTTTTTCTTACTCATTGTGCCTTGCATTGAAAAAAGCTGCACAACAATCTAAAAATTCTGTAATAGATTTTTATACTTTAAAAATTCAACTCAATTTCAAAGCAGTAAGATTTATCTATCTCTCCATCTGCTCCACTATCCATCAATCTCTCTATTATCTGTCTCCTTCACTCACTCTCTCTCTCTCTCTCACCTATCTTCTACCTAATCTTTGCAGATTAGGTAGAATCTTTGCAAATTTATTTTTTTAGTCAAAAAATCTGATCTAGTTAGAGATGCTGGAATGACTGCACAGCTGAGTCTAAGAAAGAGGTTCTCTGGTGAAGACGTCATGGAGGGGACCCTAGAAAAGGTGTCATGAGTTGTCTCAAAAAGTTATGTACCTAAATTAGAATTTGTGGTTTATTTGAGGAGACTTAGAGTTTTTTTTCCTTGAAAATATCAAAAGGGTGGCAGATGTCTTGTTGTTGCTCCTGTAGAAATAATGTCACAAGACCAGGTGGAAAAAATTTCCATGTGACAAAACTGGAAGGCGTGGTGGAGAAGAGCCACTCCAAGATGGAAAATTAATTGTTTTGATTTCTGTAGTCATAGTCCTAGTTGGAAAAGTATTTGAAATTTTGATGTGCAGAATGATGTGAAATCTAGGTTAAAGAAAATTCCATTAACTTTCTGTCTCCATTTTTTTGAAACCACACTATCAACTTGATCTTTTCAAACTAGTACTTAAATTTGCCTTTATCTTCATGTAACACATAAATAAAATTAAATGGAATCAAATAACCTGTGTCCTACATGAAAACATTCCAGAGAAATAGAACATACTCCTTGGCCAAACTAGAGAAGCAGCCACCAAATCTGGCAGCAGGAGTTTAGTTTCTGGGCAGATGGCAAAAACACAAACTTGGCAACTCTGGTGGAGGTTTAACACACAATACAAGGCCAAGAGAAAAGGAGACAACATAGCAAAAGTGTTAAGTTTGCAAAAGCCCTCATTAGTTTTACATAGATATAATTATCACAGTTTGTCATAGGAATAACTTTATAATAGCCCAAGTTTCAGAGCATTGTAAACTGTCATATATTTCATGACTATTTAAATGCACTTTCCACTCAAATCTTGTCACAAATATTTAATCCAAAAATTTATTGGGAAATACAGTAAATTTTAAAATAAACTTTAGTATATACTAAAAATTGTTTTGATTACTTGATAAAGGTTTCAATAATTTTCTGAGTTGTCACTTTTCAAGGTAAACCAGTTAAACACTCACTCCAGCTGCCAGCAATTTTTCTCCATTCGTTTATATTCATTGTATGACAAATCAGGAAAAGGCAGACAATATTTATTTTTCCACAATTCAGCATTGATTTCACAAAAATTTGAAAGAGTAGTGGTATTTTTAATTATATATCTCATCATAACTTTTCAAAATTATACTAGAGACATGTTTCAGAGGCCACTTTTCTATCTAAGTTTCAGTTTTTGTAAGAAACTAAATGTGTATTTCTAAAAAGGGCACTTTCAAAGTGGTATTTAAATAACATTGTGTTTCTAAGTTATCTACCATTTTCATATAGCTCAAATCCATTTAAGATTTATAATCATAGGTGAAAAACATTCCATGCTCATGGATTGGAAGAATAAATATTGTTAAAATGTCATTACTACCCAAAGCAATCTACACATTCAATGCAATCCCAATCAAAATTGCACCAGCATTCTTCTCAAAAGTAGAGCAAACTATCCTCAAATTTGTATGGAACCACAAAAGACCCCGAATAGCCAAAGTAATATTGAAGAAGAAAACCAACAAAATGGGAGGCATCACAATCCAAGACTTTAGCCTCTACTACAAACCTGTAATCATCAAGACAGTATGGTATTGGAAAAAAACAGACACATAGACCAATGGAATAGAATAAAGAACTCAGAATTGGACCCACATATGTATGGCCAACTAAACTTTGACAAAGCAGGAAAGAGTATCCAGTGGAAAAAAGACAGCCTCTATTTTTTTAAAAAATATTTTTATTTATTTCTAGGAGAGAGAGAGAGACAGCGTGAGCAGGGGAGGGTCAGAGAGAGGGGGAGATACAGACTCTGAAATAGGCTCCAGGCTCTGAGCTGGCAGTCAGCACATAGCCAGATGCGGGGCTAGAACCCATGAACCGCGAGATCATGACCTAAGCGAAAGTCAGACACCTAACCAACTAAGCCACCCAGGTCCCCCAAAGACAGCCTCTTTAACAGATGGTGCTGGGAGAACTGGACAGCAACATGCAGAAGAATGAAACTAGATCATTTTCTCACACCATACACAAAAATAAACTCAAAATGAACGAAGGACCTGAATGTGAGACAGGAAACCTTCAAACTCCTAGAGGAGAAATCAGGAAACAACCTCCTTGACCTCAACTGCAGCAATTCCTTACTTGACACATCCCTAAAGGCAAGGGAATCAAGAGCAAAAATGAACTATTGGGACCTCATCAAGATTAAAAGCTTCTGCACGGCAAAGGAAACAATCCATGAAACTAATAGGCAACCGATTTAATGTGAAAAGATTGTTGCAAATGACATATCAGATTAAGGGCTAGTATCCAAAATCTATAAAGAACTCACCAAACTCCACACCCAAAAAACAAATAATCCAGTGAAGAAGTGGGTAAAAGATATGAACAGACACTTCTCCACAGAGGACATCCAGATGGCCAACAGACACAGGAAATGATGCTGACCATCCCTCCTCATCAGGGAAATATAAATTAAAACAACACTGAAATACCACCCCACATCAATCAGAGTGGCTAAAAGGAACAAATCAGGAGACAATAGATGCTGGCGAGGATGTGGAGAAATGGGCACCCTCCTACACTGTTGGTGGGAATGTAAACCAACCAGAGGTGCAGCCTCTCTGGAAAACAGTGTGGAGGTTCCTCAAAAAATTAACAATAGAACTCCCCTATGACCCAGCAATAGCACTGCTAGGAATTTACCCAAGGGATACAGGAGTGCTGATGCATAGGGGCACATAGACCCCAATGTTCATAGCAGCACTCTCAACGATAGCCAAAACATGGAAAAAGCCTAAGTGTCCATCAGCTGATGAATGGATCAAGAAGATATGGTTTATCTATACAATGGAATACTACATGGCAATGAGAAAAATCTGGCCATATGTAGCAACATGGATGGAACTTGAGGGTGTTATGTTGAGTGAAATAAGTCAGGCAGAGAAGGACAGATACCATATGTTTGCATTTATAGGTGGATTAGGAGGAACTTAACCAAAGACTATGGGGGAGAAGGGGAAAAATAGTTGGGGAGAGGGAGGGAGGCAAACCATGAGAGACTCTTGAATGCTGAGAACAAACTGAGGGCTGATGGGGGCGGGGGAGTGGGGAAGGGGGGTGATAAGCATGGAGGAGGGCATTTGTGGGGATGAGCACTGGGTGTTGTATGGAAACCAACTTGACAATAAGCTATTAAAAAATAATAAAATGTATAATCATAAGGACTCCTGGGTGGCACAGTGGGTTAAGCATCCCACTCGGCTCAGGTCATGATCTCACAGTTCATGAGTTTGAGCCCCATGTCAGGCTCCATACTCTCACTCCCTTTAGCTCTCCTCCTCACTCACCATGTGCACTCTCTCTCAAAAATAAATAAAAAAATTATAATCATAAATCTAATACATTTAGTGTCACTAATATCCAAATATTTTTTTCTTATTATAACTAAGATTTTTTTCTGGGATGACTTGGTTGAACTTCAAATTATAATGTAATTAATTTTATGACTTCACAAATATTAAACATTACCTTCTTGAGAGTTCTCTATTCCAATAAAGTAAACTACATGTCCTGAAATCTGATTATATAAGTACATCAGTGTATAACTTTAATTCATTTTACAATAATGAATAAAATATTTAAAAATGTAGACTTACACAATTTAAAACATTAAGCGTACTGTTACAATATAAGGGACTCTGACTCTAGGAAAGTTTGCCTACACAATGGGTGAGATAATCACACTTTCTACTTCAAATCACTTTTTCTACTGTCTGTTGTCTAGATTTAGCATTTTTATAAGAATTTTTAAAATAAATTATAAAATCCAGACTAGAATCTTTCATCCTACTGAGTTTATTTAGACATAAATATTTTTTAACTCCTATTTTTGTATAACTTATTTTAAAAGTTTGATAACATTTTATAGTTTCGTCTTGCATTAGAAGTTCGTTGAGACTCAATATTGGTGTTTGCACAATTTATTTCCCCCAGCTGAGCAGCTAAAAACATATTATAACCTGTGCACTAATAACCATTATCATTATGTAACAATTTAAATATTATATAATGATTAATCTTAATGGCATATATATATGTATAAACGTGTATATGAGATAAATATTTTTGATCCCCTTCTAGATGACAGTTCTAACTTTTCTTTCAGGGGCTAATAGGCATTTTGTTATAAAATTACATTTTATTTTTAAGCCAAGGGCCTTCTTTCCCTGGAGTTTTAGTAACTTTTAGAACCTGGACACACAGATGAAAGTAAGTACATAAAATAATGGTTGTGATTAAAGAAAAATCTGTAACTCATGACTGGAAATATTGTTGACTATCGATTAACTTAAACTTATTTCAGCCACCAATAACAGAAAAACCTACTAAAAGTATCCTAAATAATATAAGGTATATTATATCAAAATACTAAGTAGGTGCTTACTTTGGAGTAGTTTGATAAAGTCTCCTAGAATGGGTCTAAGATACCTGGGAATCTCAGAAAAAGGTCCAGGTAGCCATGAAATCCAAACATTTAAATAATAATAACCAGATATTATTTGCCTATTTCACACTGTCTCTCACAAGACGAGAGTGATGTTTTACAAGGTCTACATTATGTATGATATCGCAACTAGGCTGAATGTCCAAAAAGATATGAGAATCCAGCCATCTTCCATCAAGCAAACTGAAAAGATTTGCAAAAATGAAAAGTAATGACATAATTATTTCATTTTAGAAAATACAGTTATGACAAATAACAACACGTTATTTTTGGTAACATGTAATGATTGTAGTATTTTCACTTTGAAAAAAGATAATAACTAATTTTTTTTAACTTCTCATTTTAAAATTCTAATACAGGAAATATTGGTAGATATAGCCCACATAAACAAAAGCTCTTTGGAGTCCTTAATAATTTTAAGACAATAAAAAAGTCCTGAGCCTTAAGAATTTGAGAGCTGCTGGCTTAATGATTCAGGTCATTGAGTACCTGGTGCTTCTCATCAACTAGTTCTGTCATTACCATAGCGTTAATAATTTCTCCATGACCCTCCTTATAGTTAGGAATTGCTGAAGTAATCCCAGGCATCAAATGCAATTCTGTGATGCAGCAAAGACAATCAATTACTCTTAATTTCCTTCTTTGATGAAAGAGGGAAATGTTGCTCATGACTCCCAACAGAGGTTATCTCATACCCCATTGGCTGGGAAGGGATAGATGACTATGTTAATCAATCACTCTCAAAGGGAGTGAAATCGCTCTGATTGGCTGGGTCCACTTTTCATCTGTCTCTAGGTACAAGATGAGGGAGAGACACTTGCTGGAATCCTTGCCCAAGTAGAGGATGTATATTCAAAGTTAATATGGTCTCTAGAAGTAAGTCATACTCTTAGCTTGGGAATGTATGTTGTTAAAGTGAGTGTGTCATTTACATTTTTTGTGCTGAATTTATTACTGAAAATCAGGCAGATATTAGCCACTAACCATCTCCTAAATAGTTCTGGCCACAGTCTTTGTCCAATTCTGAGATTCTAGGGATTTAAATTTGAATCCTTTGTGATTAACATTTAAAAATTAATTAAGGAAGTAAATGTAGCTAGCTAAGTGATCAAGTCTTTCTAAAAAGGTAGCTTGAAACAATAGTTTAGTGGTGGGCATTCAAATACAAAGAGGTAGAAGATTCAAAATAAAGTTAAGGCCACAAATATCAAAGAGTTTTCAGTGTATTTAAAACAGAATATTCTATTCCTTCCTTGAGAAATGTATGTTTTTCTAACATACTGAAAACAAAGCATAGCTGTGAAAGTGTATACAGATTGTAAAACACTAAAAAATAGTAGCATCTTATTAAGTATGTTTTATAGTTGCTAATTTACTTATAATTATGTTTGTTGTTTCTGAACCTTCTAAAAACAATGGTTTGTGATGTGATGTTTTAGCTAGTAATCCTTGTTCTGTGCTAAATTTCTAATGTCTTTTATATTAAGTGTTGACCTTCATCTTCTAATTTATATAGTCAATTCATAAAATGGGTGGATTAAGAAAATTGACATCTAAGATACTCTGATGCCAAAGTTTCTTCAATAGATATAGTCTTTAATGTTTGAAAGTGTTATAATGACTTGACTTGCATTGATTGATCTTGCGATTAACTTTTTTTCAGGAAAAGATTTGAAGAGTACATGTGTTAAAGAAATTATATTTTAGATGACTGTCACAAATTGATGTGTATGATAACTTCATAGCATTTAATTACATTATTTTGGGTGTGGGCATAACCTTGACTGCCAAGTATTAAAAAATTCTTATGAATATTTGATATAGCTCTGAAAAGTTATGATCTCAGTCCTTATTTTAGAATAAAGATTCCAAAAAATCTACGTTGTTATAGCATTCTAGAAATTTTTACAGTTTTCCAAAATGTAAATTAAATGCTTTGGGAAAATTTTCAGTATCACTTCAAATATATTTGTATACATATTTTTCATATAATGTTGGAGGGAAAGTGCTATATTCTCCTACTCTTCAGTGCACTATAAGCACTAATAAGAGTTCTTTATTGGTAGGTATTATACATTTTGTTTTGTAGATCACATGAATATAACACTGAGACATTATGATATATTAGATAATATAAAACATTTAATGTTATCTTCAAATTTAATACCAGTTTCCATAGTTGACAGTATTTCAGAGTACCTCCAAGCATAATTATGTTTGGTGTCCAATTTTTAGAATAGTTTTGACTTATGATAACCTAAAACTAGCACATATTTGTCTTTCAGCATGTATTGACAAATGATCTGACTAGAAACAAACAACATATATGATTTAAAATGAAAATATTACATCCAATTTATATCGCTCCATAAGTGAGTATATACCCAGATAAATCAATTCTACAGTTAAACTGAATAGTAGTTATAATAACTTAATCAAGTCAGTCAATTCAACTGTATTGGTGAAATAATTTATGATTTCACCTATAAATCTCAAGTTTCCAATTTACATTTAATTCTATCTCAAGCATTTCCCATAGAGAAGTTGCTTTGCTGATGGCAAGTTAGTATCACCCATGTCTCCAGGGGGATTAGTTCAGAGTGGTGATGCGCTACAACAAAAAGTAAAATTAAATTTCAGTTGTCTCATAATAGTTTTTCAGAATCATCTGACAACCTAGTTAGTTAACACCACCAACATATTTTCACTCCTGAAAGCCTAACAGGTGTTTGGTAGATTTTCTTCATCTGTTACAAATCAGTATTGATTCCAACTGGACATGTTCCATTCAATAGATGGACATTTTTTATACTTGTAGATATCCTGCACCTGTTCAAACAGTAGCAGCTCCAAACCTGTCTTCTTAGTTGATGCTGGCTGTTCTGTTCTTGACACCTGGCCCATCTGATCCACATCATTGTCTCTACAGAAGAGATTTATTATACACATACTCTTGCACCTGTCTCAAATTATCTAAATCTGTCTATGTCTGGCACAATGTCAGTCTTAGCAGGACTGTGGAGGGATAGGTTGACCTGTGCTGAATCATATTCTTGCTTCATGACAAAATGATCTATTCTCTAAAATCCTTATACCTTTATCAAAGTGAATGTTAGCTACGTGACCATTAGAAACAATCTTAAAGTGAAGATTTCATACTTGAATTTTTCCAATTTTCCAAACAAAATAGATATATTTTAAGCATCAGAAGATTGAGAATGTGCTTATTATATAGGAATAAGTTGACCTCTTTACCTTTAGTGCATCTGTGACAGGCAAGATAACTTCTTGAGGGAAAAAAAAGAGAAATCATGCATTTTCATAGTCTATGAGAATTTGCTAGCTAATATTGATCCCTATGGGATGGGAAGAATGGAATAAATGGAAAGAAAAAAAAGAAAGAGGGAAGAACAAGTTCTAGTTCTTCTAAGAACTGGTATTTGTGAGTAATATGTTTTTCTTAGTGGGACATTAAGAATTATGAAGACTTGACTATCTTATTGTTAAGATGTCTCCTTCCTTTGCTTTGACAACTATAGGAGTTAGAAATAAACATTAGGTACATGTATTTTCAGTTTTCCTGTAAGTCAAAAGAGAATTCTGTGTCTCAATAATGAGCCACATACCCAAAAGTGATTTATTTTTCCACAAGTGAGACTGGAGGATCATTAGGGATAAGGAAGAGAAAGTCCAGATAGCAGGGAACAGAAAGAGGTGCAGATGTAGATTCCAGAACATACTGAAACCACAGTACCCAAAGTGTATGAAAGTGTAAACACTAATATGGAAGGTGAGACCAATTAGTAATAAAGCTGAAGACAGATGGCTTGTTGCTAGACTTATCTCTGAAAGAAAGAATGGGGACTACACAAACAAGGCTTCAGAGTAATGAAAGAAGAAATCTTGAAGAAGAAAAGGGAAAAGGGAAAGGTGAAGGAGGAGTAGGAGGAGAGAGATGAGATAAGAAAACTAGTCTGGTCCGCAATCTTCGCTTCTTCAGAAAAATCAGACTCTTTTAAACATCAAGCAAAAAAAAGAAAGAAAAGAAAAGAATAATATCAGACATTGTATAGATACTATAAGAAAAAAGATGTCAATGAGTCAATAATTTTGTTAGACATATTGAAAGCATTTCTATAATGTGACTATAAAGCACATGATCATTGTAATCCCTAATATTTTTAAATGAATAAAATTAGTTAATAAAGAAAATAAAAGTTTGAAAAACAGCACAGATCACATACACTCAGAACAAGGTGGCCAGTAACAGAATGGTAAGAATAAGATTAGAATTCAAGAAAAGTGTTCAAAAAGAAAGAAAATCAGAAATAAAGACTAAACTAGAACAGAGCAAACATCTGTAAGCAATGCAAAAAACAATGATACCAGCAGGTAGAAAAATAATAAAAAGTTAGACATCTAAAAACAATGAAAATATTTCACAGGAAAATTATATAAGAAGACATAAAATTATTTAACATATTTTTAATTCTAGCTCCCTCCCCCACCCAATAAACTACTCTCCCTCCCCTTAAAATGTGAAACATAAATCAGAATAAATATATAGACCTAAATTAGAAGAACTTCCAGTATTTCAGAACCATATTGATAGGGCATACTATGTACCTGGTATAATAAATAACAGGTAAATAATAGCAAATATTAGAAACAATTTAAATATACATCAAAGATAGCTTGAATCAACAATGACACACATATGTATACACAAAACAATAAATAGAAAATACATCTATGTAATGATATGGAGTGGTTGCCAAAATTTTGTCCAGTGAAAAAGGTAACTTTAGTTTCTCTTATGACATAAGTAGGTCAGTAGGTAGGTAGATGATAGATAACTGGAGTTGCTTTTTGAGGCTTGCAGGATCACTGGCAAGAAAGTCAGAGAAACAGATATGTTTTCTCTTTATTTTGTATTTATATATAGTGTATATATTGTATATTATATATAATATCTAGATATAGAGATGTGTATGTGTATCTGTCTCATCCACCTTTTCCTAATATTAATATCATTCATAATCATAGGATACTTATCAAAAGTAAGAATTTAACATCAGCATACTACATACATAATTTAAAAAAATACTTTTGTGGAAACTAATTTGACAATAAACTATTTGTAAAAAAAATACTTTTAAGAGAAACATTAGAATAATAGAAGTGCTATTAAAATGGTTAACTATAGTGAAAAGGAAGACAAGATAAAAGGAGGGAGGCAGGGAGGAAGGAAGACTGGGAAAGAAATTCTGAAATAGGCAAGTTGGGGGAATTTTCAGGTCCATTTGTTCCCTAAAGCCTTATGGGACCATTCCAGTGCACGGAATTGGTGATGCTTCTTGGATGATTTTGTATGAAACTATGAAAGGGAAGAGTTCTAGATCACTTTCCTGCAGTTAAGGGTTTATTACAGAAAGTATATAAGATATTGAAAAATTTATGTTTCTTTACTTTTTTAATGTTTTATTTATTTCTGAGAGAGACAGCATGAACAGGGGAAGGTCAGAGAGGGAGACACAGAATCTGAAACAGGCTCCAGGCTCTGAGCTGGCAGTCAGCACAGAGCCTGAGGCAGGGCTCGAACCCACGAATCGTGAGATCATGACCTAAGCCAAAGTCGGACGCTTAACCGACTAAGCCACCCAAGAGCCCTGTAACTTATATTTGCTCTTAAAGACTAAAATTATCAAGACCACTGAGAACTCTGATCCTTTCTCAGTAGAAATAAATGATGTTTCAAAAAATGTTTATTTATTTATTTTGAGAGAGTAAGAGCACAAGTGGAGGAGGGGAAGAAAGAGAAACCCACGCCGACTTTATGCTGTTAGGCAGAGCCCCACGTGGGGCTAGAACTCACAAACTGTGAGATCATGACCTGAGTCAAAATCAAGTGTCAGGCACTTAACCAACCTAGCCATGCAGGTACCCCCAGACATCAGTTTTTAAAACATATATGCTTATTAGTTCTTACTTAAAATTGTCAAAATAATACAAGTTCTTTTCAGTAAATATAGTAATACAGGCTGGAAGAGTTTAGTAAATAGGCTAGGAGGAGAAAATTATCCTCAATACATTATTTTATATTTTAGAGATGACAATAATTGTCTGATCTTTGGTAAATGAGTTGCTGTATATGAGCCTGAGTCTACTCACTAATCAAATGGGATTAGGGGTTTAGTATCTGCCTCATGGAGTTGTTGAAATGACCCCTGACACAACTCAAAGAACTTGCAACAATAAAGAATGTTAGTGTTATGGTATCCTTATAATCTTTTCTGTCTCTTTATTTATTTACAATTTTATACTGTTGGGATCATAACATACATAATGTTTTGTACTTGCTTTTATTCACCTGATAATATATTGTGAAAATTTCTACTGATAAATAAATTTTAAAGTCTATCTATAGATATATAAATGTATTGTGAAAATTTCTACAGATAAATAGATTTTAAAGATATATAATTTCTTTTTTAATGTGAGAGAGAGAGAAAAAACACTGAGAGGGAGAGGAAGAGAGAGAGAGAGAGAGAGAGAGAGAGAGAGAATCTCAAGAAGGCTCCATGGTCAACACAGAACCCTACATGGGGTCATGGCCAGAGCTGAAATCAAGAGTCTGTGCTCAACCTACTAAGCCACCAAGGCACTCCGAAATTTTTTAGCTTATTTTTTTAGAATGGCTTTATGGTCACAAGAATATATATATTTCTTATTATTTTATAAAAGTCTATTGGATGGAAATATTTTACCTAACAAGACATTTCAGTTCCGTAAAGAATATTATTCATGTTTATTATCTTTGTTCCATTGTAAATATTTGTAAAATGGATATCCTAAAACAAACAGTTCTGTGATATTCTCTGGTTTTTTTCCTTAAGATGAATATGTACATGTCATATGATTGGGTCAAAAGTAATGAAATCTTCCATAGTTTTGATCTGCATGTACTTATATGTACTTACACTTAAATTATCACTTTTTTCCCCTAACTCGGTTGCTGAACATAGACACATTGAATATGCATTGTGTACTTATTGGTAACTTGTTGGTGAACTGATCATTTTATCTTCACACATTTATTGTAACTGAGGAACTCATTTAACTTTTATAGGTACACATTCATGCCAAACATTTAGATCTTAACCACTGAACTAACTGTTAATTGTATGTCATAGATAATCGTTTTAGAGATTTCTCATAAAGTTGCTGAATGGAGAGTCAGGAAATTAATTTTCATTTTTACATATTAATCATCATTTACTGCATAGGATTTCTTTTAATATATATGATAAAAATTTTAATGTAATTATTACCCTTTTTTCCCCATCTTAGAAAATGAAAACTAAGCAAATTTTTATAGTAATTCAGATTCAGTGAACAGAGTAGGAAAATGTGTGTCTTTTATGTTTATTTTTTTAATATTTATTTATTTTTTGAGAGAGACAGAGACAGAGAGACAGAACATGAGTAGGGGAGGGGCAGAGAGAGAGGGAGACACAGAATCTGAAGCAGGCTCCAAGCTCCAAGTTGTCAGCACAGAGCCAAATGCAGGGCTTGAACTCACAAACTATGAGATCAGGACCTGAGCTGATGTTGGACACTTAACTGACTGAGCCACCCAGGTGCCCTGAATGCTTGTCTTTTGACTTCATTAGGGATTTTAATAAAACACATAGAAATTAGAAATGATATTTTTCTAGATATGTTTCTAAACTTGATACTCTTAACTTTCTGCCAAGGAAAGGGGATTTGACTGTGTTCTTTTGTTTATTTTTAAAGGAATGCATTGATTCAGACTTTTTTTCTCCCTCAAACACTTTCAAACCAGACTTTTCTGAAGACAAAGATTTCCCATTGTGATTAGATCATCAAAAAAGAGATATTTGCTTTTGAAAATAGCTTAAAAGCTTTTAGATATCAGCCATTTTAATTAAAATTAATTTAGCACCAAGAATTCTTTGCAGTGTTGTTTCTGGAAAGACTTCTTATGATAATAGTAATTATTTAAAGAGAAAGGAAGGAAGGAAGGGAGGGAGGGAGGGAGGGAAGAAGGAAAAAAGAGAGGGAGGGAGAAAGGGGGGAAAAGGTCTTGATTTTAAAGTGTGTCCTGGGGATCCTGGGTGGCTGTCAGTTAAGCATCTGACTCTTGATTTTGACTCAGGTCATTATCTCAGGGTTTGTGAGATCCCATACTGCACTGACAGCATTTGGAATTCTTTCTTTTCCTCCCTCTCTTTCTGCCCCTCCACTGCTTGCTTTTTCTCTCAAAATAAATAAACTTAAAAAAATTTAAAAAGTAAAGTGCGGGGCACCTGGGTGGTTCAGTTGTTTAAGCATCTGACTTCTGCTCAGATCATGATCCCCCAGTCCATGGGTTCAAGCCCCGTGTCAGGCTCTGTACTGACAGCACAGAACCTGGAGCCTACTTCGAATTCTGTATCTCCCTCTCTCTCTGTCCCTTGCCCACTAGTTCTCTGTCTCTGTCTCTGAAAAATAAATAAATGTTAAAAATTAAAAAAAAATTAAATAGTGTGTCCTAAACATTTTTTGGAGGGGGGTTGTGGACAGGGTCAATTTTTTCTTATTAAATCATTGAAAAGCTCTGGCACTACATTTATGATTTTATATAAATTGTAGGCTACCTAACTCACAAGAATAAGCTATATTAAAATATGTAACAATTCTATATGGCACGTCTCTTGTAATTAAAGTCAGAGTTACCTTAAATAAACACAAATATTTTTCTGAGTGACTAAGCCAAACAGGGCACATTCTAGAAGCTGTAGTTAGAAAATGTAATCAGAGATTTATTATCCAATTTTTCCTTTCAGGGAACTCCTGGTTTGAGAATAACATATCTACTCTAAGTCACCTTTTCAATAAAGACATTGGGGCACCTGGGTGGCTCAGTTTGTTAAGCGTCCAACTTCCACTCAGGTCATGACCTCACAGTTCGTGGGTTCAAGCCCCGCGTCGGGCTCTGTGCTGACAGCTAGCTCGGAGCCAGGAGCCTGTTTCAGATTCTGTGTCTCCCTCTCTCTCTGACCCTTCTCTGTTCATGCTCTCAATCTCTCTCTCACAAATAAATAAAAAACATTTTAAAACATTAAAAAAAATAAAAGCATTAAGGTAGACTTGAATTCTCAGCTTAGTTCCTTCTTCATGGAAACTTTGTCCTTTTCATTATGTGCAGATTCCATTCACCTCTATGTGTTGTGATATATATACATCTTTCCATATATCTGATATCTACGGCTATATCTATCTGTCTATCTATCTCTCTATCTATCTAACAGAAACAGAAACAAAGATGTTTTCCCAGTGCTTATAAAAAACTGGGACTTAAGAAAAGCTGCAGAATGACCGAGTGGGCTAAGAACAAAATGCTATATTACTTGAATGAAAAAGGTAGTTTCTTTATATTTACTGAACATGGCCGAGTGCTCATTATTTTATAAGACTGTAAAACAGGCAATGAGATAAATAAGTATAGCAAAAGATGACAACAAGAAATAATCAACAAAGGTTAAAAACTAAAAATCAATGTGGATACTCAAGGTGAAAATGTCTTCTGATGGATTACATAACAAGTAAATTATCAGAAATAAAACTATTGATCATAAAAGCATTACATAAATGTTTATGAGTTCCTGCTTATGAAATATGAAGAAATATCTTTCAATTTTTAAGTATCTCTTGATTGTGTCCACCCTGATAAATACTTATATTAATAATAAAATAATTACCAAAATATGGGGACTCAGGTAGGATGAGAGATGTCATAACTGTACTTAAAATATATAGTAGGAATGTGGTTTGTCCTATTTATCATAGAATCCATTGGGTCTGATGGAACCTTGAATGACAAACTTTATAATCTGAAGTAACTATTAAAAGGTAAATGTAAACACATCTATGAAAATATTTGTGACTCTAGAGAAAAATACGAACAGTAGCATAGCCAATAATAATTTTCTGTCTTGGAAAAATAAATAAGAATTTTAAGAAGTCAGAAAAGTGGCTCAGAAATGAAATGCTGGTTTGGACAATTAACCAGAACAAACTAAAATATTGATGTCGAAGTGATATAAGAAGAAACATCATCATACTGATACACAGCTTTAACAAACAAGAATTACCCAGCAGAGTTATAATTTCAAGAAACATTTCAAAGAGCATTATACTTAGACCTAGGAGTTAACAAATGCTTGATTACAATACATGCTGCCAACAATTAGTTTAATCAATAATTCCAATTAATTTGGTTAAATCTGAATGGTACTTTTTTAAAAATTTAATTAAAATTTTTTTAATGTTTTATTTATTTCTGAGAGAGAGAGAGATACAGAGAGAGAGAGAGAGAGAGAGAGAGAGAGAGCAGGGGAGGGTCAGAGAGAGGGAGACACAGAATCCGAAGCAGGCTCCAGGCTGTGAGCTGTCAGCACAGAGCCCGACTCGGGGCTCGAACCCACGAACCGTGAGGTCATGACCTGAGCGGAAGTTGGACACTCAACCGGCTGAACCACCCAGGCGCCCCATAATTTTATTTTAAATTATAATATGAGAGTGACTATTGAATCCCATATCCCATTTGATGTGCAGATATCAGAATACTTATTTAACACTAGAGTAATGTACCTGTCCTATTTATTCAGGAAGTACTTTTGTTTTTAATTTTTAAAAAAGTCACTTTTTCACGTACTATTGTTGCTTTTATTAGTTATTTACATCTTTTTCCAGAAGTCCCACAACTGGCACGATCATTTCATAAATTGTGGATATTGGTAAAGCCTGGAAACTTAAGTACATGATGTAAGAGAAATGACTCGATGAATAAAATTCTGTCACATACATTAAAACTTTCAGGTTTATTGATTGCCTCTCTAGATAAGAAAAGTGGACTAATTCCAACCTAAGTGTGTCTCACTTATTTTCTCAGTCTCTAGTCCATGGACCAGTTAGTGTTATCCAATACTTCTCTGCCTTAATGAAAATGTTCTGTATCTACACTTTGTCATATGGCCAGTAGTCACTGGCCATAAGGGGCTATTGAACATTAGAAATATGGCTAGCAGGGCTGAGACACTAATTTTTAAATTGCATTTTATTTTAATTAATTTAAATAGAAATAGCCTTCTGAGGGTAGCCTGGAAAGCAGAGCCTGAAACTGTGGCTTGCATAAGGTTAGTTCATTAGGGAATGAAATTTCAGGGAGCAGGAATGAGGGACAGGGCAAGGAAAACAAAGATGGTGGAAAGGTTAATATAAACGTGCATTATGGGATTGGCTGCTAGTTGTAGCTGCTGAAGCTCAGTGTAACTTGTAGAGCTTCTTAGGAGCTTTATGAAATTCATTTCAAAACTATCCACACAAAAGGTAAAGGGGAGGAGCATTTTCCCCTCAGTTCTCATTTCCCATTGATTCAGAATCTCACAATCTTTAACTTCTTCACAAGTTGGGTGATGTATGCATGAGAACTAAGGAGGTTCACTTTGGTTCACAGGGGCTTTAGAGGAAACCCACAATAAGAAGAGTGGTGGATACGGGCCTTCAATGAGGCATCTGTGTGAAGTTGGTAGATGCCTATGTGACCATGGTCACAGCACTGTTGCAACAGGAGTTAGAGAACTAGCTAAGCAGTAAGTATAAAAATTTTAAGTGATTAGAACAGGTATGGTCTCTGATTTGTAGGACTTATTATGAAGTGGAGTAGATAAGAACATAAAGAGTAATCAAATGAAAAGATAATTAGAAATTGGGATGGGTGCTATTGAGGAAAACCAAGGTATATCTCTAGAGCATAGTAGGGTGAAGTTAATTTGATAGGGTCATCGGCAAAGATCTACAGAAAATACTATTAAAGCTAAAACATGGATGATGAAGAGGAAGCCAAGAAGGAAATATTGTGCAATCAATCAATAAAAATGTAAAGGAAATCGTGTTTCCAAAATACCCTCCCCCCCAGGGGGTAGAAAAAGAAATACCCAAATACCCAGCCCACTCAACAAACATATGATGAGTCATTAGAGTCACCCTACCAACTCAAGGGATAGATTCAACTAATCCTTGATAGATTTGTACAGTTGTTAGATCTGTATGAGATTTTTCTTGGCAGTCACAGGGAAATTTCTTTATTAAGGAAACAAAAACATATAACCCCCTATACTGGAAACTAAAAATAGTTAAAGCCATAAATTTTGCTTTTAACATTGATGGTAGGAAGCATCTTAGACATGGTAAATTGTTCATTGGGAAGACAACAACAACAAAAGATTGTGAAAGCTAGAAGAGAAGAAAGGTACTTTTAAAAAGACAGTTAATTTGACTGCATATAACAGAGAAATGAAACTGGGTGTCTCTTTCATCACTGGTGCATGAAAGTTTGACAGATTTCAAAATAGAATCTGACAGTGCTGGAATAACATTACTGAATTTTGGTGTCTAAATTAATTTGACTCTCCTTGGGAGTGTAGATTACCTTTATTTTCTAATATCTCAGTATGAACGATTTGATACACTTACTTGGAGACATTAAATTTAAGGTAGGAAACAGAATGCTTAAGCCAAGCCCGTGAAACACCATTTACCAAGTATGAAATCATATATTTAGACTTCAACTTTTTAAAACTATGCTTTATAGGACCTCGACTTCTTCCCATCCAATCCCACTCCCCTCCCTTGAACATTTTATTATGCAGGAAGAATTGTCTTTAAAAGTTTGCATGCAACTTAGTAAACTATTCAAATTTAACTTTGGAGCAGATATTTTGTTCCAATTTTAAGTTACATTCTCCTTTTTACTCTTTTTACTCTCCTTTTACTCTCCTTTTTATTCTGACTTTATTTTTATTTATTTTATTTTAGAGTGAGAGAGAGAGAATCTTAAGTGGCTTCATGCCATTATGGATCCTGGCAGAACCCTGGGATCATGACCCAAGCTGAAATCAATGGTCGGTGCTCAACTGACAGAGCCACCCCAGTGCCCCAGTAGTTGTCACTTTTTAATAAGTACAATTACCAGGGAGAAATATGTATATTTATTTATAATACTTACACCAAATTTACAAAGTAGACACCATTTTTAGCCTAGTTTTACGGAAGAGAAAAATGAGGCACAGAGATTATTAAGTAAATTCTCTGCTTTGTTCGGTTATGACTTAGAAACTGTAACAGTGTCTGACACAAAACACCAGCTTAAAAATTGTTGTTGACAGTAACTTATTAACTGATCCACTCACTTTTTTATGCATCACTCTGAAAATGCTAAAGAAAAATTCATGATTTTAGCTTCCTCCCATGTGCACCCAAAACAAACCCTACTCCTTTGTAACTCTCCATTTCATATTTTGGTCTTGATCTGAATAAATACTCATTTCTTCTTGCGAAAAACCTACGAGTCATCCTTTAGTATTTTCAAATTCTCATGCCCAATGTCCAACTGATTCATCCTATGTTAAGTAGTTTCTTCTTTTAAAATACATTTAAAATGTGTTCCTTTCTCTCAATCTCCATTGCCACTATGGTCTAGGATTGTATCTTTAAACACACATAGTAGCAATGGTCTCATGGTGTCCCTCCTGCAAAACATCTATTCCTGTCCATTCTCCACACATCTATCTACCAGGCTACTCTTTTTAAAACAGTAAACAGATTTTGAAATTTCCCAAAACTTCAAATTAATATCATGGTTGATAGAATATGTAAACTTTTCACTTGGTACTTAAGAATCTTTTCAACTTAATGTGTCTGAAATGTAACACCTGGACCTTAAAACTGCCCTAGCCTTCATCTTATATTTTCTGTAATGTCTTCTTGACCATCACAATACAATTTGCAAATCATTCCCCATGGGGCTATTTCCTACTCCCCTCCACTGTTTAATTTCACTTATTACCTATCAACAAACTTAAATTTTTTTCTCATTTATTGTATCTATTATCTACTTTCTCTCACATGACGTAGACTCCATAGAGAACATTCTCCAGTGACTAGAATAGCTCCTGGCACATGATAGGTACTCCTTAAACATTTGTTGAATAATTGGATCAATCAATCATGAATGATCTACCACAGACACTCTGATATTTTGTACCCTTTCTACCTCTCTAACCTAATCTGGTGTCACTTTCTTCTCATTTTCTATAGACACCCATGTATTCACTCTGCCTGGTGATTCCTCACATAACTGGATATCTTTAAATCTCTCAGGACTCAATCTAAACTTCACTGCCATAGAGAAATCTTCCTACACTATCCCATTTAAAATATATTTCTACTCTACAGTTAATAACCCATACCAACATTCAATTCATAACAATTCATGGTACTTACTACAATCTATAGATTTATTATTATTTTTATTTACTTCTGAGAGAGAGAGACAGCATGAACAGGAGAGGGTCAGAGCGAGAGGGAGACACAGAATCTGAAACAGGCTCCAGGCTCTGAGCAGTCAGTACAGAGCTCAACGTGGGGCTCAAAATCACGAACTGTGAGATTATGACCTGAGCCAAAGTTAGACACTTAACCGACTGAGCCACCCAGGTGTCCCCTACAATCTATAGATTAAAAAAATTTTTTGCTCTTGTACATGATTCTTATCTCTTTCCCTATTAGAATGTGTCCTTCTTAAGGTCATTAACTACCGTACTTATCAATTTACCTTCGGTGATCCACCTCATGTCTTGAATACATTTGGAATGAAAGTTTTGGAGAGAAGAAAGGAGACTTTCTTTTTTTTTTTTTTTAATGTTTTATTTATTTCTAGGAGAGACAGAGAGACAGCGTGAGCAGGGGAGGGTCAGAGAGAGAGGGAGTCACAGACTGAAACAGGCTCCAGGCTCTGAGCTGGCAGTCGGCACAGAGCCCGACGCGGGGCTCGAACCCACGAACCGAGAGATCATGACCTAAGCGAAAGTCGGACGCTTAACCGACTAAGCCACCCAGGTGCCCCAAAAAGGAGACTTTCAATTTAATATAGTTATCTCTGCATAATGGAATTATTGGAGGCATTTCTAAAATATTATTTTTCCATAGGAATCTATCTACATTTAATCAGTCTACTTATTTAGAAAAAGATTTACACATTTAAAAAGGCACAATAACATTGGTTATAATTATTATATTCTTTATCTTTTGCCAAGTATTCTTCACACCATGTGTATTTGGAAAGTAACTTTCTAGGCAGGTGGATCCTCATACATGGGGCTAGATCTCCTCTCAAGTAGAAACCATCACAACCGCATGGAGCAAGTGGCTCTTATCAGACTTTATTCCTGGGAAAAAATCCCTGTAGCTTTTGTCCTTCTAGACTTTGTTGGTTGATGACATTCAAAAAATACTTATTTTATTAGGACAGCTGGGTGACTCAGTTGGTTAGGCATCTGACTCTTGGTTTTGGCGCAGGTCATGATCTCACAGTTTGTAAGTTTGAGCCCCACGTGGGGGGTTGTGTGCTGAATGGGGAGCCTGTTTGGGATTCTTTCTTCTCTTCTCTGTCTGCCCCTCCTCTACTCATGTCTTGTTTTCACTCTCTCTCAAAATAAACAAACAAACAAACAAACAAACATTAAAAATACTCATTTTGTTATTTTGTATTTCCCACTCATTTACTTTCTTTGCAATTGTTTTCTCCAAGCAATTCCAGGCTCTTCTTTGAAAAAGAAGGTACACCTTTTATTTGCCATAAGACTTCCAAGGCTATTTTATGTTGTTAAGGAGGTTGGCAGAATTCTGATAGGAGGTCTTCTGCTCCTTTTCCTCTTCCTCCTCCAGTATCCTTTCTTTTTTCCCCTCTCTCTCTCTTTTTTTTAAAATAAGTATAGTTGATATGCAATGTTACATTAATTTCTAGTGTACAAAATAGTGGTTTGACAATTCTATTCATTATGAAAGGCTCATGTAAGTGTAGTTATCATCTGACACCATACAATATTATTGGCCATAATCCCTGTTCTATACTTTTCTTCCCCAAGACTTATTTATCTTATAACTGAAAGGTTGTACATCTTAATACCCTTTACCTATTTTCCCCAATTCCCCCACCCTCTTCTTTTTATCCACCACCAGTTTGTTCACTGTATTGATGAGTCTTTCTGTTTTTTGTTTGTTTGTTTTGTTGGCTAATTCTTCTATATTCTACTTATAATAGAATTCAATTATAAGTAAAATCACATGGTATTTGCATTAGACTGACTTATTTCACTTAGCATTATCCTCTCTAGGTCCATCCATGTTGTTGCAAAAGACAAGATTTCATTTTTTTTAAATGTTTTTATTTATTTCTGAGAGAGAGGGAGAGAGAGACAGCATGAGCAGGGGAGGGTCAGAGAGAGGAGACACAGAATCTGAAGCAGGCTCCAGGCTCTGAGCTATATGTCAGCACAGAGTCCTACATGGGGCTCCAACCCACGAACCGCGTGATCATGACCTGAGCCAAAATCGGACGCTCAACTGACTGAGCCACCCAGATGCCCCGAGACTTCATTCTTTTTATGACTGAGTAATATTTACATGTTTTATATGCAAATGATATCTGATCGACCGATCTATCTATCTATCTATCATCTATCAATCTATGTATCTATCATCTATCATCTATCTCACATCTTCTTTATCCATTCATCTATAGATGAACTCTTAGGTTGTTTCCATATCTTGGCTATTGTAAATACTGCTGCAATAAATATAGGAGTGCATATATCTTTTAGAACTTGAGATTTGGTTTCTTTAGGTACCCAGCAGTGGAACTACTGGATCATACGGTATTTCTATTTTTCATTCTTTGAGGAATCTCCATATTATTTTCTACAGCAGTTGTACCAATTTACATTCCTACCAATAGTGCACAAGGGCTTCTTTTTTTTGACATTGGTGCCAACATTGTTAGTTCTTGTCATTTTGATACTAGCCATTTAGACAGGTGTGAGCTGATATCTCATTGTGGTTTTGATTTGCATTTCCTTGATGATCATGATATTGAGCATTTTTTCATGTGTCTCCTTATCTCTTTTTATCATAAAATTTGCTCCCTGGGGCCCTTTAGTGGTAGCAAAGAGACAACTCATTCACCCATGTTTTAATATATGAAGTAACAACCTCTTTGCATAACCCAATTTATTTACGAGGAAAAAGCTCATTTTTCTGAACAGGTCTCATTTCTCTCTTCACTAACCTCCTTTGTAATTCCATCAATATTTTCACCATTCCCTGCAAGTGTTCATGATTTAATATAATATTCTCACCGTTTTACTCTTTCACTAGTTTTTATGAAATCGTATTAAATATTACATCTAGTTTCCATTCCACACTTTGTTTTCTTCATGTGTCTACTCTGATGTGCCTGCTTATTTCTCAGACATATTTATTTGAAGAGTTCACTTCCACTTTGAATCACTTATAGCAAAAACATAATTCCCATTCAATTTCATTTCATTCTAAAAGTACAAAAAAAACAAAGTGGCAAAAAACACATCTTTAAGAGTTTACTCACTTTGCTACTATATGGAAAGACAAACACGTCTGAGTATAACATGAGTTAAAAATACAATATGATTTAATTTTGATATGATTTACTTAAAACATAAGAGGATTAACATTTAGTTCATTTGATATGCAAAGAAAAATTTTGACAATATTTTGTCTTCGTTTCAAAATATTCCAGTTATGCTGATCTTTGCATATGAAATTAACCAAGAAGCCACCATCAATATGCAGTTTGAATGAATGTGCCCAAAGAAAGGGTAACAGACTTTTCTGCGTATTAAGGTCACTAAAATAATTGAATTCTATTTTATTAAATCTAACTAGCATTTATTGAGCAGAAGGAAAACAATTGAAATAGATACAAAATAGCTATCCTCTGGTTCATTTGCTTATTCAACACATTCATTGTGGCTAAAATGTGGGGTTTGTTGTTGTTGTTGTTGTTGTTGTTGTTGTTGTTTTACTGCTGGTGTGTTGAGACACCGTGCTAGTTATTAAGGATGTAATCTGAGCAAGATACAACATTCTTAGGACCTTAATAGTTACCCTTTCATTCAAATATTTATTTATTCTTCCTAGTATGAAGCACATACAAGCATTTGGTCAAGACTTGATGTGTCCAGACCTGTGCAGGGTCTGATATTTTGCTCTATTTGCAAAGTAACATGTTAGCCTGTCAATTTCATGGATGCTCTGGGAAGACATAACAGTCTTAGGTCAGAGACAAGAGACGTTCTTGTTCATAGCACAGCAAGAAACATGTGTATCATGTCTGTATTGGTTCCACTTGACCCACAGTCCAAAAATGGATTGACCCAGATGTACACTGCACCAGTAATAGGCTTGTGTCACAGCTGTTAGATGAGGAAACTCCCAATCTTTTAAACAGTATGCTGCAAACCTGGGCCAAATTTGGCTGGAGGAAGATATTATTTTTATCATACTGGAAAGAAATTTATTCTATGTCTTTGAAAGGTGACATTATCGCTATCTTCCAAGGTCATTTGCTACACAAATCTCTTGAAGCATAATCCGGAATATAACTTGATTCAATATTGCAGAAATACCAAAAAGCATGGTCTTCTACTACAGTATTACAAAAACATGGTTTTTGACATTAAAGAGTTCACAATATAATAGATGTGAAAGGAACACAAAAGTGAAATAAGCTAATAATGTTTTATTTTCTTAATTTTATGCATCCAAAGTTTTCTTTTCATTTATGATTACTTACTTTAGTTTTATTCTATTTTTTAAATATTTTTATTTACTTCTAGGAGAAAGAGGGAGAGACAGCGTGATCAGGGGAGGGTCGGAGAGAGAGGGAGACACAGACTCTGAAATAGGCTCCAGGCTTTGAGCTGGCTGTCAGCACAGAGCCCGACGCGGGGCTCGAACCCACGAAACGCGAGATCATGACCTAAGCGAAAGTCGGACGCTTAACCGACTAAGCCACCCAAGCGCCCCAGTTTTATTCTTTTTTAAAAATTTTTAAGGTTTATTTATTTTAGAGAGACAGAGTGAGAGCAGTGGAGGGGCAGAGAGAGAGAGGGAGACACAGAATCCAAAGCAGGCCCCAGGTTCCGGGCTGTCAACAGAGTCTAACATGAGGCTCAAACCCAAGAACTGCGAGATCATGCCCCGAGCCAAAGTCGAATGCTCAACGCCTTGAGCCACCCAGGCACCCCACTTTACTTTTATTCTTAGAGGGTTTTTCTGTATATTGTACAGTTTAGAAATACTATTTTGGTTCTAGAGTTTGGTAGAGATTTAGAATAGCCATAGAATTATCCATGTAATTTGTGAATGTCAGTTGAAAGATAAATAGATTCGTGGAGTAACTCAAAGTTGGGGAGGGCATCATTTTCATCAGTAAAGGCTTGAAAGTGTAATTAAAAATTAATTTCAACATGTAGATGAATTGAATTTTAAAAATTAGAATAACTTAATGAGCCATTCTCCAATGCATAAAGAACTTTGGAAAAGATGGTGTAAAATTTATAAGGACCTGGATCAAATAGGGTATAGATTGTTTGTGAAGCTTATCAAATGGGAAATAAAACTATATCATATCTTCAAGAGTCAAAACAAAGAGAAATTACTGATATGTGTGGCTTTCAAAATCCTTAAAGCTATGTATTCTTTAAACTTTTGATTTAATGGAGGGATAAGTAAAGTAATAAAAAAATAAAAGAATAATTTAGGTTTACCCATTTTTATTGTTTTAATATCCCCTGCAGTATATTTGGCTAATGTTTTTAATTCATTGTTTTCAAGAATACATAATAGTCTTAGTACCAGACAGATACATTATTTTTACTATTGCCACATCCTTATATCATAATTTTAACTTAGCTGGAAAACATGAGAAACATTGATGCAAATCAATATGCATTAAAATATAAAAAGTATTCCAGGAAGCCAAAATGTGACTTCTAATCTTTCTTAAGTATAATTTTTAAAGCCCTTCCAGTGTAACATAATAAAAAGATAAAAACATCTTTGGAAGGAACCATAAATCCATAAATATTTCTAAAAAGTAGTTTCTATCTAGAATGATGATAGGTAAATACATAGATAGAAGGTTGATGATAGATAGATAGATGATAGATAGATAGATAGATGACAGATAGATATATAGATAGATATTCTTTATTTTGGAAATATACAAATATATACAAATTTTGAGAAAATACTGTAAGAATTCCCATTTACCTATCAATGACTATATTGTTTTATCTATACATATCCTTACTTCCTTCTTGATTTGTCATATTAAATCTACACACCATTTCCTTTTATCCATAAATATTTCAAAAGTATAGCTTGGTTACTTTAATAGAAACATTTAAAAATTTTTAATGTTTTATTTATTTCTGAGAGAGAGAGAGAGAGAGACAGCATGAGCAGGGGAGGGTGAGAGAGAGACACACACAGAATCTGAAGCAGGCTCCAGGCTCTGAGCTAGCTATCAGCACAGAGCCTGATGCAGGGCTCGAACCCACAAACTGTGAGATCATGACCTGAGCCAAAGTCGGATGCTTAACTGATTGAACCACCAAGGTGCCCCAATAGAAACATTCAAAACATTCAAAAATTTTAAGGGTTAAGAAACCAAAGAACAGGAGTAAATGTAGTTGAAGTTGTTTCAAATCAAATGTACTTTAAAATTATTCTACACACATTAATCAGATAATGCATCTATGAACACATTGGATTATTCATTAAAGTATATACAAAGACACATTGACCAAACACACAGACCTTAAAGAATGTACAATCTATTTAAGCAAATAAAACCCAGATAAATAAATAATAAAGTAGCTTAAATTAGTAGTTTAGACTACTTACCAGATTAAGGCAATTCATAATTAATTGAAATGGTACATAATAAATTTGTGAGTTCAAAAAAAGAATATAGCACCTGGTCTAGTCAGCATTAAGGAAGTGGGGGGAAAAGCAAACTATAACCAGGTCGTTTTGATAATGCATTACTTATCTTTTTGAAATAACTGCCTGTATTTTCATGAATATTAGTCATTAAATTCATCTAAATTCACATTTAACTTAGTTTCACTTGTTTGATTGTGTTTCCATTGCTCTTATATAGCGCTCTACTGAAAGTAGAGCTCTCAGGAAAACACTTACACAAGAATTCGCATCTAGAGTTCTGATTTTAGAGACCATGACCAAAGAGTTAATACAGGAGAAGACCAGACAATGGATCTTAAGGATGGGATTCTGGAGTTGTATCATTCGCCAAGTACTTGGCAGTAAGGAGTACTTACTATGTGCCAGTGTGTGCTAGGTGCCAGTACTTCATTGATAGGAAGAATATTGGTAATATCTCTCATGCTGTAGTATTGTAGTTATTGGAATGTACATCACCTTAAACTGTAAAGATTTTTTTAAATCTTTGATTCTACAGAGTTGGCCAATATGCCCTTATTAGAAAGTAACCACCCTTAGCTTTAAAAACTCTACAGAAGACTTAATTGAGGAAAGATCCTCAAAGTCAATTCTGACTTGCTCAGCATTTTCCCCATCTTCCATCCTGTCAACTAAACAGTAGTGAGGCCACCGTGGCCTGACTGAGGAGTTATAAAGCATGCTAAGAGAAATGAGGGATTATAATCTAAAGGAGCTGCAGGCCATGGTTAACATGTACTAGAACGATCAGTCTTTGTGGTCAAGTTGATTACATCAGTCTATCTGCCTAGAAAGAACCATTATTCATTTATTTACTCATTTATTTATTTTCAAGTTTTTTAATGTTTTATTTATTTCTGAGAAAGAGAGAGAGAGAGAGTATGAGCGAGCAGGGGAGGGTCAGAGAGAGAGGGAGACACGGAATCTGAAACAGGCTCTAGGCTCTGAGCTAGCTGTCAGCACAGAGCCTGATGCGGGGCTCGAACTCACGAACTGTGAGATCATGACCTGAACCAAAGTTGGATGCTTAACCAACTGAGCCACCCAGGCACCCTGACAATTATTGATTCTGCTGAGGAGTTGCATATAGTCAACATAGTTGATAAATATTGTAATGTAAATTTTTATTTAGGAAAAGCAAAATAAAGTTTCTTGAAAGTGGGCACAAAGAGATGCAATTGATTTGAGAATATCTCCTTTCGACAGTTTGCTTTGAGCTTATAAGGTACGCCATCATCTATAAAGTGATACTCTACTAATAATGTTAAGATCTGTAGAGACTATAAATTGAAACTATCAACCATTTTAAATTTATTTATCTTAAAATACATCCTTGAAGAATATTGCTAACAATTATATGAAAATAATTGAAAATAACAAGGCCAAATTGAAAAAAATCTATTTAAAAAATACCAGGATGTATTTCTCCTCCATCCTGTTGGAATTCCTTTTTTCAGTGATATTAGAAACATGATATTAGAGGGGCACCTGGGTGGCTTAGTCGGTTAAGCGTCCAACTTTTGCTTAGGTCATGATCTCTCGGTTCATGGGTTCGAGCCCCGCGTCGGGCTCTGTGCTGACTGCCAGCTCAGAGCCTGGAGCCTGTTTCAGTCTGTGACTCCCTCTCTCTCTGACCCTCCCCTGCTCACTCTGTCTCTCTCTCTCTCTCTCCTAGAAATAAATAAAACATTAAAAAAAAAAAAAGAAACATGATATTAGAAACAAAAGAGCCAAGAAGCCACTAAACATGTGTCAAAAGTAATTATTCTATTTACTCAAAATGTGAATGTTCAGCTAATCACTATATGGAAGTGTATGTACATTTGTTGAAGTGCATGTGTGTTTAAGGTATATACATGTATTTCTATCTTTCAGACACAAATTTATTTTTTGAAATAATTTTTGATAAAGAACTAAAGTGCACAGCCAATAAATAAATAAAATCAAGTGTTTGTCGATAAATCAATGCTCAAGTATGATATGATTTAATTTATTGCCAGTTCTCCATTTACCATCAAAAGTATGGTGTGGAAGATAAATTGATCAGTTACTTTACTCATAAGGAACTTAGGTATCATCTGGATGTGAGCTTTTTTATTCTTTATCAGCATGTCCTACATACTCTGTCTCCACTTATTAATTTTTAAAAAAATATAGTGTTAAGTGTGGAATTGAGCTTTCAAATGTCTAAATCACTGTATAGTCTGTGCTTCCTTATCTATGTTTATTTTTTAACATTTTCTATAATATCCTATAGATACGCCTAGGAATTTACTTGTCTAATTTTTGTGTCTTACCTGATTTGATGAGGCAACCTTAAAATGTGATGTATTGCTTTTCCCAAATTAGAACACAATTGTTTTGTTACTTCTACTAATATCTTTTTATGTCCAGAGTAAATTAAAATACAAGTATACTAATTAGAATTAGTCCTCTCTTTAGTATGTTATGGAGTACTAAATCAGGAAGGTGAACAGCAGAGATAGAGTTGTGTTTTATTTCCCATGTAAATGCAAACTTCTTCTGATTGTGCTCAAGAAAATGGCTAAAAAACATGGTGAATTGATGCATGTATTTCTCCTCCATTCTGATGCACTTCCTTTCCCAGTGTAGCCACATCAGGCACAACAAAGCCACAGAGAAAACAGTGACTATCTCTAGTTACGCCTGATCTTCCTCAATTGACACATTCTGTCCACCTTACAGAATACTAAGTAAATACTGTAAATACTAATTTACAGTATTATCAAATAATTAGTAGATGACATGTTCACTGCAATTACCAATATTTTTATTAAAACACTTCTCATTGATCCCCAAGGATATTGTATTATTTTTGATGTACCATAAACAATTCTTGGTTTTAGTAAATCCAAAAGTTTCCAATTTAACAGGTCTAAATAATCGCCATGTGAGGAGAATGGAAAATGGTTGCAATTAGGTTATAATAACCACACCAATGATGCCTTTTAGCATTGTGATAACCACAGTAAATTTTTCATGATAAAATCTACCTTATACATCATAGCAGCACTCTCAACAATAGCCAAAACATGGAAAGAGCCTAAGTGTCCATCAGCTGATGAATGGATCAAGAAGATGTGGTTTATCTATACAATGGAATACTACATGGCAATGAGAAAAATCTGGCCATGTGTAGCAACATGGATGGAACAAGAGGGTGTTATGCTGAGCGAAATAAGTCAGGCAGAGAAGGACAGATACCATATGTTTGCACATATAGGTGGATTAGGAAGAACTTAACCGAGGACCATGGGGGAGAAGAAGGGGAAAAATAGTTGGGGAGAGGGAGGGAGGCAAACCATGAGAGACTCTTGAATGCTGAGAACAAACTGAGGGCTGATGGGGGAGGGGGAGAGGGGAAGGGAGGTGATGGACATGGAGGTGGGCATTTGTTGGGATGGGCACTTGGTGTTATATCGAAACCAACGTGACAATAAACTATTTTTAAAAAACTGAAGAAAATGTGAAAGTCTAATAATACTTTTATTAATGTCTATGTAGAAATGAATACACATCATGAAGGAATTTGGGTCCATGTCGACCTTTAAAAAAGTAGGATTCTGTATTCAGTTGAAAATAGTATTGATGAAGTTTTGAGGTGATGGGGGAGTTTGTGGGGTCCAGAGCTGACAGCCAAGAAAGAATTCTTCAAGATGTCTTTGGTGCAAAAAGGTGATTTTATTAAAGCACGGGGACAGGATCCATGGGCAGGAAGAGCTGCCCTGGGGTCCTGATGGGTAACTCATTACATATTCTCAGGTTCTGAAGGGTTCAAGGATAGAGTAAGATTCTAAGGTATTTTGGAAGCAAGGTGTCCAGAATCTTGAGGGGCTAGCTGTTGCTAGGGAAACACCACTTGTTACCGTTTAATAAAACCCCAGTCATGAGACCCTTCAGATGTATATTGGGGGAACATAAGCTCGAAGCGTATATGATTGCCGGCATATATCTTGGGGCATCTGAGATAAAGGAATCCTTGAGGTTGAGATAATGTTAAGCTAAGGTTCTCTTTCCCCCCTAGCAAAGTATCATCATCGAGGTAGCTGAGATCCCATAGAAAGACCACTCTGATGGTTTCAAGGACTTGTCAATGGGCTGTGGGCAGTAAGGAAATTTTATTTTTCATCCTCCTTAGTTTCCCACATCACCATGGCAAACACTTAAATCCTTTTCCTTTGTTCTTGGGTAGCCAGGAGTGTACGAGAAATATCACACATTATCCACCTGGAGGGAAGAGGGTGTGTGCCAGCCTGTATTTTGTCCTCAGCTTACCTTCAGCTCCCTCATCACTATGAGCTACATATTTACCTGCCATTAACTTTGAACATTGTAGAAATTGCCTATAAGTCCAGTGATCAGAGAGGAGTGATGTCATGTATGGTGGAGGAGGAAGATTTGAAGGCAGGTTGTTCTAACAAAGCAACCACTGAAATGGGAAGAGAGATTGGAACAGACTATTTTGAAACTCTGAAGCCCGGGTGGACACTTACAACAAATGGAGCATCCTGGATGAGGGAGAGACCATCATTCCTAGGTATGAGTGGTGCATGTAAACATGTCCTCGGTCCCCATTTCTTAGCCTGGCCTGTGCTGTAGGCTGACTGGTTCAAGTTTCTGGAGCAGCTGGCTGGTGCTCTTTAGACCATAGCAGCTTTCCCCTCTGGCATCCACGGAGAGATTTATTTTTAATTTTTTAAACGGCTATTTATTTTCAGAGAGAGAGAGTGTGTGTGTGCGTGGGTGAGAGTGGCAGACGGGCGGAGAGAGAGAGGGAGACAGAGAATCCCAAGCAAGGGCTGGATCCCACAAACAGTAAGATCATGACCTGAGCAAAAATCAGGAGTCCAAAGTTTAACAAACTGAGCCACCAGGCGCATCTCTATGGCGAGATTTAAAGGGCTAGTGCACTTTTTTCTTGTTCCCCTTTGGGAGCTAGACATTTAAGAAATATCTGTCTCAGCTTACTAGCTGACCACAGAGATAATGAAACCAATTTTGGTACCTCACACAAAGCAAGAATACACAGTTTTCAAAAATAGGTTAGAAAAGTCACAAGTGGACAGTACCAATCCTCAAGAGTAAAAATCAGCAACTCTGAAGAAGGGGAGAACCAGATTTCCAGAGCTACTACATTAAAGTCTCTTTAACAAATACTGCTGGGTAAACTAAATAATGTACATGCAAAATAATGGAGTTGGAACTTTGCCTTACATTAGAAAAAAAATAACTCAAAATGAACCAAAGACCAAAAAAGAATGAAAACTATAAAACTCAATTCACAGAATGGGAGGAAATATTTACAAATCATATATCTGGTCAGGGATTAACAACCAGAATACATAAAAACTCCTAAAACTAAACAACATGAACACCCAAATAAACAGCCCAACTGTGATATTGGCAAGGGATTTGAAAACATTTTTTCTGAAGAAGAATTAAAAACTGGCAATAAGCACATGAGTATGGAAAGAGATGCTCAACATTATTTATTAGTCATTAGGAAGATAGAAGTCAAAATCTTAATGAGATAACACTTAACCCCACTATGATGGCTGTAATTTAAAAAAGTGCTAGTTGGAATGTGAAATGTTGCAGCTGTTATGGAAAAGTTTGATAATACCTCACAAAAGTTAAATAAGGAATTACTGCATGACCCATCAATTCCAGTTCTAGACATATATTCAAAAGAATTGAAAACAGAGAGTCAAACTGATATGCATCACTGTTCATAGTAGTGTTATTCAGAATAGCCAAATGGTGAAACAAGCCAAGTGTCCATTAAAAGATGAATACATAGGGGTGCCTGGGTGGCTCTGTTGGTTAAGTTTCTGACTTTGGCTCAGGTCATGATTTCTCAGTTTGTGAGTTCAAGTTCCACATAATGCTCTGTGCTGACAGCTCAGAGCCTGGAGCCTGCTTTGGATTCTGTGTCTCCCTCTCTCTCTGCCCCTCCCCAGCCCACACACACACTCTCTCTCTCTTTTTGCCTCCCCCTCAAAAATAAATAAAAAATATTAAAAATTTAAAAATTATAAAGATGAATGTATAAATAATTGTGGTGTATACATATATAATAATATATAATTCATCCATAACAAGAAATGAATTTTGATACATGCTATAACATAATGAACCTGACAACATTATGTTAAGTGAAATGAGCCACACTAAAGGACAAATGTTGTATGATTCCACTTATATTAGTTATCTCAAATTGGCAAATTCATAGAAACAGAAGGTAGAAGGTTACAGGGGGCTGGGAAGGTAGAATATGAGATGTCACTGCTTAATGGTTACAGAGTTCCTGTTTTTGGTGATGAAAAGATTTTGGTGATACTTCTACTACACCATGACTGTACTTGATGTTACTGAACTGTGCACTTAAAATGATCAAATAATAATCTTCATGTTATTTATATTTTACCATAGTAACAACTAACTGATAAAGTTTATATTTAGCATATGATTATGCATACAAATTTTATGAGGCAAATTATTACTTTTTAAAAATAATATTTAACAACATGATAGAGCCTCAGAGTTCTTTGCTACAATGATTATGCCCAAGGATTTCAATTATCTAAGTATAGTTCATAATACAAGCCTGCTGACATCTTGTACATTACAATAGTTAAAAAAATCCATATAAAGTATTATTTTAGAGCCATTTCATAAAAGCACTTTGCGAACATAAACCTGAGATCTGTATGTCTGCCTTATAAGTAGAAGGAAGAGCAAAATAATGATATCCAAGAGTGACTTCTCAAATGACCTCAGAGCATTAGTAATGTAATCTTCATATAGATGTAGAAATAAATCTTTAGAAATTGATAGAAAATAATTATTTCTTGCCTTAGAGTTGAGCTCTTAATATAAAAAAATCCATAGAAAATTTTAACTTTAAGCATTAGTGGCTTGATTTTTCTCATTATATTTTACAATCCAGTATATTCATAAGATAATCAGTTTGTACAAAGAAATGTCACCCTGATACTTTTAACCACTTTAATTCTTCACCATCAGTCTATTTTCATTAAAATATATATTTCAAACTTTACTTTTTAAAATATATTTGAGAGATGAATACTACCTACCAAGCATAAAATACTGTCGTATAATAATTTAAAACTGGAAATCTTAGTTTCTACTGAATTTAGCTATAACAGGGCAGTTTTATCTTTTTCCTTCTATAATATGTCATCCTAATCTTTAAAAAGTGGGAGAAATAGTATAAACTTTAATTTTAACAAGCCAAATACATTTCACTTGATTTCAATTTCATGAAGCCATTTAAAGTTTCTTGATTTTTAAAATTTCTTTTGACGAACGAGACTTTAAAATGAGCATTATAAAGTCTTTCATATTACATTTGAATTCTTTGGTATAGAATCTCATAAGTTTATTTATCTATTTTGAGACAGAGAGAGAGTGTGTGTGTGTGTGCATGGGAGCAGCAGAGGGTCAGAGAGAGCGAGAGAGAGAGGGAGAGCGAGATAATCTGAAGCAGGCTCTACACTGTCAGCACGGAGCCCAACGTGGGGCTCAATCTCATGAAAGCTGAAATTATAACCTGAGCCAAAATCAAGAGCTGGGCACCTAACCAACTGAGACACCAAGGCATCCCCCCCTTTTTAAATTAGCAAATGATTTGCTTTCCTACTGTGGCAGGCAGAATTTTGAAATGGCATCCCAAAAATGTCCTGCTATAATCCTCAGAACCTGTAAAGAAAAGGAGATTGTGTTATACTGAATGGCAAATTGATCTTAAGATAGGAAAATTATACAAGTGGGCCTGATTTAATCACATGAGTCCCTTTTAAAAGCAGGGAGCATTTCAATTTGATGGTAAAGAGGAAGCCAGAGAGATTCCAAGGAGGAGAAGTTCTCCATATGCCCTTCCTGGTTTCAAGATGGAAGAGGCCACATAAGAAAGAATGAGGTGACCTCTAGGAGCAGTTAGGAGCTTCTGGTTGACAGCCAGCAAGGAAACAGACCTCCTACCGCTAAAATTGGATTCTGCTAACAACATTACTGATCTTGAAGTAGGTTCTTGCCTGGAGACCTCAGATAAGGGCCTATCCTTGATTTGGGCCTTGGGAGACTCTGAACAAAACAAAAACAAAAACAAAAAACTCAGCCAAACTTACCTGAATATCTGAGCTAGACATCTGTAAGACAATAAATGGACATTTTTTAAACTGTTAAATTTGTGGAAATTTATTATGCAGCAATATAAAATTAATATGCATACTTCTGAAAGCCATACATGATTTTGCTTTTGTGATTATTAAGCCTTTAGGTCGTTCAAAGGCAAAAGATGCATGACCTATTAGGTCTAGGAAATAAGGTAAATGGAATTGCCCTCTGTAATTAAAATTGTGAAATCAGGAGGAATATGCCTAAGCTACCTTAAAACAATGGGTTATAAACTTTGGGATATAATGTGATTTTAATAAAACTATCAAATACTTTCCTCAAAGGAAAAAATAGATTTGCATATATAGACACAAAAGTTTTTGTGGAATATCAAAATTGATATTAAGACTTTCTCTCTAAAATGATAATTGACAAGTGCCCGGGTGACTCAGTCGTTAAGCATCTTACTTTGGCTCTGGTCATGATCTCACAGTTTGTGAGTTCAAGTCCCACATCAGGTGAGCATGTGCCCCACTTTGGGTGAGCCCCACTTATCTCTCTTTCTTTCTTTTCTCTTTCTCTGACCCTCCCGGGTTTCTATCTTTCCGTCTCTGTCCCTTGCTCACCTGTGTCTTCTCTTTCTCTCAAAAATAAAATAAAATAAAATAAAATAAAATAAAATAAAATAAAATAAAATAATAAAATAAAATAAAATAAATAATAAAAACCACAGAACCTGCAGTACAAGATTGTAAAATAGTTTAATGTACCAACCTAATCAGAAAGAATTAAATCATTTAGAATAATAGGTAGATAAAAGTCCACACACATTTTAAGAGGTCACAGAAGTAAGCCAGGGTAGTGCCTACTTGGTCATTGTCCAACAGCTGGTGTCCCTGCAAGCTGATATAAGTATCTGGCAAACTTTGCTATTGTTTCCAACTGTTAGAACCTCTTGGATTGTTATATTTGATTTGTTAAATCATCTCTCCTTTTCCCGATTCGAGGCTCTAAAAATAAACATCTGAGGGGAGCCTGGGTGGCTCAGTCGGTTAAGTGTCCGACTTCGGCTCAGGTCACGATATCATGGTTAGTGGGTTCGAGCCCCGCGTTGGGCCGTGTGCTGACTGCTTAGAGCCTGGAGACTGTTTCGGATTCTGTGTCTCCCTCTCTCTCTGACTCTCCCCTACTCACGCTGTCTCTCTCTCTCTCAGAAATAAATAAAACATTAAAAAAATAAAAAATAAACATCTGATCCTCTGTTTTCAGTGTAGCTCACCTATCTAATATTCCCGAGAGTTAGATGCCTCACATTAGAATTGAAGGGACTTTCAAATTTGCTGCTAAGTCTTTCTTAGCTCTACCAGAAGAAATTACCAATACTTAGCTGGAACAACTCTGGGTAGGTGATGAGACTGAGGTTTTTGTCTCACAAGCTGAATTTCAACCTGGACAATGATTATTCACTAAAGCACAGGTATGAATGATCGGGAGGGGGTGGGGGTCTCTTCTATATGACATTCTTTTATTTGTGTGTGTGTGTGTGTGTGTGTGTGTGTGTTTTAACTGATCGTGTGCAAATTAAAGAAAATAATAATTGCAAATTTCGGTATTGAAAAGAATATTTTTTAAATTTGGCATTGTCATTAAATTAAATCTAACTATGTAGCACACTGTAGCTAAGATTAAAAAGGTCAGGAATAAATTCAACTTTAAAAGGGCCAACATTCATGGGGACTAATTTAAAAGGTGGACTTCAGTTATAACTGTCTAAACAACTTACGTTATTTCCTTTGACACTACTAGAAACCTTTCAACTCACCACCTGCAGACACTGAGAACTCGTTAGAAAATTAATGATTTCTCTCTCTCCCTCCAACCTATCCCTAATGCTTACTCATCCCTCCCTTACTCTTTTCTTTCTAAAAAGTCTATAATTATGAAAGGTAAGATTTATCTCATATGTTTGAACAAATGATTCCAAGTGCATAATAAGTCAATATCTAATTAAATATGGGGATTTGAGAATCTAAATTTGTAATCTAAATTTCTCCAAGCATAGAATCCCAGTTGAGTTTCACTATTTTGCATTTTTACTATACAGCATTATTCATATTAGTTTAAAAGGGGTATAATATAAGGTTATAAAATATTTCACTAGGAAATATTTTTGCATTGTATTGTTTCTAAGAGTAATAACATATACAATGGTGTTTATTTTCCATGAATTCATATTTTAAAATGTTAATAAGTCCTTTTTTCAGATATGCATGCTGTGAATTTCTCTCAGTCTATTTTCCTCATATTTCCTTATGATCTTTTGCAGGGCAGAAGTCCTAAATTTTGATGATGTCTAATTCAACATTTGCTTTGGTCTTTTATGGTTTGTGTTTCTTGTATTCTACCCTAGTAAACTTTTGCTTAAATAGGGGTCATAATAATGTTCTTTTTTTTCCCCCACAAGTTGAACAGTTTTTTAACTTTTGTGTTTACATATATGATACAGTTTTTATTTAATTTTTGTATAAGATGTAATTTCTATATTTCCATTTTTCTTCTATATATGTATACTATACTTACAATCAGGAACAATATAGCAACTACTTCCTGTGAGTAAAAATTTTTTTGTGAATAACAGATAGTTTTCAAATGACCACGTCACAATATCTCAAAATGGTTGAAGACAACAGAACTTCCATAAATGTATTTACCAGTGCACTTCTATCATAACGTAACGTTTTGGAAATACTTTGAACAGCAGTAAATTTAAATCCTAATAGAAATAAGTTATTTGGTGAGCATAATTCATGCAGGTTTATAAGAAATGTAAAATTTATAGTATCTGTATTTGTAATGTAACTGTAAAACATTTTTTAATGTTTTATTTATTTTGAGAGCAAGAGAGACAGAGCATGAGTAGGGGAGAAGCAGAGAGAGAGGGGGAGACACAGAATCCAAAGCAGGCTCCAGGCTCTGAGCTGTCAGCACAGAGCCTGACACGGGGCTCAAACTCACAGACCATGAGTCACAGTCTTAACCAACTGAGCTGAAGTCGGATGCTTAACCAATTGAGCCACCCAGGCTCCCCATAATGAGTTATGTCTAAAACAAAGAGAGATATTTTATTGTAGATAAGGAAATGGTGACATATTCTTCTAATGAACATGCTTCCATTTTCTTCCAATTAGAGGATTATCAGGGAAGTTCTCAATACCTATGCTTACCACCAAGGTAATTAGTCCACTTACTAACATTTTGAGGGTGAAATAACTGTTGAATTTTATTGATAACATACAGCTATATTTCTACTAAAAGTCAAAAAGGGTAGTGAAGGTTTTCATGTAATTTGAATACCAATAATTACTGCTCCACTGGTCCCATAATTTCTTTTTAGGAAATGGTTACTGTATCAGTCAAAGTTGCCTAAAAAAGGAAAAAAATAGGAGATAGATAGATCATAGATCAATAGATAATAGATGATGATGATGATGATAGCTAGCTAGCTAGCTAGACAACAGATTGATAGGTAAGGCAAAAAGCTCTCATCACAAGGATTATTTTTTTCCGGCTTTTTCATTTTATTGTGTCTAAATGAGATGATGGTTGCTAACTAAACTTACTGAGGAAATCATTTCATAATATATGTAGGTCCAACTGTTATGCTGTGTACTTTACACTTATATAGTGACATATGTCAATTACAACTCAATAAAACTGGTAACCAAAAAAAATGTTTTGTCTAAGAAGGAAGAGGCCAAGATATAAAGTTCTACTTCTCTTGTCTGTACATAAGGGCCTCAGCAGTTATATATTCAATAAAATAAGTCTTTACCTGCAAAAAGAAAAGAAAAAGAATAGAACTCATGGGGTAGTCTAAACACATAAAAACTTGACAGTCTGATTTGAGTTAGACAGATGTAAAAAACCATTTCAATGGTGAATTATTTTTGGAAAAGAAACCTTCATAAACTTCAGTTTTAAATACGTATTGGAAGTCCAGCATCACCACTGTGATGAGAGGCTTTGTGCTAATATTAAAATCTCCTACTAAGAAAGCATTACAAAGTACCACTCATGGAGGTGTAATGTAATTAGTAGAGACATAAACTGAAAACTCTAAGCTGAAAAATTCCTATGTTTCAAAAAGTACGAAGATATTTAAACATTTGCATAAATATTTTCGTTTTTTTAATTGTGAGACTTTTGTTAACCTTGCAAATAAATGTTGGTGCATTTTGCTGAAACATAAAAGGAAAATGCATTAAGTTGATGAACTTATCATGTTAACCCCAAGTAAAGGAAAATTAGAAAGCCTATTCCAGGGGACAGTAATTGTTTAAACTGTATCAGCAATAAGAAAAGGTTACTTTCTAATTGGAAAGTTGGATATTCAACTAATGAAATTAGAGTTTTCTTATGGTACACATTTCATTTAAAGCACAATTGATATAGTTGAATTTTTGCCAGGAATGATATTTTTTGATGACTCTGGCTATTGCCTATAGATTACAGCAGTATCCAGCTGAGAAGTATTACAATTATTACTATTGTGCCATATCGAAGTTTTTTTGTTTGACTTGTAACTTTTAAGTTTGTGGAAGTAAATATTACCTTTGGGAGTTATTATGGGTATTATTTTAATGACACTAGACAAATTTAGGCTATGGCTTACAGTGGCTTACAGAGGTCAAGACAGCCAATAAACTTATTTTATTTAGAGTAAAAATCGGTTTTTATCATTTGTAGAGACTAGTGAGGCCCTCATGGTCCTGTTGTGGCTACTCTTTTCTTCCATCCTGAATAGTTGTTGCCACAATATAATGATTGTAAAATATTTTTAGTATCATCTCTGTTATTTATGGAATTTTGTTTTTTCAAAATTTGTATGTTGAAGCCTTACACACCAACGTGACTATATTTGGAGACGGGATCTTTAAGGAAGTAATTAAGGTCAAATAAAGTCACAAAGGTGGAACCCTAATTGAATAAGACGAGTATTCTTACAAGATGAGAAAGCAATACAAGAGATCTCTCTCCCTCTATGCACAGAGAAAAGGCCATGTGAGGACACAGCAAGAAGATGTCCATGTAGACAAGAAGAGAGATAGTACCAGAATCCCACTCCACCAGCACCTTGCTCTTGAACTTCTAGGCTCCACAACTGTGAGAAAGTAAATTTTTGTTGTTTAAGCACATCCAGTCTGTGTATCATATTATGACAGTCTAGTAGACTACTACAAACCTGAATTAATCTAAGGAAATGAATAGAATGCTATTTTGTCAAAGGATTTCTAATCTGGGTTGTAACTGATCTCACTGAAAATCCTAGCTATTTTGCTCATATACAATATTAAAAGGTTTACTGATTATGAACTTAAGTTACTTAAGAGGCTTGGATTTACTGATTCTTCTGATGTTCTTGATTTAGTCAAAGACTTTTTGAAACTAAACTTAAGGAAAGAATCATCTCATAGAAACTTGTGGAAACTGTCATGAACAAATCAAAAGTATAACCCATATTGATCTCCCAAACTAAGTTCTGACTCTTTCTGCACCACCTACTCCCCACCTTCCAAACCACTGAAATCAGCCTAAGATGACTAAGACATCAAATCCTCAAACATAAAAATAAGTCAGGAAATGGCAACACTAAGGCAAAAGAGAGTGTGAGGTAGATGGAGCTGAAGTACTATTGAATTTAATTTAAAATAAAAGAGACAGTTTGGGATGATTATATGTGAATGAGCTGCAATCTTTAATTTCTTTTTTCTTTATTTTTCTCAACTCCAAGAGCTTGTCCATTTTTTTTTTCAACCCAAAGAGCTGGGCCATTCAAATCTTTTATTACTCCCATCAGCCATCCAAGGTTCTGCCAGAATGTCTGCTCCCTAGAGCCCAGGGGAATGTATCCCAATTTGCCACAGCCCAGGAAAGCAAGCCAAAGATAGTTCACAGTTAATTTGTTTCCCTGTCAAAATACTTAAACCATATATTTTAGGGCACCAACAAGAAAACCTAGGAAATAAAAACTTAGAAAATGTCAAGTGAGAATGCTTACTTAACTTCTTACTTATTAGAATCTGAATTACATTTATCTTAAATATTTACATGCCTTTATACCTACCTCTTTTTACAGAATCCATCATTAAATTATGATTTGTTGTTACCAAAAGTGGATCCCTGGATCTATTTCTGTTCATCTTTACACAATATCAAAAGTGACCTTCATTATTTTTCTCAAATCCAGGAGATTCTAGTTCACATACGAAATTTTCCAAAATAATTTTTTCTTTGTATTTTTAAGAAAAAACTTTGTACTCCAAGTTCTTAAATTGTTTTTAAAAACGTGTTTATTTCCATCACTCAACTATTACAAACAGAAAATTACTTTCAGCATTTGATTATCCGCAGGGGTTTTTCATTGGAATCTCTGCAGTATCACTGATGTTTTTTATTTACTACTGGCTGATAATTTTCATAAAGCATGCATAATATTAAAATAAAGATTTAATGGAATGCTTATGACCATTCCAAAGATTTAGATAATTTTATCTCATTGTGTTTGTTACCTGTTTGTCATTGTGTTACGTGCTGGGATAATACTAGAGATGGGATAGATGTGTAAAAGTGAAAAATAAACCCAGTAAAAAGATGTTCTTTGCAAAATTGTTCATAAAGTGAAAAATTGTAGATAATCTTAATGTCTATCAATATGGAATTATGATTTTATATCCATAGTAGAAAATATAAGGCAGTGCTTTAAAAAAGTATAAAATTCTATGAACTTAAAAATTTTAAATTTTTTAATGTTTTTTATTTATTTCCAAGAAAGAAAGAGAGAGAGAGAGCATGAGCAGGGGAGGGTCAGAGAGAGAGGGAGACACAGAATCTGAAGCAGCCTCCAGGCTCTGAGCTAGCTGTTAGCACAGAGCCTGATGCAGGGCTCGAACCCATGAACCATGTGATCATGACCTGAGCTGTAGTCGGAAGCTTAACTGACTGAGCCACTCAGGTGCCCTTGAACTTAAAGATTTTAAAAGCATTTAAGTGACAAAAGAAAACTGAACAGTTTTTATGTCTTGTCCTACTTATAGGGGAAAAAACCGACAAACCAAATCAATTTCTGTGTGTGTCTGTGTGCGTATGTATGTGTATGTGCATGTGTGAACATACACATATGATTATAAATGTGTAGAAAAATATTATTGCTGCAATACAATACTCCATTAACTAGGAAAAATTTTTAAAAATCATAATTAATATGAGAACTATAACAAAATCTCATGTCTCCAACAAAGTAAAAAACAAAAATTATGTTTGAGTAGTATATTTATAGCTTGATATACTAAATATATATTCACATGCATACATTCATATGTTAATTATTATATTTAAAATAATGCTAAATATGCATGTATAATCTTACTAAATAATTTAGAAACTATTAAATTCTAGAATGTTGTAATGATCTGTATTACTGTTACCAATAATTTCTGACCAGATTACTTAGTGACACTTATAACAGAAAGAATAGTTGCTGCTTGATACCAAGTAAAAAAAACAAGCAACGTGTAATATAAAACAAACCTAGTAATCAGTTCAATGAATAAAGAAAATTGTTTATCCAATTGATATTAATTCATTGGCCAATTGCTAAGGAATTGTTATTTATGCAGAGTTAGCACAGATTTGGTTCTGTTAGGGAATCAAAATCAAACTGTGATGGATATGCTTATCATTTCCAAATAGTCAAAACAATAGCAACAAAACCTAAAACAGCCTAGGAACTTAGTTAATTCAAAAGCTGTTGCAAAGCGTGTTATATAATGGACCACTTGCCACTTATTTGAAAATATCCCAAACAAATGGTCAAGTTCTGTTTATTTTTTAAAAATTATCTTTGGTTATTATAGACCTATCTCTGTCATAAATAAGAATAGAGAAAATTCACTCTAATCATGATGTCCTTGACATACTGAGGCTATAATATTTTATAAGGCAGCTTTGGTGCACACTTTCCTTAATTGTCACAAACAAGTGATCAATAGGTCTTCACATAATTGTACACCTATTGTTAGTTACTGTTGTTCAAGTAAAACAAATTAATTAATTTTTAAATTTACATCCAAGTTAGTTAGCATATAGTGCTATATAATGACTTTAAGAGTAGATTCTAGTGATTTATTCTCTATGTATAACACCCATTGCTCATCTGAACAAGTTTCTTCCCTAATGCCCCTTACCCATTTAGGCCATCCCTCCACCCACAACCCCTCCAGAATATTAAAAATTAACAAAAAAGTAAAAAAATAGTAGAATAAATTTAAAGAAAAATCTCTTTTTATAAAAACGGAAACTAAAAGTAAATTTTTCTCTTTCTGTCTTCAAGAATAAGTAAAGAAAAGAAAAAGAAAAAATTGAATTGATGTACAGCAGACAGAATGAAATATGATCGAAATTACGTCCAGTTTCCCCTAAAGGTCAAACTGTGAAGCACTTTGTAGTCTATAAACTGAGTAGGCAGAGAGAGATTTGTGGTGTTCCTCTAGAGCTTGGTTAGCCCAGCTGGGCGGGGCTTGGTGTAGAGGATTCGTTCTCCACTCCAGTGGTGTTACTTAGTTCAGTAAACTAGGTGAATGGTTGTGCCACATGTGCATATATGTGAGTGAAAATGGTGTTACCTAGCTACCAGTGTCTAGTGTCAGAACTCTGTTCTCTTGCCGACTAGCAATCAAGCACCCCTCCTTTGTTTTCAACTTCAGTCCACTCGCCGCTTCTACACTGTTCTTGACCAAGCCATCAGCCTGCCAAGCTGCACTCTGTCCTGAGTTTTATCTCAGATGGGCTGTGTTTCCAAACCCCTCACTTGTGAGGGCCCTGCGGCTTTGACCTGTTCAGACTTTCTGAGGGAGAGAGGGTCTCCAAGCAATAGCCCGGTACCTGCCTGCCCTTTGAATGTTTGTGCGACCATGCTGCTGCCAATGCCTAGAGACTGTGGCTGGGTGCCAAACCACCCCAGAGAAAGTTCATGCAGTCTTGTAGCAGCAGCATTTCAGGGATTATGATAAATCACAACACCTATCTGGTGCCAGGCTTCATCTTTAAAGTCCTTATTCCAAAACCAGCAAATGTGCGTGTTCTATGGGGTCTGCTGAGACCTTTGGCTAGGGGGAGGCGGCACAGTCTCTACCAAGGGTCCCTGCAGCAGGGAATCCTCTGCACCTCTCCCCATGTGGCCTAAGCACTCCTCAGACTTCGTTGTCTGCTCCTGGGGATTCGCACTTCCCACCAGAGTTCTACCAGGTATGGGGCTGTGGAGTTTCAGACTCTGCAATCCTCTGTTTATAGAGTCTAAACAGAATTTAAACCCTCTACTTTCTCCTTTCTCCCCCTTTTTTTTTTTTTTGTTCAGTCCACTGTTTCTCTTTCTCTCCAGCTACTTTTTTTTTTGGGGGGTGGAGGCCTTTCCCATTCTCTCCCCCATCTCAGTCCTCTCTCCACCAGCAAAAATATCTCGCTACGCTCCATGGCTTCTTTCTCCCCCAGTTCACCTCTCCGTGCTCTGCCGAGTTCTGTGGTTCAGGTTATGCAGATTGTTTTCTAGGTGTGCAAGACGGTTTGGTGGTGATCTAGCTGCATTTCATGGACGAGAGAGGCAAAAACTAATTCCACGCTGCTTCACCATGTTGGTCCCTCTCCAACTCAAAATAATTTATACAGAAATGCTGAGCTTGTTGCCAATTGTACCTTTGCATTTAGTGATTGAGACCAAAACATTATTGACAAATAGTTTAATTGAAATTTAAATTTATTGACAAATAGTTTAATATAATATCTACATTTTCTAATTTTAAAGATTCCAGTATTTCTAACTCCAAAGTAAAGGAGTTAATAATTGAGAATCTATCATATTACTTATAAAAGTAAAAATATTAAAAATGTTTGCCTATGATTCTCTTTCTATAAGGAACAACCTCAAATAGCAACTTATTTACTCATCTGCTTGCTTTTCTCCAAAGAGTTCCTTTGTACACATATGCTCATAACATCTCCAGAATCTTAGCTTCAAGGAAGAGATAGCACCATGTAGTGGAAAGAAAATTGGAAAGCAGTCAGGAGACTCAAAGGATTATGAAAAAAGCTCCATAACTCAGAGAGTGGGTTCTGGAGCTGGAAAGCCTAGAAAAGAATTCTGGATCTGCCAAGTGATACATGCGTGGCCCTGAGCAAGTTAAATAATCTCTATATGTTTCTCCCTCAGTTTCTTCATCTGAATAATGGATATTCCCAAGGTTGATTGTAAATATTATATCAGTTAACGTATCCAACCTGCTGAGGACAGCCTCCCTGGCTCACAGCAAATACTCTGTAAATGTTAGCTAAGATTACTATTAATTAGTCTATACCTCTCAAGTTTCTCTTACAAAAACATATAAATCTACCAGGGCCGGGGTGGCTCAGTCTGTTAAGTGCCCGACTCTTGATTTTGGCTCAGGTCATGATCCCAGGGTTGTAGGATCAGCCCATATCTGGCTATGCACTGAGAATCCTTGGGGTTCTCTCTCTCCCCTTTGCCCCTCTCCTCGGCTCACTCTCTCTCTCTCCCAAATTAAATTTCTTTTTGGTAGACCTGGAGAACATTTTAGTCTTTTATAACATTAAAATGTTTGGCTCTAAGAGTCATATATAAATCTGCCTTAGGAATAAAATTAGTGACTATTTGACTCCTAAGGTTGTCTTAGAACAGTCCTCATTTGTTAAAACTAAAAAACAACTATAAATGTACCATGGATTAAACGGCTTCTTAACCCCAGATTACACTAGAAGCACTGGAAGATATTTTAAAATTGCTAATATCCATGCTCTGGGCCAGAAGAATTAAATCGAGATCTAGAGATGAGGCTTGAGCTTGGCCATCAATATAAGGTTATCAAATGAGCTAATCTAAAAAGATATGGTATTTTTTCTTTTCACTGTCCTACATTTTTATTCCTCTCATTAAATTTTGTGTAGAGAAATAGAAATACTCATAAACTGTTAGCATGTTAATGATAAATTGACAATAAACAAAACAAATACAAACAACAGAAAGAAAAACAAAGTTGTTTTCTTTTTTCCTAACTACTCAGTGAAAATATCTACTTATCCAGGCTTCTAAGATCTTCCCCTAAGAATCTGGAGATATTTTTTCTCACATTCACCTTCACCAAAGTTCTCTTACTTGGACTTTTCTGCTTCAATTATTAAAAATCCTTCCTTTATAATCTCTTTTATGTCTCAGACTTTCATTTTTACCTTTATTAAAGTAATCATTTATCAGTATATTTGTGTATTTGTTTAATCTCTGGAAATCTTGGACACTGCCAATTTCACATTTTCAATACAGAATTATCTTCCCTCCAAAGAAGCTGCAAATCCAGATTTCTTCATTTCCAGTAGTAGTGCCACTCTTTCCTCTAAATAATATGTTAGATTTATCTTTTAATGTTATGTCTCCCTCATGCTCCTGACCTCCCAAACTGAGCTTGTTATATAATTGGATATATTAAGTTACATATTATTTATTTATTATGCATGCAGTCTTTTTTATAAAGAGCAATTTCAAATAACAATGTACTCATTTGTCTACCCAGATCTTTCAAAAGTTTTTTTTCTACCCAAATTCTCTTATTACCTCCAGATTTTTTGTTTTGTTTTAATTTCTTTTTTATTTCTTATTTTTTAGTGGATGTTTTCACTTCATTCCATCCATATAGTTATGGTCCTTACAGAGATAATTTTGTAGCTATGCAATAGCTTAATCACTGGCTGCTGGCTAGGCTGTTGTGTACTCTAGAAATTTTGAAGATTGACTATAACACTCACCTAGCCTTCCCTTTACTGACCTAAAGCTGCATTTGTCATTGTTGAGATTCATCTCCCTGCTCTACAAGCAGAATGTTCACTAAACTGTAATCCAAATGATCTATTTATAAATCTTTCAAACTCTTACACATTTTGTTTAATCCATTTGAAGAGACAACTGAACATGTTTATGTCCTTAAATGATTCTCCTTTTCATCATATCCTGTTTTATATTAAAATGTCATTGAGGGCTGGGATTAATTTCTATTCAACTCTGTATTCTCTAAATAACCTTATTAAGAATAACATTTAATTAATTAAAAACATATTGAATATGTACTAGCATAAAATGTCTATGGAATCTAAACTATACAGGAAAGATAAAGTTCCTAAGGCAATTTGAACATTTTTTCTGGGGAAATATTTTGCAAGTCATAACATTTGAAAACTACATAGAGAGGAATATGTGTAGATACAAAGAGAATAACTTATAAATGATAGAAACAGAATTGGTTCCTGGTCCAGTGTCTTTTCCAGTACAACACATTTGGCCCTAATTTCCCACCTCTTGACCCTCTGAACTAACTTCAGTGACCACAGTTTATAAATACACTATAACAAAGAAGGGTATTGTTGAAGCAATGCTTTAAATGTTACCTGGACTAAGGAGCACCCGGGAGGCTCAGTCAGCTGAGCATTCGACTTCAGCATGGGTCATGATCTTGCAGTTCACAAGTTTGATCCAGCATCGGGCTCTGTTGACAGCTCAGAGCCTGGGGCCTGCTTTGGATTTGCCTCCCTCTCTCTCTTTCTCTGCTTCTCCCCTGTTTGCACTCTCTCTTTCTCTCCCAAAAATAAATAAACATTAAAAAATGTTTTAACGCTTCCTTGATTGAACCCCTGAAACCATAGCATTTAACTTCTTTAATCTATCCTAACTCACAAAATGCTATAGAATTTTTTGGAATAAAAAAATAACTGTTTAGAAAGAAACTGTGATCTACAACCTGTCACAAAATTGGCTTGTGTAATGCAGAGGTAGGAAATAGTTAAAAGAGAGCATTCTACTGGAAATTGTATTCACTTATTCAAAAACACTTACCACAAAGCCAGGGGAAGGAAGCAATGGCATGGGCCTCCGCTTCTGCTCACATCCTACACATAAAGTGTTAAGTTATGGTTTCTACTCATAAATCTTCCTAACCTTAAGCTGATTCAAGATATTAAGAAGGCTTTACTCTTTTTCTTTCTCAGCAATGTCTCTGCAGCAGTTCTGGATCATGAACCTTGATTGTTAGAAACCATAAAAATAAAAAGACAAAATATCCATTTCAGTTTAGACAGTTTTGTGGAAGAGCAGGTGGCTGATAAAAAGCCCCAGTCCTTGGTGTGGAGGCAGACACAGCAGTTGAAGAGCAAAGAGCACCCTTTCCTGTGGAGTTTAAATTAAATTCAGATTTGTTTCAGCAGGGCCTTAATGGAATCTGTATGATTGGGACGCTCCGGCTTAGCTGATACCTCCACATGCTTTTGCTCTAGCGAAGCCTGTTTAGTTCATTTTGTACACTCGGTAAAACAGTACTAGGAATAACCGACTGCTGTATACAGATATTAATTGTATGGTCATTTGTGATCTTGGGATAGACTTCTTAAAGGTGCAAACTATAAGAAAAGTACAGCATTAGTACCGCTATAGTTGCTTTTCCTGTTTACTACTAGTATTTAGCCTTCAGTGTTTTACTTTTTCAATCACAACTGACACTCCTACTGCCTCCTACCCAGCTAAACTTCCACTGCTTGAAGAAGCTCCTTCTGTCAGTAATTAAGGAAAATTCTGCCTCTGGAAGAACTGCCTGGCAAAGCGGATAGAGCTGCCACTATGAACACAGTGGGATTTCACTCATGGTAACTTTTAATAGATGTTTCTTCTTGTCACCACAGAGAAAGGAATAGAAGTAAAAAAGGGATGAAAATTTGACAGATGAGAAATCAGGTAAGCTGTTTTTGTTTTGTTTTGTTTGTTTTGTTTTTAAATCCCCCATATTTTTCTTCCTTTTACAATAACTTTTCATGTATTTTTACCTTCTTTGTTTCGTATGGACTGAGAGCTGTCAGCTTTGCAGAAGCGTCAAAGGCAGACCTCCTTACCACTGACTGTGGTTGCCCTGTAAAACTTGGTCATGTGATGCCTTTAGGCCACCAGCAGTTTAAAGATGGGCTTGATTTCACTACCTGTATCCTATGGTATGTTCTGAGCAACCCAATACAGACAGGACCTAGTATGTAGGCAAAGGTGTTTAATCCAGTAATGTGTCTGCATACTTTGTGGGAAGTTATTTTCTGAGTGGTACATTACTAATATGAACTGTGTTATCAGAATGAATCAATTCTTACTGCACTTTGTACTATTTATCACATGTTCTTAAATGTCAAAGAATGAAATTCAGACATTTCAAAAATTATATATGCATAGTATGTCATAAATTAGTTTAAAATATTTCTAGGAATGTGCACCACTTGATTATTTTTCTTAGCAGTTAATTTGTTGGATTATCATGAAAAAATAAAGCTTTATTTTTCTATTTCTATCATATTAATGCCTCACAACTTTGGTATTGTTGGTTTTATGACACTTCAAAATATAAATATATTTAACATGAAATTGTGTTTACATGTTTCTATTAATTAAAAAATCTATTTTCAGCAGAATATGTGCTTATAATGCCAGCTATTTTTTCTTTATTTGTATTTCAGGTGGTCCAGACAGATATACATCTAAGTGATAATGGAGATTGTCTATGGTTGTGGAGGCATGGGTGTGCCCCCCCCTTACTCTGGATTACTAATATTTATTGCTTTTATTATGTTAAGACATTTATTTTTTAATAACAACCTAACCATGATTATTGAGGAAAAAAATTACAAAAGGGTAGATTTGAGATATTTTGCTGAAAGATACAACAGCTTTGAATTTTCTGAAAGCACCAAGCCGCATCTGATGGTGTTTGTGTGAAGGATATAAGGATTCTTAGCGAAGCCAGGAGTTCTAACACTTGAAGGAGAATTGTTTCCTCATGGTTTAAAGGATGCACAATGACCTTTCTCTTTTGCTTGATGGAAAATGAACAATGTCAAGGAAATGGTGTCTCAGAAAATGGTATTCAGTTACCAATGTCAAAGCCAAATAAGCTGTAAGGGCAGAAATAGGACATCGGTGTTACTTTCTTATATAGGGAGGGGAGAAGGGCAAGTGGATGAGAAATAATTATTCTTTTTGAGAATTTTATTTCTTTTTGGTAGAATTTTAATGAATGATCTTGGGCTAGTGGTTTGGTTCCTTGTATCCAATACACTTCTCTCCTGATTTGTGAAGCAGTGATAGACTACTACAAATATCACCTCTGAGCCTAGGTAGAAATAACCTAAAGCAATGGTCAACTGAGTTTCTGGATATAGCTCCAAATTCATAACAGAACCACAACATTTGGAACCAAGTTGTTTGCAAAAGTTTAGCATTTTAAGATATGCATACACATATATTTATCTGAAAAGGTTATCTTTAGCTATCTTAAATAAAATGCTTGGTAAATATTTGTATTAGTTTTCTATTGCTGCTGTAAACAAATAGCCATATACTGGGCAGTTTAACATAACATAGATTTATAAATATTTGAGACAGCTTACTAGAGGTCAGAAATCCAAAATGGGTTTTGGCTAAAATCAAGGTGTCAACCAGGGCTGTGTTCCTTCTGGGGGCTCTCTGAGAAAATTTGTTTCCATGGCTTTTCCATCTTCTAGATGCTGCCTATATTCCTTTACTTGTGACCCCTTTCCATCTTCAAAGTGAGAAATGGACAGCCCAATCTTTTTCATAAATAACACTCTGACACTGACTCTTCTGCTTCCCTCTTGTACCTTTAAAGATGCTTGTGATTACATTAAAATCACTGGGATAATCTCACTATTTTCAAGTCAGCTGATGAGCAAACTTAATTTCACCTGGTACCTTTATTCTTTTTTGTCATGAAACATAAAATATTTACAAGTTCTTGGGATTAGTACATGGACATATTTAAGAAACCATAATTCTGCCTACAACACAGCCTAATGCAGAATTCCTGAACAGATCTCCAAATTCATAACAACAACCACACCTTTGAAGCCATATTCTTATTTGCAGAATCTGAGCATTTTGAGACACACACACACACACACACACACACACACACACACACATTTTTCTAAAAGGTTTTCTTTAGCTGTCTTTACCCATCAAAAGCTAATCCTGGGTAAACTTAACTTTTATTAGTTTCCCATGGATGCCATAACACATGACCACAAACAAGATGCCTTAAAACAACATAAATTTATTCTCTCACAGCTCTGGAAGCCAGGCGTCTGAAATCAAGGTGTAGGGCTATGCTTCCTTCAGAGCTCTTGGACCTCTGGGAGGTCCTCTTGACCACAGCACAGTTCTGAACTGGGCTGGGTGCTGGGTTGGTTTGGAGACACCCAGGGATCTGACCCCTGACCCTTTGTGACTGCTGACCCCTGAGATCCCCTCCCCACCCCACACCAGCAGGGTGCCTAGGCCACTGCTTCTCCCTCCTCCAAATCCAGCCTTAGGACTGCAGGAGCCCTTCCCTTCCATACCCACTTCCTGCCAGGGAACATAGCTATAAGGGGTGGGGGCTACCCCATGATGCCTCCCCAGAAGTCCAGGCTATGGGAGGAGGTGGAACTGACCTGGGACAGCACTCTTTGGAGACTCTACTATGGAGGAGAATGGGTTTGTTCTCAGCTATGCTACTGTCTGAGGTGGAGGGCAAAGTGGAAGGATATCTGGAACACACCCTTACCACCCCATGGGTCTCAGGGAGGCCGGATGGGCACTATCTTTCTCATGGTGCTGTCCCTCTTGCCACTGGGGTATGGAGGTCCCTCCTCTCCCCCACACCAGAATGGGTATTTTGGGGGATTGAAAGCATTTGAACTTCTAATTTTATTAAAAGCTTGCTATAAGCAAAAGTAAACAATAACCAAAAAAAACCCACAAAACTCTCTGTGTCTTAACAGTTTCTTGTGGCTGCTGGCATTCCTTCATTATTAGTCATATCACTTCAATATTTGCCTCTGTCCTCACATTGTCTTCTCTACTCTGTGTGCCTGTCTAATCTCCCTCAGCCCTCCTCTTATAAAGATATTTGTTACATCATTTAGAGCTACTGGATAATCCCAAATGCTTTCCTTATCTCAATATCCTTAACTTAATTATATTTGCAATGGCTTCTTCTCCCATAAGGTAATATTTACATTTTCCAGGGATTAAAATGTAGACATTTTTTTTGGACTACCATAAGGACATAGTATATACCATAAATTTAAGTAAGAAAACATACATAGAAGTGTCAGAAATAATTTTCTCATTGTACAGAGAAGAGATAAAGTCTCTGGGCTAAGTTCTAGAAGAGCCTGAGAATTCAAAAAGACTAAAAAAGTGATGAACTTTGATATAGAATGATGGGCAATAATCCATGTCTTATGCTAGGCTAAACTGTATGTGGTAGGAGAAAGGGGAGGAAATAGGAAACCTGGTTAAGCTTAGGGATCCCTGAATGTGTAAGGGCCATGTCTTCTGCTTCCTAAAAAGAGTCTGGGAGGCTGCAAACCTCTTGGGCAAGTTTAAACATCTGCCTTAATGCCAGAACAATTGAAAAACGGAGGAATGAGGTACCAAGCTAAGTAATAATTTTTCAGGATAATTATAAAACTACTAGAGATATGAGCTTGAAGACAGACACACAGAGTTTGGGCCTCCCAGAATGGTATATAATTGTACATTTAAATAGTTACCATGCCCTGAGAGAAACAAAAAATAACGTACCTGTGAGCTAGTCAATTTGGAGAGCTATGATGTTTGAAATGAGGATCATGCTGAGAGAGCAGAGATAAAAACAGAAAGGTAAGAGTTAATAGAAGCATTAGAGATCCAAAGGCAGCACAAAACATTCCTGACGGCAGAATATGAGAAAGGATAATGTACGTTTGCAAAGTCCTGCAGGGGACCGAGGACCATAATGAACCATATGTCTTATTTCCCTGGATACCGGGAAAGTACATGGAGCCCTGCAAATTAGGTCCCTATTGAGCCGAGAGGTAGAAGGAAAAGTAGGAAGGAAAACCCTGTACTATGTTTGCCATCAGTTCAGAATGTTGCACTCCCAAATGTAAGTGGAAAACTAATGAGCTGAATTAAGTTCACTTATAGAAATATACAGTTTCATTCTTTTTTCACATCTGAACTTTGTAAATGTATAATTTGACACATTACACTGTCATCCTTCTACATGCTTCAATCAAGTGGTACTGTGGGCTATGCTAGAATGTTTTCCATGTGAGAAAACTCACAAATTGCCAAAGTGTCCGTTTTACCTCTGTCCAGCTTTATAAGAATGCTGGCCTGGCATTAGCCTATAAATATTTCTCTGGTTGCTTTTATCTAAAAGAGTTAGAGACACATAAGGAAGGGACACAAAAGGCCATGCGCTCTAAAGATCATAGCTCTAAGATAAATTAAGGATGTGTGTGTGTGTGTGTGTGTGTGTATTGTGTGTAAATTCTTGCTATTGTATGTGTGTGAATTAATTTTGTCATTCTGAAGTCCTTTGATCTTCACTCCAAAATAAGGTTAAAGATTATAACCCTGATTCATAATACCTATGAATGTTTTTTAAGCAAACTAATATTACAGCCAGGAAGATCTATTATAATATTTGGGTTTCAATGCATTTCTACCTCTAAGACAAGAGTTTGTGATAGGATGGTGTTTAATATTTGATTTGTCTGCTGTTTTAGAATCAACCAAGTTTATTCAACACCTTTAACTTTCTGTCCTTTGCAGCCTCATTTTTACTCTTGCCTTTATCATAAATATTTCATAACTAAATGATAAACTCAGGGGAGAAAAGAATATTTCACACCTATGCTATTGAAAATTAAACAGGCATTCTTTGCACACATTTTAGCATCTTTAGTATGTGGCCTTACACCTTTATTTTCCTACGAGAATCCTCTTTTATGAACCATAAATAGTGATAGTTATATAAACCAAAGTCAGAACATTTTAAATGGCTCAAAGCAATAACAGGGAAAATGTATTCTTTTCCTATAACTTGTATTGGTATTTAGCAAATTTAGTGTTATAAATGAATGCATAATTATATATTTTATTTCTGTGAATTTATTTTATTTTTTAATGTTTTTTTTTTAATTTATTTCTGAGAGAAAGAGAGCGTGAGCAGGGGAGGGTCAGAGAGAGAGGGAGGTACAGAATCTGAAACAGGCTCCAAGCTCTGAGCTGGCTGTCAGCACAGAGCCCGATGTGGGGCTCAAACCCAGGAACGGTGAGATCATGACCTGAACCGAAGTCTGGCGCTTAACCGACTGAGTCACCTAAGGGCCCCTTTATTTCTGTGAATTTAATAAAATTGTTAATGCATAATAATTAATAAAAATGCCAAAATGTGTCTAAAGGAGTTATTAACACTTAGAAAAATATAATATATAATAGTATATATTATAATAATATGTAAACATACAATATATAATATATAGACAATTTAAATAAACAAAATAACATTTGAAAGTCATAGAAATGAAATAAATACTTCTATAACTTTTTTCTGAATGTAAATAATGAAACACTTCTTCCCTTGTGTCTGTTTTAACTATGTGTAAGGAAAAGAGTTGTGTTTGTGCAAATATAGCAGCGTTTATATTTATTTATATATTACAATGATACTCCTGAAGAGAACTAAAGACAGTAAGCCTGCCTTAGCCATTAAACCACAACAGTCTATCTTATCTTATAGTTATATCTTGTTTAGAACCTAAAAATTTTTCTACACAATCTATAATTGTAACAGAATCCTTGGAAAAGCATAGATGTGGAGTAATTTTAATGATTAGGAAGTAATTTTTATACACCACTATATTTTTATGGGCTAGGGAAGCATAGCTTCTGATATGTCTTGTAGGATTTTTATTCTCATATTCCCTAGATATCTTTCTCTTTCTCAAATCTTTCAATTTTTATAAATCTAATCACATTATGTTTGGTTCAACTGCGTATTTCTTTTAATTGTGTCATTAATTTCACTCCAAGAAAGGGAGTTAGCTCAGGGATGCAAAAGTCTGATTCTTCATCTTAAAGCTGCCATTTTAAGTGTTGCACAAAATTCACCCAGCTGCATGCTGCCACACCGAATTTATTTTAGGGACATAAAAGAGGTTTATTGTGTCAAAAGCTCTGATAGTTTCCAGTCAGGTGAATTGAGACTTGAATGTTGTATTTACCAATAAAGAAGTTGGTACAAACATTAGAAGGTAATTTTTGATAGGAATAGTGGAGGGTAAAGTCTGCTTGAGAGGTTTAACTAAAAAGCAGAATACTAGGAGATATTGAGCAAAGGAAATTCTTTAACATTCTTTTTATAAAAAGGGAGCAGAAAAATGGGGTTGCACCAGAACAGGGAATATATGTTCAAGATAAGTTTTTAATTTTGTGTGTCTGTTAATTTTTTATAAACTGCAAAAAATAGATATTTTTGCATGCTGCTAGAATAATCCAGTAAAGTCTCAAAATATATCTTTCTATCTCCATATAGAAAGGAAAAAAACTGATAAAAAATGATGTAGTTTAAAAGGTGAAAGGGGCTGGGTTTTTAGGCATGTGTGAAAGGATTAGTTTTACTGCTTCCAAGAAGAAAGAAATTTTTGTTCTTTTTCTTTTCTTTAAATTCATTTATTTATTTTGACAGAGACAGAGAGCAAGGGAGGGACAGAGAGACGAGAGAGAGAGAATCCCAAGCAGGCTCCACACTGCCAATATGAAGCCCAATAGAGGGCTGGAACTCACCACTGTGAGATCATGGCTTGAGCCAAAACCAAGAGTCAAACACTTAACTGATTGAACCACCCAGGAACCCCTGTAAAGGAAATTTCTGTAACAAGTTAGTGTGATAAAGAACTTCTGGAAGATCTTATTTAATGGCATCTGTTTTTTTGCCAATGAGGTATAAAAAAATAGCCTGTCAATTGAAAGTAGGGAAAGAAAGGAAGTTTCAGAGAATTACAAAGAGAAGAAGAACAAAACAGTCATCCAGGAGACAGAGTGAATAGAATAAAACCATATTGTAGCAGTCCTTGGTTGTCATCCTAGGCCATTCAAAATTACTAGTCATGAATTTAAAGTGATTCCTGTCAGTGTTGTTGTGCATCTTAATTCAGCTATGTTCAACCGTATAGGTGAAAACATCCAGAAGGCACTAAAGTGATTCGAGCTAAAAAATGGTAATAATGGACCGTGACTTCCAAGTCATGTAAGAAGGAATATGAGAGCATGAAGTTGGGAGTTTCAGAGAGGCCAGCTATGATTTTTACCTAGAGAAGTGTCAGTATCAGATCTGTGTTTGTTCTTAAGTAGAATAATCCGAGTAACTGTGAAATTTACCATTGGATTTGTAAGATGGTAAAGCCTGTATTCTGGACCAAACAGTTTTCATAACTAAGGGCTCAGATACTTATATACCCAGAGATTTCTGACTAAATTTTCAGTCTTTTTCCCCACTCTCCCCCAAGTGGTTGATGAGATTGTGTTTTAGCAATTGTAACATGCCAATGAACTCTGGCATTTAAGTTAATAAGGTATAAATGAAGACATAGCTTATTCTCTGAATGGTTCTAACAGCCTGCTGGGTTTCATCAATCATGAAGCAGATCATGCTGGGACAAAACAACAAAGAAAAATATCAAAAACAAAACAAAACAAAATGGTGAGAAAGAGAAGGATGTTACTGCTTTTAAGTGGGTATGGGAATATATTTGTGACACTAAAATGTTAGAAAACAGCATATGAATCTCTACAGAATGTTTGAAAGACAGTATAATTGTTTTCTTATAAGGGTAATAACATATATAACATTTTTAAAGATTAAATTTCTAGCCCATTGTTATCTGAATAGAGTAAAAACTAAATAGAACAATTTTGTAAAATTAGATTTATGATAATAATTCCATTTACATATAAATGACTTCATTCTTAGATGATTTCTATTTAGTGTGTTAAGTAATATTTCATGTTTCAAATTAAAGTTGTGCTCAGAAAATATAAAATTTAAATGATATTATTAAAGAGAAATATATTTATTTTAAAATGCTTTTAAGAATCTCCAACTAAAAAAAACTTTCCTTAATGAATTTTCTTTATAGGACTTAACAACAAAATCTTTGCTCTAAGAAGTAGTTTAAAATCTACCTCACCTGTCTAGCAGAAAAATAATTTCTTTGTGCCTGTAAGTCAAGTTCTGCTTCCAAATTATAATATCCCTAGGAAAATACTATCTCATTTTCCTAGACTTACTCATCTAACATAATGGAGAATTGAATAATTTTTCAAAATGAAATCATCCAAATAAGATAAAAAAATCTAAAACACACATAATTTCACTTACTAAACAAGAAAGAACACCTGAAGTATATGTCAGTATAATCCATTGCTAACAGTGTCTTTATATTAAAATTGCTGCACCGAGCCAAGAAACATACATTTATTAACTATAATTCATTCATTCAACAAATACCACAACTGGTAATATAGCAGAGATATAATATACACAAAGTGGTGAACAATTATAAGGACACAGACCAAAGAAGTGAAAATAAGGTTATAATGCCTCCCTTCAAGATGCTGTTATTAGATTATGTCTGGGAAATTTCTCCCTTATCTGTGACTGCAGACACATAGCAATGGTTTATAAATAATTAAAACAGCAAATTACAAGTGCAGAGCTTTATTTAAAAATGAGTATCTCTATAATTTAAAATGCAAAGTATCGAACAACACAGAAGATGGAGTCTGCTGATCTCTAGCTTCTGAAAACAAGTAGATGTGGCAAGAAGTACAGAGTAATGGGAGTTAGAAATTATTCAGGCCAGTAGATTGTGTTGGAAGAGGGTGGAAGCTTGAGACACAATGCCTGAATCCAGAAACTGGAATGAGATTCCTCCATTCAAGAATACATACAAAGAAAAGTTCTCACTGATGACTCTTTGAGCAATGAGTTATTAGAAGCCTCATACATGGCAGGACAGAACAATGCTTAAAGCATTAAATCCAGGGATTAGCCAATTTGCTGATGGGCTTGATCATTGGACCTGATTTATTTTCAATCTCTATCACTGTAACCAAGGAGAAACAACTAAAACCTGTAAATCTTGTTCAAACATGGAAAGTCCACTTTGAGCAAAGGTAAGCAAACACACAACTATTAGACAGAGGTAAATGTAGAAAGAGGGCACAAAGAATGGGATAGTACACTTTCCACCCATGATGAAACTGAAAATTAAAATCCATGAAGATTTCAAAGAAACACATGAACAAATCTTTTACTAAAACCAAAAACAGAAACATAATGTTGACAAAATTAATATGATTTTTCAATGAAAAGGAAAGTTGAAATATGGGTAGGTTCCTAAAACAGAAAAAAGAAAGCAGATCATCTAAAACAAAGCAAAACAAATCAAATCAACAACAATAAGAAACTCAAGATATCAGGGGCACCTGGGTGGCCCAGTCAGGTAAACAATCAACTCTTGATTTAGGTTGAAGTCATGATACCATGGTTTGTGAGACTGAGCCTCACATTAGGCTCTATGGTGGATGATGTGGGAGCCTGCTTGGGATTCTCTCCCTCCCTCTTTCTCTTTCTCTCTCAAAATGAATAAACATTTTAAAAACTTTAAAAAAACTCAAGATATTATAAAACAATAACAGGTAAAAATAAAAGAAATAATAATGGACACGGAAACTACCAATTGCTTATCAAGAAAAAGAAAAGAAAGCAGTCAATAGAAAACAAAGAATATCTATGTGTATGCATGTGTGTATGTATGTATATTTTTAATAGCTATTCTTCATTTTAATTATATATACATACACACAGCTTCATACATACATGTGTGGATGTGCTTATTTGTGTATAATAAAATCCAGTTGCTAACACTGAGAAGATTAGGAAAAAGAGGTTAGTTATATATGTAATAGTATATTTCTTACAGAAAAACAAACCTGAGGCAATTTTGGCAAAATGTCAATACTTGTTAAAGTATTTTAGTAGTGCCACAGATTGATTTACTTTATTATCTTCTATAGATGTTTATATTCTTGAGATTGATATATTAATTAATAAGTAATATATTGCTTGAATAACAAATAATAAATAACTAAAAGAAAGAAAGCACATTACTAATGATATAGATGCCTGCACTTTTCTAAAGTTGAGGTTCTATACTACTTAATTCTTTTACAGGCAATTAAAGCTTTGGTACAAAAATAGTCTGTGACAGTAGAAGTTTATATATGTGTGAAAGAAAGTAAATAAAAATTAAAAATAGGGGCGCCTGGGTGGCTAAGTTGGTTAAACGTCCGACTTTGGCTCAGGTCATGATCTCACGGTTAGTGGGTTCCAGCCCCATGTCGGGCTTTGTCCTGATGGCTAGCTCAGAGCCTGGAGCTTGCTTCAGATCCTGTACCTCCCTCTCTCTCTGACCCTCCCCTGCTCACGCTGTCTCTCTCTCTCTCTCTCAGAAATAAATAAAACATTTAAAAAAATTAAATAAATTAAAAATAAATAAAAGAAGAGATGCTTGGGTGGCTCAGTCGGTTGTGTCCGAATCTTGATTTTGGCTCAGGTTGTGATCCCAGGGTTGTGGGACAGAGTCCCACGTCAGGCCCCATGCTGAGTGTGGAACCTGCTTGAGATTCTCTCTCTCCCTCTCTCCCCTGCCAATGCTCTCTGTCTTTCTGTCTCTGTCTTTGTCTCTCTCTGTCTCTCTCTCTCAAATAAAAACTAAAAATTAAACAAATAAAAGTTATTTTTATGTGTGTTTGAGTGAGTGTATTGATAAAACTCTCATTAGCTTGTAATATAAATACTTTATTATCAATATATCTGCACACAGATGTGTAAATACATGTATGCATATATATATCAAAATAATGTGTTCATATTTGTAATACATATGTATATATGCATACATATATAAATACAAATATATATAAAAGAGAAGAAGAGAGGGAATTAGCTCTGACAAAGAAGAAAAAGAAAAATTCTGCTCTTCATTCATCAGACTGGGATGACAGACACAGACAAAGCCAGCTGCCTAGTTAACAAGAAACAATTTTTTCCTATGGTCACTGTGCAACTTTAAAGTATCATAGCAATTTCTTCTTGGAGTGACTACTTTCTTATTCTGTGCAAAACTTTGTTCTCTATCTCCAAAATGAAAGACTAATGGAAACTCTGTTGTTTGAAATGACATCAGTATAAATGTAACATCCTTTTACTCCCTAGAGGATCTAATTGGCTTTGACACAGAGAGGCAGTCTTGATTTCCAATCCAGATGGTGAATGGCATGTGAGGGTTTCTAAACTTACCTTTCTGCATTTATCATAACTTTGTAGTTTTCAAAGAAACAGAAGCCAGATACAGCTAGAAACAGCCACAGCTGATACTGACTCGCTTACATACAGCCTACTTTGATTTGAGTCTATCAAAACCACTTAGATTTTACCTAAACTCCACTCTTCCCCCAAATCTCATAATTAGCCCATCTTTTCCAGTTTTTGGTGAGATGTCTCATAGTGGCTTTAGAGTATGGTTTCTCTCCTTGCTATGGGTTAATAAACTGATTTTTTTCATATGCTAGGTCTGTCCCTGATAGTCTTAGGATAATTAGACTCAAGATAGATGATAGATGAGATAGATAGATGATAGATAGATAGATAGATAGATAGATAATGACAATCCTATTCACTAAACAGATGCAGACATGTCAAATAATAGTTCAGTAAATGGAGTCAGAAAGGTAGAAAGAAATATTGTATTGTAGCACAGAAGGATAGCTCAGCTTTAAAAATCTGACAATATAACCCACTAAATTAATAGGTTTAAATGAAAAAAAAAATGGGGTTCTGGGTAGCTCAGTCAGTTGAGTGTCCCACTCTTGGTTTCAGCTCAGGTCATGATCTCAGTTGGTGAGTTTGAGCCCCACATCAGGTTCTGCACTGACAGCATGGAGCCTGATTGGGATTCTCTCTCTCACTCTCTCTGCTCTTCCCTTCCTCTCTCTCAAGATAAAGAAACTTTAAAAAATAAATAAATATGGGTGCTTGCATGCCTCAGTCAGTTAAGCATCAGACTTTGGCTCAGGTCATGATCTCGAGGTTCATGAGTTCTAGCCCCATGTCAGGCTCTGTACTGACAGCTCAGAGCCTGGAGCCTGCTTTGGATTCTGTGTCTCCCTATCTCACTGACCCTCCCCCACTCATAAACTGTCTATCTCTCTCAAAAATAAATAAACATTTAAAAAATGAATAAATAAGAGAAAAAAATTATCTCAATAGATGTAGAAAAGCACTTTATATAATTAATATTCATTCCAGATATTTAAAAACATCCAATTCTTAGATAACTGTGAATTGAAAGGAACTTTGGTAACATAATCAAGGCCATTGAACTAATGTACTCATCAAACATCACTAATAATAGAAATACTATAAAATAATTCCATTAAATTTAAGTGTAAGGTATGGATGCCTTACTTTATTTTTTTCATGTAGATATTGTTCTCAACAATGCAATAAGATAATAAAAATTAAAAGTTAAAGATACATAGACTGAAAAGGAGAAAAATTCTAATGTTTATACATGAATGCTCACATGTAAAAACACATACAAAATTCTGGAGAACTTTAAAAAGCAAGTTAATATAAAATGAGCAATTGGACTAGATATAAGATTGACATTAAAAAATTGATAATATTTTTGGGGCGCCCGGGTGGCTTAGTCGGTTAAGCGTCCGACTTTCGCTCAGGTCATGATCTCGCGGTTCATGGGTTCGAGCCCCGCGTCGGGCTCTTTGCTGACTGCCAGCTCAGAGCCTGGAGCCTGTTTCAGTCTGTGACTCCCTCTCTCTGTGACCCTCCCCTGCTCACGCTGTCTCTCTCTCTCCTAGAAATAAATAAAAAGCATTAAAAAAAATTAAAAAAAATTGATAATATTTTTATATACCAATAATTAAAAATGCTATTCAAATAGAGTAAAAAATATAACATATGAAAAATAAGTCTATCCAAAGATGTTTAAGATCTTTACTGAGAATAATACAAGACATTTTATATGTTATAAATGTATATGTTATATATGTATATTAAAATATACTGGTGCTGATATTCTTATAACATCTATATATTTGAGGATATACTTAAACACGTCACAAATGTAGTTTCTTTTCACCGAACTTAAGAAGCTGGCCCTAAATTTCACATAAAAACAAATAGTTAAGAATGGCAAGATAATTTTGAAGGATAATATATGAAACTTTTCTCATGAAATTTCAATATATACTATAAAGTTGAGCAAATAAAACAATGTCATTGGAGATTAAGCACAAATAGGCCAGTGATACAAAATAAAGTACTGAGGAGCAGACCCACACACTTAAAGAAACTTGATATATGATGGAGTGATTTTACTTATCATTTGACTTCCCAATAAGTGTTGATGAAAACAATTGGTTATTAGAATTTTTACAAAGATAATATGCTACTGATGTCCCTTTAATATTGATCTGGTTTTGTTTAGATATGAAACATTTTAATTTGCTCTCCTTTATGAACAATTAAGTCTGATGATGGCGGCACCATGTCTCCATGAGGGAAAGAAAATGCATGATCTCTGGGACATGTGAAGTCTATGTTTATTCTCCAGAATGTTTCTGAACTATTATTGAGCTTGGAGTCATGCCTGTGCTTCAGCTTGCCAGGAGTCTGAACTCCAGATGGGGAGATCATGGGACATTATTATATTTTGGATTAGGATTTGAGAGCCTTTTACAGTAGCTTGTTTTTTTATTTTTATTTTTGATCAAGGCACTCCAACTCTTGCTCTCATAGAATGTTTTAGACAATGAATTTTTCAGAAGAATGTCCTGAAGCCTAGGCAGGTATAATTATTTGCACCATTTGGCACAAATGGGGGTGAGAGACAAACAGTCTTCTGTCTTCTGAATCGATTTGGGTATTTACCAAACCAAACTAGATATACTATTTTTAAATCAGGTTTAGTTTGTACCTGTAGTTTGAGCAGAAAAAAATAAGAATACCCTCCACATCTAAGAGTGGGAAGAAAGATGGGCGCACAAGGAGAGAAGACCGCCTTTGGAGTTTAAGACTAGAATTGCTAAGAAAGGGACTCTGTCTTGGAGAATTGCAAGGTGGAGTGTCTGGATGCAGCTCAGCAGCAATTCTGCCATCTGGAAGCTTTAATTCCCTGCAGCTAGACACTTTTAAAAAGCTGCTCATCCCTTACGGTAAACTTAGCATTTCTGCTGTTCTGGCAACAATGCACTTGGTGTGCAGGCTGCCGCTGGCTATTAAGTTATTCTTGTCAGATTACCTCTTGTCCCAGACTGGCTGGAGCCTGTGGAGTGAGGTTCATGCTGGGTGCAGCGTGCAAGGAGCCTGTGCCAAGGTCAGGCAGAGCTGGGCACGACTCACAGGTTGCATTTCTGAAGACGTGGGAGCAAGGAAAAGGTAGCATCCTGGGGAGAAACCACGATTGTGTGTAAGGCAACCTTACAACCAAGTTTCCGTGAAGTGGAGGGAGAGGGAAAAAGAGGAAAAAACAAACAAACAGAGGGACAGAGATTGAAAATCTAATTATCAAGCAAAATTATTACGACTGGGAGACAAATGAAAAGAGCATCTGGTGCTTAAACACAGATTGTGGAGCAAAACCTTCAGACTGAAAGAGTAGCATTAGGAGCTTTTAATAGGGCAGTCATGGCCTCAGGGATGGAGGGAAAGGAAACTATACAGAGTAGAGACATTGGATAATTATATTTTGAAATACTTAATTTCAAAAATAGTCAAATGGTGTCTTTCCTTTATTATGCTTATGAAAATTCTATATGCATATATGACACATTTATATGCATATATTTGTGACACATGTAATTGTGACATATATAATTACACACTCATATGATGATAATGAAATAAATGGATATGGGAAGATTTCACAAATATGTTCTCATAAAAACTCTGACTTGCAAAAGCATCAGTTCATTTAAGAAATCGCATGAGTGAATGCTTTCCAGCTGCGAATAGGCACTTAGAATCTAATTAAAAAACAAAAAATAACTACAATGAGCAGGAGACTCAAGATATTCCAAAATTTGCTAGCTCTACCATAGAGAATTGTGTATGATAAGTATACAATACATTTGTTTAATTAATTAAGGATATAAAAAATGCTTTGAACTATAGAGGGACTTTCATCTGAGGACATACAATATTTGAATATTTTAATTGATTTGTTCCCTGTAACAGTCAGGAATTTTAATTGCCAGCATCAGATATTGGTTCTGGCTAATTTAAACTGAAAAGGAATTTAACAAAGGAAAACTTGACAGCTCACACATACTTTGATACACATCTAGAATCACGTTTGAAGGTGACATAGCCAGCAGTAATATCAAAATTTGTATCACTTGGAGAGCCTGACTGGCTCAGTTGGAAGAGCATGTGACTCTTGATCCTGGTGTCATGAGTTTGAGCCCCATGTTGGGTGCAGAGATTACTAAAAACTAAACTTAAAGTTGTGTCACCTAATAGTTACATAAATAGCCATTTGCCGTGACTTCAAGAACAGACAGTGCAAAGGGCACCTCTGTCATCACAACTCCGGATGCTGGCCGTATTGCTAAAACTGTTACCAGTATTGTATTGCCACCTGAATGTGGGTATGGTTGCCCTTCCCTGAAGCAGCCTTCATAAAAATAGCTCCCTCATGGTCACTGTTTTTTGTATTTCTAATTATGTAGATACAATAATCAGTGAGGCCTACCTAGGTCATGTGTTAATATCTTGACTGCTGGTGTGCCTGAGAAAACAAGTAACTGGTTGTATAATATTTAGTAGTGGAAGCAGGTCACACCTTATTACTTATGGTGGTGACTCCTAGTCAATGGATTTACAGTCTCTTAATTATTTACATAGATATGAGTTAGTCATTTCAATATGATAGAGCCAAGATTTTTAATGTTGATTTTTGAGAGACAGAGAGAGAGAGCACAAGCAGGGGAGAGGCAGACAGAGAAGGAGACACAGAATCTGAAGCAGGCTCCAGGCTCCGAGCTATCAGCACAGAGCCCAACTCAGGGCTTTAACTCAGGAACCATGAGATCATGACCTGAGCTGAAGCTGGACACTCAACCAACTGAGCCACCCAGGAGCCCCAAGAATTTTGTTTTTTATTAAATATATGATAAACAGATTTTGTTGCAGATAAAAAAACAAGTAACAACTCTATGTCATAAGGGCAGAAATTTTGAGTATGCAATGGTGATATTCAGACACTTTGAAATATAAACAATATAATTAGGATACAATCTTAATGTTAATCTTAATACTTTCATTTTTGATCACCAAAAGACATTAGAATATAACTTTTAGAAATATCAACCTCAACTATTGGAAAATGAAAAGCAGTGTTACCTTTCAGGGAATTAAGATATACTCATTACTTAAGTAACAGCAATCACTTGATTCAAATCGTAATCATTCCTACCTGAAAATTTAACTCAGAAGTAAAGCACCAATGGACTCTTGAGGATTGCCTTACTCAGCTCATAATATAAGTGAAAAAAGAGAAAAATTTATTTTAAAGGCCATTACTAGAAAGTAATGCCAATAAACATCACTATTGATTTAAATATTTATGTACCTGACATCAGAGCATCAAAATATATAAAACAATTAATAACAAACATAAAGGAACTAACTAAATAACTAACTAGCTAACAAACTAACTTGGCACTGAAGAAGTCAAATTTTACTATTTGCAGACAACATGATTCTCCCTACAGAAAACCTGACTCTACTAATAAACTGATAGAACTGATACATGAATTCAGTAGTCACAGGATACAAAATCAACATACAGAAATCTGTTGCATTTCTATATACCAATAATTAAGCATCAGAAATAGAAATTAAGGAATCTATCTCATTTACAATTGCACCAAAAATGATAAGATACCTAGGAATCCTAGGAATACACTTAACTGAAGAGGTGAAAGACCTGTACTGTGAAAACTATGGAACCATGATGAAAGAGATTACAGATGATATAGAGAAATAGACACTCCATGTGCATGGCTTGGAGGAACACATATTGTTCAAATGATCCAAAGAAGTTTACACATTTAATGTGATCCTTATCAAAATACCAATAGCATTTTCCACAGAGTTAGAACAAACAATGCTAAAATTTGTGTGGAACCACAAAAGACCCTTAATCACCAAAGCAACCTTGAAAAAGAAAAGCTAGAGGCGTCACAATTCTGGACTTCAGTTTATACTACAAAGCTATGGTGATCTAAACAGTATGGTATTGGCACAAAACAGACACATAGATCAATAGAACAAAGTAGGAAACCTAGAAATAAACCCACAAGTATATGGTCAATTAATCTTCGACAAAGCAGGAAAAAATATCCAATGTGCAAAAGACAGTGTCTTAGACAAATGGTGTTGGGAAAACCAGACAGCAATATGCAAAAGAATGAAACTGGGCCACTTTTTAAAACCAAACAAAAGTAAATTAAAAAAAAAAAGATGAAATGCCTAAATGTGAGACCTGAAACCATCACAATCCTAGAGGAGAACACCGGCAGTAACCTCTTTGACATCAACCATAACAACTTTCTTCTAGATACATCTCCTGAGGTGAGGGAAACAAAAGTAAAAATAAACTATTGAGACTTCCTCAAAATAAAACCTTCTGTGCAGCAAAGGAAACAATCAATAAAACTAAAAGGCAACCTTCAGAATAGAGAAGATATTTGCAAATGATATATCTGATAAAGGGTTAGTATCTAAAATCTATAAAGAAACTCTCAAACTCCACACTCAAAATCTAAATAACCTAATTAAAAATGGGCAGAAGAAATGAATAGACATTTTTCCAGAGAAGACACACAGATGACTAACAGACACATGAAAAGATGCTCAACATCACTGATTATCAGGGAAATATACATCAGAACTACAATGAGATATCACCTCACACCTGTCAGAATGACTAAAATAAAAAATGTAAGAGGGGCACCTGGGTGGCTCAGTCAGTTAAGCTCAGGTGTTGGCTCAGTCATGATGTCATAGTTCATGTGTTTGAGACCCACATTGGGCTCCATGATGACAATGCAGAGCCTTCTTGGGATTCTCTTTCTCTCTGTCTCTCTTCCCCTCAACCCTCTCTCTCCCCTCTCTTTCAAAATAAAAAAAATTTAAAGTACAAGAAATAATGCGTTTTGGCAAGGATGTAAGGAAAAGGGAACCCTATTGCACTGTTGGTGGGAATGCAAACTGGTACAGCCATTCTGGAAAACAGTAGAGAATTTCCTCAAAAATTCAAAAATAGAGAAGCATCTGGGTGGCTCAGTTGGTTGAGCATCTGACTTTTGATTTCATTTCCAGTCATGATCTCATGTTTTGTGAGTTCAAGCCCAGTGTCAGGCTCTGTGCTGACAGCAGGGAATCTGCTTGGGGTTCTCTGTCTCCCTCTCTCTCTTCTTTCTCTTAAAATAAATAAGCACATAAATAAAGGCTTAAAAAAAGTTAAAAATAGAACTACCCTATGAACTACTTAGTAGTAATTGCACTACTAAGCATTTACCTAAAAGATAAAAACATACTGATTCAATAGGATACATACACCCTGATGTTTGTAGCAGTGTTATCTACAATATTAAATTGTAGAAACAGCGCAAGTGTCCACCCACTGATGAATGGATAAAGAAGATATGGTATACATATATACACAATCGAGTGTTACTCAGCCATGAAAAAGAACACAATATTGCCATTTTCAATCATATTGGTGAAATTAGAGAGTATTATGCTAAGTGAAATGAGTCAGTAAGAGAAAGAGAAATACCATATGATTCCACTCTTACATGTAATTTAAGAAATAAAGCAAATGAACAAAGGAGAAAAGAAGATTGAGGCAAATCAGGAAACAGACTCTTAACTATAGAGCAAAACCTGATGGCTAGAAAAATGGAGGTGGGATGGATAAAATAGGTGACAAAGATTAAGGAGGGCATTTTTTGTGATGAACACCAGGAATTATGTGGATGTGTTGAGCCACTAAATTGTACACCAGAAACTAATACTACACTATGTATTAACAAACTGGAATTGAAATAAAAACTTAAAAAATATAATCTCAGGATTTAAAGTGTAACAGAAATTACTTGATTCAAACCATAATCATTCCTACCTGAAACTTTAACCCAGAAACAAAACACCAACATACTCATGAGGATTATCTTACTCACACTGCCTCAGGGTTTCCTCTACTACATTTCCACCTCACTGAATTACATCTAAATGTAATATAAGTGAAAAAGGAAAACAAACACACATTTTAAAGGTCATCAACAGAATGCAATGCCAACAAACATCACTATTGACTTATGCTTCTGGTAACCAAAGGCCCATATTCTTGCAAGGTATAACTAAACTCTATACATCCTGGCAAATTATTCATCCCACCTTATAAAGTAAAAATGTGAAGTAATCAAAAAATGCCTCTTGATAAAAAATAGTTTTAAAAAATGGTTAAAATACACAAAGTATAACTTTTAACTTTCATTTAAAATTTAAGTTTTTAAAAATTTATTTTTATAACCTATTTTTATATTCTTTTATTAACTATTTTTAAGTAAGATCTGCACTCCACATGGGATTCTAATTATAACTCTGAACTCAAGAGTCTCAGGTTCTACCAGCTGAGTCCAGCCAGGTGCCCCTAAAATTTAAATTTTTAAACCAAATCATCTTCTGTAAAATCATTGCAATAACAATGTAGCAATAAACTGCCAATAATCAACTATCCTTTTTGAGCTTTGAACTGAACTTTAAATTATACTTTTGTTTGTAAGATATTATTGCTACTCAATAACTATCTTATCTTGTAAAATTTGAATGCTTTCAAACTTAACTCAATCTTCTTAGATATTTGTGATTAGGCTTGTTATTCCCTTATCCCCATTTCTTTCTTATTTTACGTATTACTACTGTGCATTGAACACTCCTATGTATAATTTAAATATTCACAATGGCTTAATACCATGCTTTTTAAAAATGAAAGTATGATATTCTATTGGAGCCACACATAACTTAGGCTTGATGGAAAGAAATTTAAAACCCTCATTCAGATTTTTGTATTAAAACATCATTCTATGACTTTATCACTATGATGCCATATGGAGATATAAATATTTTTCATGGGGTTTACTGTTGTCAATTTAACTCCTACATCAGAAACCTCCTGTTAGTAGGTGTAATTCTTTAATGTAATTAACTTCCAATAAAAAGTTAAAAAGTTGAGGGCGCCCGGGTGGCTCAGTCAGTTGGGCACCTGGCTTTGGCCCAGTCATGATCTCCCAGCTCCTGAGTTTGAGCCCCGTTTTGGGCTCTGTGATGACAGCTCAGAGCCTAGAGCCTGCCTCGGATTCTGTGTCTTCCTTTCTCTCCATACCTCTCCTGCTCCTTCCTGCTCCTGCTCAAAAATAAACAAACATTAAAAACAAATTTTAAAAAAAGTTAAAAAGTTAAATTCTGTCTGAGGTGGATCTCTTCTCTTGATTGAGTTGATCACTAATATTTTTAGTGTGTAACAAAAGACAGCATTGTTTTAGCAAATATTAGCATTCATATCAAGGGCACAAAATCTCACAAAGTCATAATTGGATGATAGATACGTATTATTAAAATGTTTTCTTTATCGGAACATGACATTTATCTTAATTGTATCGTGCAAAAGTACCATATGGATTCAAGAAAGGTAGAAGCCAAAAGTAGATGGATTAATACCTTTAATTAGCAACATTCAGATAGTTGAAGAAACTGAATCAACTAGCTCACACATTTCAAGGAGACAAAAACAGGTTTTAAATAATTCCCATTACCCAAACAAGAGTAGCATTTGAACAAGATTGAGGTTAAAATGGCTTAAAATTTTAACAAAAAGTTAGAGTATGCACTAGTAATGATTTTGTAGTCTACAGATTTCAGTCCTGGATCAATTCTCTGTATAGACTCAGCTAAAAGAGACACATGCCACAAACACATTTCCAAAAATAAATAATGTTAAATATGGATGACACTTGAATTCAGATCAACTCTAGGACATCATGGACTAAAACCGTGAACATATCCTCTCATTACGAACATCATTACACCACAAGGAAACGCAGAACCACAACTTCAAAGCAAAAAGTGACAGTCCGAATGCATGAAAGTGTGTGGGTTATGTTGCTACCAAATTTGGAATCAGACACTGCTTATGAGCGTAGAGGGTCTGAACTACAGGAGCATTTAGGCAAGAGGAAAGACAAATTTATTATCTAATATTTCTTCTCAGCAGGAATGAAATTGATTCTTACAAAACAAAACAAAGCAAAAAAAGTGTCCCTTCTCAGTTAAGCTTAATGGCCATATTCCTGCTTCCTTTTGTGTTGCAGTGTATTAGTCTGAGGGACTCAGAAGCATTTGCGCCAGTGGCTGAGAAACATTTTTGCCTCATTGTACAAATTGTGCCATCCTGAAAATTGGATAGACAAATGGATCAATCAGTTTAGATAAAGCATTCGAGAACTATGAAACTGATTCTTAACATAATCATCTAATGGACATTGAGCACTATAGAGTTGTGAGTAGTTCCACTTCTTTCCAAAATATTTAGTAAGATTCATAGTTACATTTTCAAAAACTTAATTTTAAACATTCAATTTTAATAATTTTTATTTAAAAATGTGTACTCAATTGGAACTTGAATTTTGACTCTAATATTGATTGTTTTAAAGAAAAATCTTAAGAACATATAATTTTATTTTTAAAAGCTTTAAGCTTACTTACTATTCAATTCATATATTTTAAGACACAATAATATTTTAAGTCTTTTAGATCATTATTGATTTCTTAAGTTTATTTGCTTATTTTGAGGGAGAGAGAATGCATGCATGAGCGAGTGGGGAAGGGGTAGGGGAGAGAGAAAAGGGGAGAGAGAGAGAGAGAATCTGCATTGAAAGTGCAGAGCTTGAAGCAGGGCTCAGTGAAGGAGGAGAACTCAGGAACCACTAGATTATGACCTGAGCCGAAACCAAGAGTTGGAAACTGAACTGACTGAGCCACCGGGCACCCTGGGTCATTATTGTCAATAGTGGTTTAGTCAGGTTTCTTCTTGCCTCTAGGGCCCTAACCTCCTTTTCATACTGGCCATTATAGAATCCAAATGGATTGGAGACCTCCCCCTCTCCTTTTTCTTGAAACAATTATTTAAAAAACTTGTAAATATGAATTGTTCTCTGTACCATTTAAGAAGTAAATCTCTTTTAAAAGCCTCTTGCCAGTGTCACAACCTAGGACGTTTTCAAGGACCTTGGAATCACCTCTTTGAATTATAATCTTCAAGAAAGATAACACCCTATCTTTCAGTCTCTGTGGTAGAATAGGAGCCCAACTTCCTTTGGTATCAAATTGTAGAACCAGCTCTTAGTGTGAAGATATGCAAAAATGTATTCTTTTCTGGGTAAGGAAAATTAGCAAACATAGATAGCCTATGATCTCTTTCCCCTCACCCTTAGCTCTTTAGAACTCTAAGCCCTTTGGTTTCGTGGAGTTGAGTACAGACTCTGTTCTCTTCTCTCATACCCATTGTAAAACCCTTGAATAAGGGTCTTCTTTGCCTGTTTGACTTTGTCCAGTGCAATTTTTGCTTTGCCACAGTTATCTTCAGCCCATACATGAATCATAATAATGAAATATAATTTTCTTTAATAAACCCGATGGTTAAAATCTCATTCTTATATTTTTTTTCAATTTTGTCACAATGAAGTTATACTTATCAAGGTAGAAGATACATTTTACTTAACTACTTGTTAGCATGATTTATATTTTTACATATTTACACATATGGTATGAAGTCCTCCTGTACCTTGCAAATATTAGATGTGAGTCTATCATAAATCATCTATGACCTTTTATGTTAATTTATGGATTTGTTGATAACAACACCATTAGAAAAACCTGATCTTGAAGAATAATTTAAGAGCCATATGAACAATTTATGTAAGGGAGTAAGTTTTGCATAAAGGGAGTATAGAGAATCCTGCCTAGCAATTCTGATGAAATCCTGATTTATCCAGGAGTTATGGACAGGTCCATGCTTTTCTTGCTGAGGAGAACACCTAAAATGGACTGTTTCCCTTATCTTCACAAAATGAGCACATTAAAAAATAAAGCTCTGTATTTTATGCCAAAAAAGTTGGTTTCAATACAAAAGATATTTCCTAAAGTACATTAATGAATTGGATAGTTTGAACACTAAAATATGTCCCATTCTATTCTTATCAAAGCTGAAATATCATCCTTTGTTGAAGTCATTTCTTCCCATCTCTTGATATTATCTGTATTTCCTCCTAATACAGTATTGATATTTTCCTAATATTCTACCCAGAAAACTTTCCTGGAAAGATAAAAAAGATAAAAAAAGAACAAGGAGATTTCATAGATATTCAAGCAACTCAGAAAATGGAATATGATATATCATATAGCAGAGAGAGTTATTAAGTAATTCATTTTGCACAAAGTTTGCCTTTGAAAATTACTCATGATAACCATTGCTCAAAAATGCACATTCTTTCATGAAAATTGAAGTACATTAGTGTGGTTCACAAATGTTAAGATATTAAATTGTGCTCCAGTGACTAGCATACATCATCTCTTAGGTATAAAACAAACACCGGGGAAACTAGGCTATCTTTTTGGTATTTTATGGAAAAGGCTCCATTTCCAGTACAGATATTAGTATTTTTGATGTGGGGTTATTGAAAACAAAGGTCAAGAAAGAATACTTGAGATGTCTTACATGCAAAAAGTTCTTTTTAAAAAATCTTTATTTATTTTTGAGAGAAAGAGAGTGCACTGAGTGGGAAAGGGGTGGAGAGAGAGAAGAAGACAGAGAATCTCTGAGCTGTCAGTGCAGAGCCCAACTCAGGACTCAAACTCACAAACTGAAACAATGACCTGAGCTGAAATCCAGAATTGGACACTTAACCGACTGAGCCTCCCAGATGCCATACAAAAAAGGTGCTTTGGGGTGCCTGGGTGGCTCAGTCGGTTAAGCGACCGACTTTGGCTCAGGTCATGATCTCACAGTTCCTAGGTTTGAGCTCTGAGTAAGGCTCCGTGCTGACAGCTAGCTCAGAGCCTGGAGCCTGCTTGGATTCTGTCTCCCTCTTTCTCTGACCCTCCCCTGCTCACGCTCTCTCTCTCTCTCAGAAATAAATTAAAAAAAAAAAAAACATTTTAAAAAAATCCAAAAAGGTGCTTTTTGTTATAGCACGGGGATGGTACCCATGGGCAGAAAATGCTGCACTTGTGATTGCACTTGTGATTGAGTTGGGGATGTAGAGATAATAGAAGTCTCTAAAGCGATTTCTGCATGTTTAAAAAGAGTTATAGGATCCTGAAGGTCTGACTATCGTCAAGATATGGTTGCTTTTATTTTCTAGCAAAGCATTAACATTAAGGTAACTGTGAGTTCCTTGAGGAATACCACACTCTGCATGCAGCTATTTATCAGTGGGCTGCAAGTTATAAGGAAATGTAATTTTATCTACATTTCTCTTGCTTTTGTTCTTCTCATCATTTTCATAGCATTTAATAATGTAAAAATCATTTTTCAACTGTTAATAACATACTCCCTAGATATCACTGGTTAATGATATTATACATTTATAAAGAGTTTCATGTTTCAGAAAATAATTTATAAAGCAATCTAAAATGTTTCATTTCAAATGTTGCCTATGTAGATAGTATATTTCAAGCCCACTTTAACAGAAAAATCATGTATTTTATAGAACCTTTCCGTAGATCATCATGTTAAAAATGTTTTATTGGTCCCAGAATATTTTTTCTAAAAGTTGTGGTCCCTCAGAGTGTTAATTCAATGTATCAGGATAGATTTCAAAGGTTTGCATAAACATTGAATATTTTATTATTAAACAAAAGATGCCTGGTGACATTGTGAAAATGATATCAGCCTCAACAAAACTTACATTCAGAGGGAAACCTTTGTAAAAATCATTTTTTGAAAAAACAATAGAATGCCATAAAAATCACAGTGTCTTCAAGTTCCTCCTAATTTCATCATCTTCCCATCAATTAACCCCAGGGAGTATCTAACTATTTGTCACATACCTGGCTGGGCCAAAGGAAAAGAGAAAGAGGTATAGATTTCCTATACTGTGCTGTGACTCACTAAATTTCTCAAGGATATTAAACCTCCATGTGGGTAACATAGATCTTTTGTAGCATTAAACCTCTGTAATATTTGGAGTTCATACTATTTGTATTCACAACGTGTGCAAAATAGTATGAGAATTAATGCACATGTTATATCTTAGTAATATTTTTTATCTTAGTAATTTTAAATAAAAATTATAGTGACAAATATATGTGTCAATGTAGTAATCACTTTAGAAGAAAAGGTTACGTAGACATTAAATAGCTTTTATTATGCTTTGATTGATGTATTTTGAAAGAAATACATATATAGAGAGAGGAGGGAATGTAGCATGAGAATTAAACTCATTTAGTATAGAGCTGGTCTAGCTTGTATGAATTTTCCCTGCCAGTTCCCTGATCTGTAATATGGAAATAATAGTAATTGTGTCTTGGTAGATTTGTTGTGAGAATAAAAGTAATATGTGAAAAGCATAGTAAATTGCCTGGTGAAGCTATTATGCTATGGGTACTTCATAATCTGTTGTAATGTTAATGAAACTCTGGCAGGTTATTCAAAATAGAAAACAATAAAATAATTGTGTCTATTACATATGGTATCCTTTGTTGAACATCACCTTAAGTATGTTTGATTTCAAAGTGGAGTTATAAAAAATTTTATTCTGTATGTTTTTAAATGTGACTTTTTGATATAAGCTTTTTAACTCATGACAGTTTGAATTGTTCTCCACTTCCTTTAGCTGCAAGTCAAACTGAATTAATGTAGAATTTTCCCTAATGGTGTCGCCTCCCAAAAGTGTTCTCCCATAAATAACCAGGAACTCATGCCACATTTGCACAAAGAAAGGAGTTGAGAATAGAAAATGTATATGATTTACTGAAGCTGAAAACCCCCTCAATTTCATGATTATTTGAGCATGAAAATTGCTTAAAAATATTTATGGTTTCAAATGAATAGATTCTACTCAGGGATGCAAATTGGGGCCTAGGGAACCTTAAAACCTACAAAAGTTTCTAACTTTCAGGTCCTGGACTAGAAGGAAAAAAAAAGTTTCTTTGTATTTATTGTGAAAGTACAATTCAATAAACAATGCAGAAATCTGAGAACAGTGTTAAAAAGTACTTAGTTTTCAAAGAGCTAACTTACGGTTTTATTTACATTTAGCATGTATTAATTGTGTAAAGATCATTCTTCAAGCCATTTTAAATTTATTACACACACAGACACACATATGCACACATATAATCTTCATTAAATATTGTCAAACATATAATTAAAATTAACAATAATGAAATTAAAAATGAGATATTAAGAAATGCAGGGAATAAAAAGAGAAAATACTTTGGATTTATTCCCAAAATATGAAGTCAGTCAGTGGGAAGTATATAATGTGTAGCCTTATTAGTAGTGATAATTACCCAAAAGAATAGTGTCACTAATAAGTAAATTAAGCATCTAAGGCTCAAAAGGCAGACAGTTTGAGGAGTACCACATGGCCTCTTCCCCCCACCAAAAAAAACCAAAAAACCCTAAACACACAGAAGTAAAATATGTATATGGAATATCCATTGGAGGTAAGCATGATACAACTGCATTTACTTTTATATAAGGAGTTTTTAAATCATGAATATTCTGCTACTGGGGTGAAGATAAGGAGAGAAAATATTCCTACTGAGTTTCTTTTGTAATTAACCTCTAATTAAGAGTTGGTGCTGATGTAACAGCTCTATAACGCTAGACATGGAACAAGACCAGGCAAAGCATTTGGCCTCAACTAGTCAAAAATAGAGAAATTTACCAAGAAGATAAATTATAATTCTTTGGGTGGCATAGACACCATGGATATGAATCCTTAGACTATAAAGACAGCATATACTGTATGTTTACTATGATGCGTTTGTCTAAGAATGTGTTATATATCTCCATTACTTTTGAGGGAAAATTTTGCTGGATATAGAATGCTAGGTTTGGGGGGGGGTTGGCATTTTTTTCAAGACTTTAAATATTTATGCTAGTTGTTTCTTGTGTGTATGACTTGTAACAAGAAGTCTGCCATAATTCTTATTCTTATTTTGCAATAGGAAAGCCTCTGGGTTATTTTTGAGATTTTCTCTTTGACTTTGTTTTTTTTTCTTGCAAATTATTTCCTCCTGGGGAGTAGGCCTTTGATATGAAAGCTCCGGATTTATTTTTCAATGATTATTCTTTCCCTTTTCCTTCCAATGTCATGAAGGGATCCTTCTCAAATCTTCCCACTAAGAAAATCTTAAGGTTCCTGGAGGTAAATCCCACATAAGTATGGGAAACTCTCTAAGAGTGTGGTCCCTGGAAGTTTTTTCCTTCCTTCTTTCTTTCTTTAAGGAGTTTCTTTTAAGCTATAGTCAGCTTTCAGTAATTCATCAAAATTACCATTGAAGTGCTCCTTATAGCTTCTGCTCCCAGTAGGCAGATATTTGCTGGACTCTTACAAGAGCTTATGTCTCCAGATGTCATAGTAGTGGTTTGTCTGGCAACTTCAGAATAATTGATTTTCACCTTGTCTACCTTTTTCTGGGTGTGAGGACAGGAAAGACAACTTCTAACTTTCCTTATCTTTCAGACCTGAAACTGGAAGCTTCTTTGTTTTAATTCCAGAAATTTCTATTTTTATCTTGTCCTTTCAATATATCAGTATGTTTCTCATATTTCGTTAATCTTTTCTACAAGCTTATATTAGAATATTTTTCATCCTATATCAACTGCCATATTATTAAAATGTTGAATCTTATTGAAAAAAAGTTAGTCCACCTTGCCTCCATACTTGCATTTCATCTACAAATCAGTAATTGGGAAGTTATTAATTTCTTGTCATTGAAAAGGGAAATGCCTTTATGCAAAGAGTATTAGCAGCCCGAAGTTAACCTATGAAAAAGTGAAAGGTAACTCTTGTTTTCACTTCAGCTTCAATCTCTCTCAAAAATAAATAAACATTAAAAAATTAAAAAATAATGTCTACTTTTCACATTGTTGAAGAAAATAAGGATATACTTTTGGGAATGTACATGATAAAAATGTAAATTTAAAAATAGCTAAAGTAAGTTACATATGGTAGATGTTCACATTCTTAATCCCTTTCTTATCTTGCTTACAAAAACTTATGTTCTTGCCTGTTCAATGTTTTCACTCAAAACTGGATTGGTGACATTTATTTTCATAAAGTGTGTATTAAAAAATGTACATGAAGTACATAAAACTGAATATAATTTTAGAAAATAACTATATCTTTTAAAAAAGAATTGTTCCTTCTCATTTTGAATCAACTAGTCTTTATGTGTGTAAACAATTTAAAATAAAAAATGTGACATCTGAACTTAAAAGTTCTTTGGTAATTATAGATACTACACCTAATAATAAAGAAAATTAAATTAATGAATACAAACTTTATAATAATTCTACAGAATAAAGAATAGAAAAATTTATTTTCAAAGATTATAAATGTGGAAGACATTCCAAATATTTCAACTAAAAATTCGGAACCATTGTTAGATGAAAGAGTGGAATAAACAGAAGATAAAATGCGTAAAAATATAGCACAAAAGTAACTTACCTGAGCTAAAAAATGTCATGTTAAAATTATACATGTTAATTGAGAAGTGATTGTATTTCAGGCAAAATTATTGAAAAAAATCTTCATAATATATAGCATGATGAAATTATCAAGTTTCACATTCAAAGATCCATCCAAGTATTGAAAAAACATATTTTTATTTTACCTAAACAATAATATTTATATAATATTTGTTCTCTTTCTTCCTCTTGATTATACTAATAACTAATTAACTACAGCAAGAACTACTGAGATTCAAAGGGAAAGCTTGGAATGAAGAAATTCATGACTGTATAGGTTATTAATTTCTGTTTAAAGGAGCAGAAAAAATACTCTCAGGCATAAAAGTTTGCAGAAATAGATGCTACAGAAATTGTTCAGAAAAAACGAATTGAAGAGATACACCAGAGCATAAATATTCCAAAATTTAAATTTAAGAATTGAGAAGTTGAGTGTCACATAAAAAGTTAGTGCCAAAATCCACATTTACCATGAAAATGTAGTAAATAAAAATGTGAGGTTTTGGAGCAAAATAAAATGTATACACTATAAAATGTGATAAGAATGTCTATTTTTCAGGGCATCTGGATGGCTGTCAGTTAAGTGTTCAACTTCAGCTGAAGTCATAATCTCACAGTTTGTGAGTTGGAACCCACATCAGGCTGTCTGCTGTCAGCGCGGAGTCTGCTTTGGATCCTCTGTCTCCCTCTCTGTCTGCACTTCCCCCACTCATGCTCTCAATCTCTCTCAAAAGTAAATAAACATTAAGAAAATTTTAAAAATAATATATACTTTTAACATTATTGAAAAAAATAAGGATATACTTTGTGACTGTAAATAATAAAAATGTAAATTTAAAGATAGCTAAAGTAAGTTATATATGGTGGGTAGTCACATTCTTAATCCCTCTTTTTTCTTGCTTAGAAAAGCTTGCATTCTTGGCAGTTTAGTGTTTTCACTTTTCATCTCTTTGACTAGGTCTAGACCACTTTTGTTATATAATTGGTAAACAAGGTGAAAGAGGACTGAATTTAAAGTAGAGAACAATGATCTACATAACAAAAGGTAGATGAAAAGGAGAAAGGAAAACAAATCTTTGAAGAGTATCAAAATATTTTTTTGGATGAGTTAAACAGGGGAAGGAAGAATTATTCAAGACTATTGCAATAGGGGATAGAGATTGAACTCTACTTGATTGAAACAAACAGTGAGAGTTTTTACGCCTCAGGGTGAGCTAATGGAAAAGTGCTGGAGGATGCTAACAGAGAGCTGGTCAATGTGGTATGGATGTGGTATCTGTTTGCCAATTGGTGCTTATTGAATTTAGGTTTCTAAACTCCCACAGAATCTGGGAGATACCGCACATCTTTGTACGGATGCAAGTCACTAAAATAAATGTTCTAAGAAAAAGGATGTCAGAAGCTTATTTTCAGGAAGAAGACCCTTTAAAGCTAATCAAGTTGAGGGGAACTTTAACTCTGTCTTGGTCAAGGACTAGACCTAAAAAGGAGTTTTGGTGCTTGAAGTTGAAGAAATGCTGAAGTATCACAGGGCTTTAAGAGTAAGGATGAAGAGGGGCGCCTGGGTGGCTTAGTCGGTTAAGCGTCCGACTTTCGTTTAGGTCATGATTCGCGGTTCGTGGGTTCGAGCCCCGCGTCGGGCTCTGTGCTGACTGCCAGCTCAGAGCCTGGAGCCTGTTTCAGTCTGTGACTCCTTCTCTCTCTGACTCTCCCCTGCTCACGCTGTCTCTCTCTCCTAGAAATAAATAAAAATATTTTTTAAAAAAAGAGTAAGGATGAAGAGAGAGGGTCTTTTAAGGATACTATGGAATTTTACTTGGATCCCCTTCAAAAGTCTTCTAGAAAGGCAAGTAAAGAATAAAAGTCTGTCTTTATTTAAATGGAGTTTGTTTACGTTTGTTTAAACTGTAAATTAATCTAGGGGTCACAAGAGCCCAGATATTTACTTATTATTTATGCATTTCCAGATTTGTGGAAAATTTTGAAATGAAAAGACAGAAAGATAGAGATATAGAAATGATACAGATAGAGATAGAGAGAGATTGATTGATTGAACTGTGAGTATGCTGACTAGCCTTTCAATAAACCCACCAGAATTCTCTTTCTTTCATTATCTGAGCTACTTTACCATCCTCTAAGTTGTTGATAGCAATATTAGTTGAATTGTTCTTTCTGACATATATGCAAATTAGTTATTTCTGTTTGAGGGAAATTGTTTCTCCCTCAACCTAATTTTGCATCTATTTGTAAACTCATTTTAGCATCCTTCCTCTCTCTGTCTCTCTGTCTCTGTCTCCCTCTCTCTATCTCTGTGTGTGTGTGTGTGTTTGTGTGCGTGCATGTGTGTATATAAAACTTTAAATTCTCCTTTGAACCAGTTTTGACATCTTACTAGTCTCCTCAATAATTAATTAGTCAAATAAAATCTTTCACAAGTTTGTGGGGGTTTTTTTGTTCTGTTTTTTTTTTTTTACTTTTATCAGAGTCATAATCATACTGTCTTATAATTTATCCTTTAAGAGTTTTTAAATTAAGAGACACTTTCTGGTGAAATATCAGGCAACAGAAGTTAAGAATATTTGAAAAGCTTCCCATGAGTTAAAGGAATAAAAATTACAATAAAATAAAAGTTCTTATACTATGGTGCTGGAAACCAAGGGGCACGGCACAAAAATTGCAAGAAAAAAATGATTATGAACTAAAATTCTTTACATTGAGAAAATATCCTATGATTTACAGCTTTGTAATGAAGATTAATTAAAAATGTTAATGTCATGGTTCCTGAGAAAAAATTAATACAGAAAGCTCAAACTACCCCAGGACAAATAATAAAATTTTAATTTCAGACCTCGACTTTTAAAAGCAATGAGAAAAAAAAAATGTTTAGACAAATTTGGCTTTATATCCTAAATTCCTTTAATAATTTGCCTTGATATTTTGGTGTTATCATTATAATTTTTTCCATTTCAATTTCCAATGTAGATGTGGGCACTTTTCAGAAAAAGACCTTAAGTGAATTTTTAAATCAGTCATTGGACTGTTATATGATTTTTTAAATATTTTCATTAAACTTTAATAACTTGTCAAGATCCACATCCACGAACTTAAATCTATTCTAAATAAAGTTTTAGCAAAAATCCACATTAAAATATAGCTATGTAAGTTCAAATCACAATTTACAATAAAATAACTATACATGGTTTGGCCATACGCCCACTTTTGAATGAACAATAGCACATAAAAGAACCTAAAGATTATGAGGAATTAATCAAAATTAGAGAGTTTGGGTCAGAAGCAATGGTAACATAGCAACAGAGAGATACTGCTCTTAGACAGACTTATAAATCTTAAAGTACTATTTTATTCACTAAGCTGATAATTATAATGTGCTTCATGTAGTGACAATCTGAAAGAATTAATTTAGGAAAAACTAACATGTAGCCAAAATATCCTGAAAGTGTGCTTAGTCATATGATTTTTCAACTAAAATTAGCAAATTAAAACTATAATAAGATATAACTACATCCTTATTAAAATGACTAAAATGAAAAAAAATACCCCAAATGCCAGCAAAGATTCAGGATTCTGTAGCAAATAGCTCACATAATAAGAGGTCTTTATTTGTTCCTACCATTCTTCAATAAAAGGATGAAGACTTAGCAGGGAAATGACTAATTTAGGGCTGGAGTAGGGAAAATGCAAGGTGAGCCGATAGTAAACTAGAAGGCTAGAAAGTAAGGAAATGCTAAATAAGTAAAGAATACTTGGAAATGACCCCCATGCCCAAACCTGAAGCAATTTAAGTATAAAATAAGAATAGTTTTGTATTAAAGCCCTAAGAGTAACAGGAATATCCATGAGTCCATACTGATATAAACAAGTGACTCAAAAATACACAAATATGGTGAAAATAGCAAATTGCTCCTTCAAAAAATTTCAAATAACAATTGTAGAAAGAATGAAGAAAATAGAAATTCACCATGAAAGCACCATAGTAATAACTCAAAAATAAGTGACTCAAAAATACATAAATATGGTGAAAATAGCAAATCGCTCCTTCAAAAAAATTCAAATAACAATTGTAGAAAGAATGAAAAAAATAGAAATTCACCATGAAAACACCATAGTAATAACTGCCACAGGCAAGATTCTTTTATAACTGCTAAAACCAATGGAATAAACTTTAAGAGGAGATATTTGTGTATAAGCGGTCTTTCCCAGCATATTCATTATCATGATGATTTTAACACTTGTCCACAAATTTGTTGTTACTCCTCATTCTTGAATATAAAGCTTAGTTTTCACTCTCTTGCATGTGACTTGAATTTAGTGACTCATTTCATATGCACAGAGTGTGGAAAAGAAAACAAGAGTAACTTTTACAGTGGAGAAACCTGGCATGAACTACCTTATCCAAGAGATGGAGTTTAACATTACCAGTAGTCAACTATGATATCATGTACTTTCTGATATGATGCTGTGAGAAAGGCATTTCACTCATGTGACCTTTCTCTCTCAAATGTATAAACCCAATTTAATCATGAGAAACCATCAGTCAAACCCTAACTGAAGGACATCCTGCATTTTATCTGACTAGTAGTCTTTAATTATGAATGGAAAGGCTGAGTGATATTTAGAATAGATTAAGGAGACATAATGATTAAATGCTGTATGGTATCCAGATTGGTTCATGGCTCCAGAAAAGTATAATAGTGGAAATGCTAGTGAAATATGAATAAAATTTGTAGTTTTGTTAATACTACTATATTTTGATAAGGAAATGGTTCTGTTTTATGCTAACTTCAGAAGAAGACAGGTGAATGGTATATGGCAACTCTCTACGCTCTTTGCAGATCTTCTTTAAATCTAAAATTATTTAAAATAAAGAGTGGAAAAATAAAAACAAACCTAATTCAAATTTTATGACATTAAACAGGCCCCTTTCCTTACATTTTGTTTGCCACCTCTGTTTATGACTAAAGAGTGCTTTATTAGTTAATGCTCACTATAAATGTGATTGTCTTACTCAATTACCTAGCTCACAAGCACTTGCTTACAGAATGTGTAATGCCCACACAGGGACAGATTTTGTTCATTCCTTCTTTCTCTTTTTTCAGCACATATAAATTTGGAAGCTGAAAAATTTCATTTGGGTAAATAACAGAATGTGCTTTGGGTGCATAAGAGAAAACAATACAACTACAGAATGTTCATGTTGGCTCACAAAGGTATGTAGTACTTTAATGCACACTGTGAAATTACTACTCAAGTAACTCATACTTCAAAATTTCGTCTATTTTCATTCAATATGGAGTGTGCAAATCTAGAATAAAACAGACCTGTTTATAATTTACATGGGGCCATGCAGGTGTTGCGGTGTTTTCAAAATAATTTCAGGAACATCTACTTACAATTTGAAATCAATCTTTCACGGTTATTGGTGAGATTATGAACATTTTCTGTTCAATGGATTACCCTTGAATATAAGAAAAATGAAAAAGCAGTTGGAGTAGCCTAATATTAATGTAACCAACACCATGTCGCTTGTCATAGCTCCCCAAAAATTGATTTCTAGTTAATCTTAAAAAAATGTCTTTACTAAATAAGTATGCTTAGACAGTAAATTAAATACTCTGTTAGGTAATATGATTTCCTTTTTCTAGTGTTTAACATAGGATGAAGAGCTAAATCATATGCTCAAGAATACACACCTCTTTGTAAATGCAAAAGTAGTGACCAAATCAGGCATGGTCTCCCTTTTTGTAGAATTCATTGTCTAGTGGACAATATAGATGAAAGAAAAATGAAAAATTAATTGTGTGGTTGCAAAATTAATACAATATTTGAAAGAGCAAGCAGAACAGGAGGAAAATAGGGCTACAGTATTTTGAAGAAGTGGAGCTGGGAAGCCTTGTGTGAGAAGGTGTGAATTAAGTCAAGACATGAATAGCGAGGAAAACCCAGGATGCCAATACTGCTCCAGACAGAGGTAATAGTATGTGTAAAAGTCCTGCAGTGAAAAGAATCTAGAGTATGTCAGGGGAAGAAAATGTATATAACTGTAACAAGTAAGGGGATAGCGTTGGAAAGGAGGTCTACTAACTAATTGATTGATTCGTTATTTCATTCAATGAATATTTATTCATTCACTTGTCAACCAGTTTTAGAAAAGCGCCTCTGGCACATACCTTTCAAAGACTTCCATACAGTGGGAAAGAAAGGCAGTGATCACATAGTTACAGAAACAATTGTAATACAACTAGTCTGTGACAAGACCTTATGAAGGAGAGGCGTCTTGGGGGCCTACAATAGGGGTATTTGACCTAGTTATGCAGGTTAGGGAAAGCTCAAAGGAAATGAAAGTTGTGCTGATAGCTTAAAAGGGAGTACAATTCACTTGGTCAAGCCAAATTAAAACCATTTTCCAGAAAGAAGAATATAGATATATAATGACCTTTGGTAGCAGAAACTACAGGAAGCCCAAGGAAATAAAAAGATGTCAGGGTGGCTAGAAAGAGGAGAGTGAGAGGAGCTTGTGTAACAAGGATGGAGAGAAAGGGTGGGCCAGGACATCATGGCTTCATAGATCCTGACAAAGAGTCCCCGTCTTACTATAAGAGCAATGAGCAGTCTTTGTACAAGAGCGATTCACGTGCCCTGATTAAAGTTTAATAAAGTTCAGTGTAGAGAACAGAGTAGAAATAAGAAGGACCTATCATGGGTGTTGGTAAACTATCAGAGACTATTGAAATATTCCCTTTGCCAGATGATAATGGTCCATGCTAGGGTTGCAAAAGCAAACTTGGAGAAAGGTGGTTAAGACTCAAGATAAATGTATTTAAGGGTAGAATAGGTAAGCAAAAAAAGATGAATAATTTAAATTTAGTGAATAACAGTACCATTCAATAACAAGGGCAAGTACAGTGGCTGGGCAAGGCAACATGTTTAAAAGGGAAATTAAAAGTTGATTGTGAGACATACAGTTCAAAATTTCTCAGTTCACTCCCTCATTTTATTTATGTCTCAGCTCAAATGTCACCTCCTCAGAAAGTCTTCTGGAAATTCTATCTAAAATAACTCTGGTAGCCAGTAGTACTATACTTCCACCACTTAATATTCTATGGTACTTCCTGATCTCACTTTTTTCCAGTAGAGTATAAACTCCTTGTGGTCAGGAACATTTTTTTTAAACAAAATACCTAGTGCAGTGATAGGTAAGTACATGATAGGTAATAAAAAATATGTGAATGAAATAATGACTGGATAGATAAGTGAGTAACAAGTAAGGGCAATTGGATATGAAAGTTTAACTTTCAGGTATAGAGAGATATGTTTTTAATGCAGAAACAGAAAAATAGCCAACAGCTCTGTAGCCAGAACTATATGAACAAAACAATTATTGTCTGTGTCTGGAGGGAACTTACATCAAAGAGACTGAGTAAAAGAGAAGAATATTGTTACTGTACCTACAAATTAAATTCACATAAGAAGAAATGACGGTTTTGTCCGAAATGTAATGGCATTATTACTTCTATAATTTGGATTTGAGTTAAATTTCTATAATTTGGATTAGGCTAAAATAATGTTTATGAGTCGATCTAAGACTCTAATGAGCCAAACAATCTTCTAGAAACCCAGACTCCATGTTTCTACCGGACAGACATTATAACTGGAAAGGGATCTCTTGTTCCTATAAGGGTCCTAAAATGGAAAAATGAAACGTGATATAAATATAATATCAACGCTTGCCCTAATGAACAATGAAACAGTAATTTGTTACAGCTATTTTTAGCCAAAATTTTATCATTTGCTTGTAAGAATGCTTACTTATTACAAAATTGAAACATGATATCTTCCCAATGTTATTTAGGGATTGTGTAATTGAAATAGCTGATCCAACCATATTGTTGTACTATACACCTGAAAGTAAATCACCAGTAAATGAAAATTTACACAGAATTTTCTAAGTTGCGTAACTCAGATGCACTATGGAAGACAACATTAGAAAGGAAAGAGGGCCACACTTGGCCCTACTTGGCGAACTTTGCAGGAGAGGTAATGCGAGCTGAATCTTGAGAGATCAATGGGAATGCACTGAAATGGAAGAGTGTGAGGAGAGAACAAGAGGGAGCAGAGAAGAGCTTGTGAAGATTCATGGAGGCATGAAAAATATGACACACTCAGAAAGTCTGCAAAAATTTGCCACAGTGTAAATGTATTTGAAGGGTGAGCCCAAACAGATAGAAAGCACTTGTAAGGGTCTGGCATGCTCTGCTAAATACAAAGGATTTACACGTTATGAAATGTGGTGCCATTTAATGTTTCTAAATGGCCTGGCAACATTTGTATTTTAGAAAGGTCACTTCTAATTTAATTTGAGGGAAGGCCTATATATGAGCAAATTAAAATACTATTTAAAAATATTGCCTTTGAAGCACTCTTAATGGCGGAGGAAAATGAATTATACTTTAGGGATCTAGTAGGGGAATTCAAAAGTACCCACTGGTTTTAAGGAGGAATCTGGAGTTCAACATTAAAAAATAAATTCATGTAGGGACACTTGGGTGGCTCAGTTGGTTAGGTGTCTGACTTTGGCTCAGATCATGATTTCACGATTTGTGGGTTTGAGCCCGGCGTTGGGCTGTATACTAACAGCTCAGAGCCTAGAGCCTGCTTCAAATTCTGGGTCTCCCTCTCTGTCTGCCCCTCCTCCACCCTCACTCTGTCTCTCAAAAAAGAATAAATTGTTTAAATAATTTTAAAAAATTAAAAATAAATTCATGTAAATATTCTAACCTACTCTGTAAATATTATATTTGTAATTTTCTTTTAATGATTATAACACTTATGCTCCCCTATAAAATTGTTCTGAAGAGAGTTGAAAGCCACCCCAAAAAACCTGTTTACCACTTGGCACCCCAGTATGAAACCACTGGCAAAAAACAGTTAAAAAGCGGGACCTCACTCAACTTGACAAAGATAAAAAGAAATGTGCTTAGGATGTTGGTAGAAAAGCTCTACATGAGTGGGTCTATGTAGGCAACTAAAACTAACACAAATCAGAGCAGAAATAACAAAACCTGAAATGTTTTTGCTATGAAATCAACATAGGAAAATTGTGTGTGAAAAGGCTACCTGACATGAATATTGTATCTATAAATCCATATGTGATATGGAAAATTACATTTTAGGGATGCTTTCCTTAAAGTCTTTAATTTACTTAAAGCTGTATTTTCTTTAAATTCATGTGTGAAACAGTCTTTCTCTTTGCTGATTTTATACTGTATTACAAAATTTCCCTGAAATTTGCACTTGCTATAGACTACATTTCAAGTAATTTAAAATTCTTGACTTTGAGGAGCAGGCAATCACAGCTAAATGTCTATGCCCCCATTTTTACTGCAAATGCTCAAGTAAGGGGTGTCTAACAAAAACTCTTACACTTCTTTTTTGCAAATTACATTTCTCTTTCCTGAGAAGCAGAATATGAATTGGAAACTGGTAATACACATGGAGTCTCATTTTCACCATGCTCTTCTTCTATACCACCAGGGCTTTTTAGATTCTCCATGACATTTAATTCAAATTTCTACCCTATCTGACACCTACGGTTTCATCTAAGTCTGAAATCTTGTGATGTTGAGATATATCTATAAATGTATTTAATGTGTTAAAAAAAACATTTGATTTCATATCTGCTTGGCTGAGAGATATCCCCAACACAGAGCAGTGTAAATGAATATCATCAAGTATAAACTTTTATCTTCCCCATCATTAACACTTTCTTTTGGTTTGGACAATGTCATGATCTTTGTCTTCTAATTACTAAACACTGTTCTCCACATATCACGCACTGTCATCTACAGGGTGTGGCATGATATGGTTGCAGGTCCCCTTGTCAAGTTGCACCAGACCAACACTTAAATACTCCAGGACAGTCCTCTCATCCCAGCTGATTCACGAAAAACATTCTTTTCTCCTTCCTATTTCCCAGTTCTGTTTCTTGGGCCCAGTTCTCTTCTTGGTATCCTACCCCTCTTTGCAGACTCTCATGGAGGTGAGCCTGTGTGTCTGCATGCCTGTGCACACGTGGGTGGAGGTGGCATGGTCAGGTTGTTGGCAAGCGTTGATTCACTTTACCACAAAAGCAACATCCAGGTCAAAAAAATCAAGCCACCATTTGACTTTGCCACATTTAATCACTCATGGTAATTTCCATTTCAGGGACCTCTTTTTTTCTCCAGAAGTCCAGGTTCGTTCAGGGACAGCCTTGGAGAATCAAGTGCCTACGAGAAGTTCAAATCCGGCAGCATGCAATAGTTACATAAACAAATAATTGTAATATGAGATCATGAATATTATGTCAAAGATATTTGTTGAAGGGAAAAAAAAAAGAAAACAAATAAAGGAGAAACAAATTTTGCCTAGAAGAATTAAGACTTACTTCCAAAGTGTCATTTGACACTTTATAAAGTGAAACAGTAAAGGGAAAGAAAGACAAGACTAAGCAAAGGGAAGGGCAAAAACAAAAGCATGGATATGTGTAAGTTTAGAGAAATGGTTCTCAAATTGGTCCACAGCCATCAACATAGAAACATAGTAAGAGATTATTGAATAGATCTATTATAATAATAGTTATAATTATAGTTATAATTATAACAATATACTGTAATCAAAGTTATGTGAATGTGGTTTCTCTCTAAAAATATTTCATTGTACTCTACTCACTTTTTTTGTGATGGTGTGAGATGATCAAATGTCTATATGATGAGATGAAATGGGGTGAATGACATAGACTTTGCGATATGGCATTAGCAACTATTGACTGTCTGTTGATAGATCAGAAGGAGGGTCATCTGCTACCTAACTGAGGTAGACTGCAGGTAACAAAAACCATGGAAAGCAGAACTTCAGATAAGAGGGGGCAGCTGTAGCTCAAATGTAGGCTGTAAGGATGCAGGCTGAAGACAAACTTGAGTTTTATCCAGTAGGCAGTTAGAAGACATTTAATGTCTTAACCATAAGATTGACATGCTCATGACAGTTTCAAACACATAACCTTCATAAATATTTCATCAGATGGATAGAAACTAGACTAGCCATTGATGGATGAATAAAGACTGAACATGAACAAAGGCAGGAAGAGTGAAGGATAAGGGACAGATGAAAGAGAAACTGGAGTGGTAGAATTTCCCGCACAATGTGTAGTTTATAACAGGATTTTCTGGAGGCAGCTTTAAACCAAAGAAAACCAAATCTAGGAAATTGTAAGAACCTGAGCATGGTCTGATGGAGGGATAAGATTGCTTGAAGGGGTTTTGTGTTAACCCTACAAAGCAAAACTGGTGTCTTGTACCTACAGCAACGTGCAGTATGCAATATGGGGAAAACACACCAGAATCACTGTCTTGCGCTGACACTTTCCCATTTGGACTGAGGAAATACGGAGGTTTCTTTCTGTGATGTCACACCTCATTTTCTGTCCCTGTAATTCTAAATGCAATATCATTGTTTTCTTTTAGTGGAAACCAATGTTTATGCACCTATTTGGCCGAGAAATATAAAGTAGTCAAACATGTTCTCCAATGCAGTAAAGTAAGTGCCAACTGGTAGTAAACTAATAGGCTATTAAACTACCGTGTTACTGAAAGGTCTTTTTTTTTTTTTTTTTTTAATCTATCATTTTTTTGGGTTGCCATTTAATCCCAAAGAGACAAAAAGTCTCTTTTTACCCTCATCTTAATTTTTGTCATGCAATGGGAACCGTTGACAAAACATTTTGGTGCCATCCAAATACATTCATTATCAATATCTTGACCATAAAATCTCAAGGCATATTGCATTTCATTAGTGTAATTATTTTTGTTACAGAATTTGTTATTTAATTTATGTTTTCCAATCTACTTCACCAAACATTTGCTCACTTAAAGAGCTTTAGGAAAATTCTTTAAAGGTAGCCACCTCAGCTGGAAGTTATGTCCGTTTTCCCTTCCTCTTCTGTTTCTAGCTAAAATGTGGACAAGATGATTGGAGCTTCAGAGGCTGTATGGTAAATGAGCCTACGTGGAAGACAAAAATCATAATGATGTAAAGTAAAGATAGAAATTGAGTAGGCCCTAATTATATGATGCTTCCTTACCAGCACTGGATTGCCTAAGCAAGCCTCTTAAAAAAGAAAAGAAAATCTTATATTTAAACCACAGTTATTGGGGTTTTCAGTTACCTGCAGGCATGCAGTCTTGGGATACATTCAAATTAACCACTAGATTTCTGGACCATGTATTTGTTTCCACTCTTTTTTCTTATTTAAATCATTGTCAGTAGGATAGTCTTATACCTAAATACTCTATTGTGTCTTTCTTTTTGATTAAACATTATATTATAAACATCTTACTATGCCATTACATATTATTCCACATTGCTCTTTTAAGTTTCACACGTTTACTATAATCTATTAAGCAGCTCATCCATTGTAGAATATTCCCCCTTTTGTGTCACTCTTAGAGACAACAATACCTGAAAATACAAGATTTTCAAATTCTAATCAGCATTGTGTCCTATGATAAAACAATAATTAATTGGTCAAAAGCAAAAGGTTCGTGTCAGGTAAAGTTTTCTACACAAAAATGCATATAGTGAGTGGGTTCTCTAAAACCAGGCCCAAAATAACCTGGAGCAGTGGGAATAGTAGGCAAAGATAACTGATGATCAGGATTGTGTGATAGGAAGGATCAATCCTGATCATGAGGCTACAAAAGCTCATTTTGCTCCTGCAGGATTCCATCAAACATTGAAAAAAAATATGCACATTTAGGTGAAACTGTTCAGATACAAGTTTGTTATCTCATGTCATTGCTTACCATATTAAGTATGTTTTGAAGCTAAAATAGACTTACTCTGTGCTGGATATATTAAATTTTTTGTTTGTTTTGATAGTTAAATGTAATGAATAAATCACTTTGCCAATAACTCTCGGTTTCAGATTCTTCCATCACCGCACTTGCTGCCTCATACATATAATGTGATACTGCAAAATGAGAAAGTTGACAAGCAAGTAGAATAGACATTGCTTGAAATTTAACTTCAGAAAGCAGAAAAAAGTTCCCCAAACTTCAAAAATGCCAATTTCTTTTGGTACATCATTTTATTTGTTGTTGTATTTGGCCCCATTTTGATTGAAAACAGTAATGCATTTTGTATATTCCAGAATCTTTTTCTTCTGCCACTCTGGTGTGCATATCCAGCTGTGGTGTGCACATCCAGCTACATGCAAAGGCCTCTCATAAAGTTATTCTAACCACTCCAATATCTATGTATCTATATCTTTACCCATTATCTATCTATCTATCTATCTATCTATCTATCTATCTATCTATCATCTATCTATATCTTTCTCTGATAGCTAATACCATTCATTTAGTCATCACACACAATTCTTTTATGTTATTTTGTTTTCTGTTAGTTTATTACATGGATATTTTGTGTTATTATTTAGGCTTTGTGTTGCTACTTAACTACTTTTTAAATTTTTGATATTATAGTGTGTTGTATTGACATTTCAGGCAGTCAGGGAAAGTTTTGATGACCAGAGAGTTGTATTTGATGAAGAACTTGCAGCTTACCAGGAATATAATTTTTCAAAAGTCTTCTAAGCTCTGAATACAATGTCTTTATCTTAATGCTCTGTTCTTTCCTTTCAATGCATTTAAGAATTTTTACATAATTTTTAAAAATTTATTTATGAGCCCTTCATTTGAGACTAAACTCCATGAAAGTACAGATTTTTTTCTGTCTTATTAATAATCTTGGATGTAGTGGCTAGCATAGTAGTTGGTACAAAGCAGGTGATGAGAATATATTTCTAAAAATAATGTATAAATGATTGGCAAAATAAGGGGTAAAACTCTAAGGAATTAATGCAAGAGAGAAGAAATACGATAAAAGTCATGGAGCACGTATGATATAAAGTTTGTCTTTATGTCTATCTTAGTAAAATGTGACCAAAGATTGATTTCTCAAAGCTGAAGACTTGGAAACACTGTCGTTGTATTATTGAGTTTCTAATTAGCCTTGAAGTAGAATGTTCATAGTAGCACAACTATATACCTTCTGTTTCTTCCAAACAAAGTGTGAATTTATTAAAAAGCACCCTGTTTGATTTTATATTTTAATACTATACAGAGCAATATGGTGATATACATTCAGAGAAGTTTTGAAATAAATGTCTCTTTCGTAAGTAGATGGTTTTTCTTTCCCTTTGAAGTAGTAAATGGCTTCAATCTGCATCATAAAAGTACTATTGGTTGCTCTATGTACACATACAGTTTCTACTACTCTTGATGCATTTTACCTTTAAATTCATTTGATGAATCGAGCACAGTTCGATATTTACATAATTTCACAGAATCCATATTTGTGACCTCTTTTGTATCTTATTTTTATTACAAAGTTGCCAATCTTGAGGTGAATGGCAAACCCTCAATTAGCATTTGCAATTTAAAATTAATGATGAATGACAAGCTATATTTTCATAGGGATAATATTATTGTGATCATATTGTGATCAGCAACTCAGTATTAGTTCTGGTAACCTGATCAAGTTATGTTATAAAAGCTAATATCCTTAATTCTTATAATAGGAAAATATCCTCCTTGTATCTTCTTGTCCAGTCTTTACAATCTGGAAAGATAAAAGAAACAGTATTTATGTCACTGGATATCAGGAAATGTCTATTGGCTTCCAACACTTCCTTTCAAAGTTGACTTCCTACTCCCATACTCGTGGTAGTCCTTTTTAGTCACAAGCACTAAACTGGACTGGACTATACTATCTATACACTGCCATCTAGGCATCCTTTGGCTCATGTTAAAACCTGGTGTGAACAACCAAGCTTGTAGAACTCTGAGTTTCTCTTCAATAACTAGCTGGAGGGTCTTGTGGAAACTGAACTTGTGATCTTGACCTAATGAGCACAAAATTGTAATCCAAAAGTCTAAGGGTCTGATCATCACTTTATATTCTCACTTGGATTTCTCTAATGCATTTATGCTAGATAGAGCTTGTAGACTGGCAGCACTGAACTTCCTATGGAAATAATTGGCTGTTAGGAGAGGAAACACTGACTGATGTGTTTCTTACATTTTTAAGAAGCTTTTTTAAACCTTTTTGGAGTTTGACAAGTCTTCAGAAAATAAAAATAAATCAGTTTGTCATCAAGTCTCCATGTATTGACATATTAATGGAGCAAAATACACTAGCAGAAATAAAAGTTATTACTCATAGTTTCGTGATTCAGCCTTACTGTATGAACCAAAATACTAATGGTGATGAAAAGCATACCAACCTTACTGCTAGAGAAATAATGAAAAAGGGGGCTGACATAAAGTCACTCTACTCTTAAGATCTATAGCAGCAGTTTAAGGCAGTAGTATGAATGAGTAGGGTACTTCAGATATTAAAACATTCTAAAAGTGTATTCATAATAGTGTAGGAAAACACAAAGAGGGGAAATGAAACAATGATAAGATGATGATGAAATAAGAAAAATGATTTTCTCTAGGGACATTTGATTTTTTCATGCATGATAAAATCAAAGCATACATCTATCAAATTGCATAGACCCAAATTTTGAATAAAATAGTTATTCCAACATCTAAAAAGTGTATTAGGAGTTTGTGACTTCTGGGCCAATTTGGGTTGAGGAGCTAGATAATTCAAATGGAGACAAAAATTTGATTTCAGAAAAGTTTAGTTGAAGTTGACCATATTCTAGAAACAACAAACCAAACACTAAATATTGTTAAATAGCACTGAAGTGAAAAGATCTAGACATTTTCCAGATATATAATAGGAAAATGAGCCCCAAGTGTGGATTAAGCACAGAAGCAAATTCCACTGGAACTGTCTTTAGTGATATCAAATTTGGTATGTTGTGAAAGAAACAACTATTTTAAGAGTGAACAAACATTTTAATTATCTGATAGTGTTTCTTTTGCTGCAGCTGATCCAGATTACCATGAGAAATATCAAGAGTTACATGGAAGAGAAGAACTTTTTTCCAGATTATGAAGAAAATAGAACGAATTTATTGGATGCTAGTGATCCATACTCAGATGACATTGATGATGAGATGGACCCAGAGATAGAAGAGGTTTATGAAAAGTTTTGTTTGAGATCAGAGGATATTGAAAAACAGTAAGGCTACATTTCAGCATATCAGGCTATGCTTATTTATTTTTGAGAGAGAGAGCATGAGCAGTGGAGGGGCAGACTGAGAGGGGGACAGAGGATCTGAAGGAAGCAAACTGTGCCCTGACAGCACCAAGGCCTATGCGGGGCTCAAACTCACTAACTGTGAGATCATGACCTGAGCGAAAGTCGGGCACTCAACCAGCTGAGCCACCCAAGTGCTCTCTTATCAGTTTTATAAAGCAGTTTGGGTTGCAGTGACTTATCAAAACTCAAGAAAGCAAGAAAATGTGTCACATTTATACCAAATTAAGGATGTTATGTTACTAATGTATGCAACTTCAATTCCGTTTAATGCTATCTGCCAAAATAAACTATTCTCTATAACTTGAAATGTATGTGTGTAAATATGGTAGTTTATTATGAACTGTTAATTCCTCTTTTGGCTATAGTAAAATTGATTTTGAAATTAAAAATATAAAAGTGCTAAGCAGCCTGGATACTAGAATCAACTAACTGGGATCAAATCCTTGAGTTGCAAACAGTAGAATGACTTCCAACTATTTAAGTCTCAGTTTCTCTTTTTGTAATGAGGGAATGATTAAAAAGAACAATAACAAAAAACTACTTAATAAATTTTCTATTCATTAGACAAATATTAATTATAAATCCATATAGTGTCAGATATTCTTCAATTTACTGTAGGAAATGAGATACTCAATCCCTTGTAGCTTACATGGGTTGTGTGATTACTAAGAGTGGATAGAATTTATATACTTAACAGTACACCAAGAATCTACTAACTATGAAAGAGATTTCCTATAATAAATATTATGATAATTCATATTATTACTTCAATGAATTGTGAACTAACATGAAATATTTTGTCATGGAATATATTGTGGTTTGATATAATAAAGTAGAAGTGCAAGTGATCAACACTTGATGACTGATAATAACCACATTTCTCACACTTCCATATATAATATATATAACTTTGATGATGCATGAAATGTGGTCTGAGTTTGTACCTACTTGAGACTTGGCCATGATGTGGCAACCTACTGAAACATATTTAGTCGTTTTATTTATATAGGCTTGGAAGTAAGTACATTTTCTGAAAGTTTGCTTAATTTATGAAAGCTTTCAGAATCATAAAGTTTAATTAATTTTTTAATTGGGCTAACATAAAATACAGTCTTTATGGAGTTCTTTATATTTACCACTCTAATGGATAATGTGATTTTATAGTAAACAAGAGAGTATATTTTATTCACTAAATCTCTAAGAAGTTAAGTCCATTTTAAATAAAGAATGACTTACACATTCTCGGAATTATATTTTGAGGATAAAACTGAAATGCAATGACAAACAAAACTTAATTATATCTCAATGATGGGGGAACTAAAAATAGCACTTGTTTATTATTAGAATTCTAAACTCTTGCTCACTTGATTTTAGTAAACTTCATTTTCTCTTTCATTACATTGTATCATTTATTTTTCTCAACTTTTAAGTTTCTATGTAAATAATAATGCCACTGTGTAGATCTGTATTTTTTTTCTTTATGGTTACTGTGACAAATTAACACAGACTTTGCGGTCTCAAATAGCATTCTGTTATCTTAACAGTTCTGTAAGAAGTTAGAAGCCTGACTGGCCACACTCAGCCAAAATTAAGGTGTAGGCAGGGCTGTGTTTCTTCTGGAGGTTCTGAGGAAGAATCAGTTCTCTCCTTGGCTGGTTCCATGCCAAATGTTCCAAATTAAATATGGGAAAAAATATCTGATACCTGACAGTTCCCCTTTGAAATAGCTTGTATTAATGGCAATTTGCATGCGATGAAATACTCATATTTTGAGTGTATGTGTACGTGTGTGTGATTCTTTTAACCATTGGGACTATCTTGTAAGGACAGCAGATAATTATTGCCCCATTTCCCCGTAGGTCAGTGTCTTTTCAGAAGTGGCAAATGTCTTGTCACAGGTAAATGGTAAGTAGCAGCACTAAGCCCTTTGAACCCTTGATTCTACCTCTCTCCTTTGACTGCAATACATCCACAGAAGTTAAGCCCTTCTCTTCCTGTGTAGAAACTTTGAAAGACAATTAACACTCTTCTGCCTATTTTTGTACTCTAGGGCAATTGACCATTCTGTTTTCTCAGGACCTGCTTTGCTGAATACTTAACAATAGTGACAACAGCACACCCAGAACGCTATGTTGAGCCATCCCAGTGATTCCATTTCTCCTCTTTCGCATATGTTGGCTAATAATTTTGATTTGTGACCAACAACTTAAAAACATGCTTGTAGCTCAACAGCCTCAAAATTCATAAATACATTTGGACAGATATCATCTGCTGTTAGTTCTGGGGAAATGACAAGAGGCAAATACTATTCAGCATCATTTAAGAGTTATTTTCTTCATTAAATTTTCTTCCTAGAGTGATTGGTAATCTTAATTTTTAAAATGCCAGTAAAAGACTCAAGGCTTCTATCAGCTCCAGCAATATACAATCTGAGTTTAAATTCATTAAATAGTTATGTGGAAAAGAGAACAAGTCATGTGCAATAAGCTAAAATTGCTGACACAGTGTTCATAATAGGCTCTTTCCCAGAGGTTTTACTGCAGTTATATAAGAAATCATTCACTTATGAAGTTCAAAGAAACTTTTTGAATAGTTTTTTTCTTTTTTTTTTTTATTTGAGGGGGCTGCATTTTTGAGTGATGTAGCAAGCAAGTATGAGACACTGCTTGCAATAATTTAACAGTGAACAGTTGGACCAATACGGAATCTGAGCTAGCTGGTATTTCCTTATTTTTTCAAGGTTCAAGACTTCTGAAGCTTCTTGTGGTAAAAACTGCTTAAAGTTTGTAGGGAAAAAAAAAGATTTCTATCACTACTGAAAACAGAGACCTAAGTCCTGTTTCTTATCACTACAGTTACACTTTTCTCTTTCTCTGACATTTTAATGGAAGTATACAGAAAATATTATTCAATACAATTGCTTTGTAATGCTTGGGATTTGGGGAAAATTAAATTTTACAGGTTTCTTTATGCTTCCATCATATTCATCTTCCTTCTTCATAATTAATTCAGACTTGCCAGTAAGCTCTCTGTTATTTTGCCTCTCTTGAGAGGTTTTCGTAATGATAAAATGGAAAATTTCTCAAGGTAAGCATATGCAATTCAAAAGAAAACCATCTTGGAAAATTAGCATTATATCATGTATTATTTTAAGAGTTTTCTTAGGAATGACCTTCCTTCCAGAATGGAGAGGGCACACACATTAAACATTTACTGAGAAATTAAGTTTTGGCAGAAAGGAAAAAGAGAAAAACATAAAATCTAGATTTAGACATTGAACCTGGATTTGATGAGCATGGCAAGGAATAGTTATTCAATGTCAGCTATTCAATGTCAGTTATTCAATGTCACATAATCTATAAATGCATATACTTAACAGAACTAAGTCTGCTTAATGAAGTGAAACAAAATAATTAAAATAGAAAAAAAGCAAAATAAATTATTTCACCAAAGAAGTTGTTTTAAATTGAGCAATTAAGTATGTTATTATAGGGAAAATGTTATTTACTTAATACCTATTTATGAATCAAAATAGTTATTTATTATCCAAATTCCCCATATATAAAAACAAACGGCAAACTACGATATATTTGATTATCTTTTTCAAAAATGGTTCTTGCACTTCTGAGATTGCCATTGCCCCTAAGGAGAGAAGTCCTTGCAATTTTGGATGTTTTCAGCTTCATTGTTATGGTACATAATAAGATTTATTTTCATGTCAAATAGCTAAATACAAAGTTAGGAAATGATAAGGCAGGAGATTAGCTTCAACTGCCATATTTCAAAATTAAAGTTTAAAAGGTCTTCATTGTAATTTAGGTTAAAGTTTTGCGTTTTGACACACCCATGGAAAATTCTACATATATTACCAACAGGTAAATGGTCTGCAAATGTACCCAAAACAAAGGTTAGCTTAAGGTTAAGTTGTATTAAAATTTTTCCATGCATAAATTCACAACATACTGTGTAAGTTGCATCATCATTAATGGTGTCACCTTTGGACCAAGAAATTTCAAGTTGAAATCAATGACTTCTAAACTAAAACCTAGCATTTGTCAGAGTACCTTTGTCTAATAATAAATTGCAGCTTTTACCTTGTTATAAAAGGTAAAGACTGTTGGCTGAGGTCCATCAAATAGTTTTCAGATTTCAACCATATTCTAAGTTATCTTGCAATTCCATTGAAATGAATGTGTCTTAAATCTTTTGTGCCATCACCATGGCAACATGATTCTAAGGAAAAGATATTTCAGAACTTAAGAAGTCTGAAGAGTAAATGTCACAAACCAGTAATTCTGGGATTCTTGCTTTTTGATGAATTCCATATATTAACATGAATATTTAACATATTAAAACAGGTTACAAATAGTAGCAAAAGTACATTTACTTATGAGTAAAATTGCTTGTTTCATCCCAACAATACATATAAAATACATCATCAGTGTTGAGTACTTCTGAAATACATATAAATATAACTTAAGGTACATCACATTTGTGTTTACAAATATTTTTAATGTTCTATATTCCCTTATATTTGTACAGTGCTTTGAATAACTTTGGCATACATTACAGATATTTTTGGAATGCCTTATTTTATACAAAGAATGCTAGACATCATATATTTGTGTTACCTTTGATCACATACTTGTTTGTGTGTTAAGGGGACACAAAAGCCATTTCAAAGAGAAATCTTAGTCTTTGGACCTGTTCTCAAAAGTTTTATTTTAAAGAAAAACACGAAGGGTCATCACATAGTGTAATTCTAACCCTATCAAATTCTTCAGTTCTCTAAAACAGAGCATGCTTATAGTCCCCTATGCATTACCTAATAATGTTAAGAGTCTTTACCTCAATAAGCTGACTGCCTGAAATAATACTCAAGGTATCTCTGAAAGTATAAATGCATATTCATAACCACTTAGCAGACCCTTGTTAGTTCTTTTTTTAAAGTAAAAATGTTTTGTCTTATATTAATGGAGAAATTTATATTGAAATATCCTGGGAATTGCATTAATACAAAAAAACAGAAAAGGCAGATTAATTCACGTGAACACACCTGAAGTATAGAATCCTATAACATTTACATATCCATGTAGGGAAAGTGTATTTTCTAAGATTGTCACAATCTAGCAGAATGACTTGCTAAATTTATTTTATAATGTAAGGCCTTACATTATGTAAAATTTATTTATTTAGAATTTGAATACTTTCAGAAAATGTACAGTAAAGTTTTACTAAAATATTTTGTTTGTATACTAATACTACTGGATGGGGCATTATATTTTTGTTGTTAACATATTATTGTTAAAAGGAATAACTATTATGCAGAAGTGTATACCTTTAGTCATGTCAATTAATATTTACAAAAACTTTCTTGAAGTTCTTTAGGATTTGAGATATTATGCTTCCCTCAGGTATGCAAGGGGAACTGTATTAAGATAAAATGAAAAACAACATCTCTTATAGTCCTCTATGTAGACATGATTCTCAGATTACTTCATCTAGGTAAGGCATTGAGGCAAACAAGAATTCATATTACATTTGTAGGATAAGATAATCTTTTAAACTATACTGCTAGCAAGAGTCAAGGGTAATTATTAGCTATTGGAACACATGACTGTAGCTAAAGTAACATAATTAATGATCAACGTATGCTAGAAACTTACCTACAATAGATTTTTCACAAGATTCTACTTATAATAAAGAAATGCCTTCATTGTTTTTTAATTTTTTATCTAATTTAAAATTAGCAAACTAAGGGTACCTGGGTGGCTCAGTTGGTTAAGCGTCCCACTCTTGGTTTTGGGTCAGAACATAATCTCACAGTTCCTGAGTTGGAACCCTGCATAGGCTCCAGAGTCTTTCTCTCTCCCTCTCTTTGCCTCTCTCCTGATCGTTCTCTCTCTCTCAAAATAAATAAATAAACTTTAAACAATTAGCCAACTAGAAAGACACATTAATTAAACAAAGCAACAAGAAAGTTATATTAGAAAGGCTAATACATGAGAACTCTTCTGTCCAGGTTGATACAGAGGAGAAAAGTTTCAGATAAAACTACATAGAAAAATAACATAGCGAGTAAAGCAATAGTATGAGCTTTGATTTTATTGATCAAATCTCTTACCTCAAGAACTAAAATAATATCTTGAATGAGAAAGATTTTACAAAAGAAAAATAAAATAAATAAAACCGATTTTGTGTGTGTGTGTAAAAGCAACTTTTTCGAGGAATATGTTTTTTAAGCCTAGAAGAATAATTTGAAATATTCTTTATGTTTTAAAGCTCAGGATGCAAATTGTCTTTACTGAATTATAGATTTTTCTAAACAAACTTAAATTATTTTTTAACTATACAAATCTGCCACAAAACATTCATAGGAAAACCAAAGTGAGATTAGATCAAACAACCTATATTTAACACATAAACTATCATGATTTACTGATTTAGAAAATTAAATACATAATGGCCAAAAAGTTATTACATCATTATTAGTTTCTGTTTATATAAAGAAGAAAAGATTAAGCAAACTTAATTTATTTATGAGTCAATGAAATGAATACTTTATGTAATTATTCACATCACACATTTACTCAATAAATGTTTGAGAGCCCACTACATATTACATACTGCAATTTATTAGAGAAATAAAGATCACAGATCAGTCCCTTTAAAGAATTGTTAATGAGAAATTCTCCTTTCCTCAATTACAAAACTGTTTTATTTTACTCTGAATGATCTGGAAATATGCCTAAGTCTTGACGTTGCATTGCTTATATAGATATAGTTCCTGTGGCCTGTATTTTTCCAAGGGTCTAAATTCCTCCCTGATAGTATTTAGGCATCTAGGGCACCAAATCTCCTCAGTTCACAAGGGAACACTTGGAGTGTTATTGCTACAATTCATTAAATGTTACCCTATTGGTTTAGAGTTAATAGGCTTTCTAAGCACCTAAGTCACTACCAGTGAGGAACTCTGCCCATGGAAATGTTTAGACATGGATAATGAGACTGACTGCTAAAATGTCAGTTTGTCTTCTGCTCACAAGTAAAAAGGAACTACTAAGCATAGGTTCAAACAACAAATTGTAGGTTTTAACTTATCATTGTCAACAATGGAATTGTCTTGACTTAATTGGGACTCTATGAGTTTCCAAAAGGTAATGGTGTCAGTATTGACTATTTGCAAACTTATTATTTACATGTGTTATCATAATATATCATAATAAAAATCACTGTTGGGGCTCCAGGGTAGCTCAGTCATTTAAGTGATTCACTCTTGATTTTGTCTCAGGTTGTGATCTCAGTGTCATGAGATTGAGCCTCTCATCAGGGCTGTTGTGGAGCATGGAGTTTGCTTGGGATTTTCTCTCTCTCTTTCTCTTTCTGTCTCTCGATCTGCCCCTCTCTAAATAATAAACAAACAAATAAAACTTTAAGAAATAAAAATAATTTCTTTAAATAATTTAAAAATATGTTAATTTCTCAAAAGACTTACATTATTTGAACTTCTCTTAATGTTTATCTTAAAAATATTGGATTGTTTTGCCCGATTCGCGACTCCCCTGAGATCCCCAAGGAGTCGACACCGATGCAAGTACAAAAGGGTCTTTATTACAAGCTCGAGCAGGGGCTCACCTGCCTACCCGTGTAGTGGCAGCAAGGTGAAGCCCCAAACAATAGCAAGCAGCGTTTTTATGGGGTTAGGGATGGGGATGTTACAGTGCACACGTATAGCATCATCACATAAGCACCAATTACAATTGTACAGTAAGTAGCACCCATGGTAACAGCTTTGACCATTCAGTATCTGTGAGGTGTTCATTTCTTTTGGTGGGACTCAATCATGACTTTTGAGAATCCTTTGAAAATGACCAATTATGACGTGAGTTCAAAGGGCCCATGTGGGGTTCAGGCAAGCAGTGAGAAATTGGCTAGTTTGTACAGAATAACTGTCTACAGTTCCCAGCCTTGACTCAGACCACAGGAAAGTTTTTTGATTAGCTGATCTGAGGGCGGTCTGAGGATGGCTTTAGCCTTGAGCAGTCTGAGGAACTGGGGCTACATGCAGCCCGAGGTTGCTCTTGATGGATGCCTTAATTTCAAAATGACGTTACTTTGCTTCTTCAGGATCATATGGTAAAGAAAAGCTAAGCCAAAGGTGGTTTTAGCACTATGTAGACACAGCTCTCTACATAGACTTTTTTTAAAACAATGGGGAAAGGAGGGAGAGAGAGAAAGTATACATTGTTTGCATGGCAAATAACAGGTAAAAGTTATTAACTGAATTAACATTTATTTAGTATCTTATATCTTTAATCTCTACCTGATATTTTTAGTCATTTTTGAAAATGTAAAGGAATATATAGTATACATGTTTATATAATTTTGGCATATAGATGTAGGATTTGTTTCTCTTTAGGTTTATAAAATATTTCATCAGTTTGTCAGTTCATATTGATTTTTTTAAATTTGGCACACAAAATGCTCATATTTGGTTTTTAAGGTATAGTATTGCATAAGATTTTTTAATAGAATTTACCTTAAAACATTTGTTTTAGAGACTGAAGTTCAAAAAGGTTGATTCTAAATAATACAAACTTATAATTACTGTCATTCATCTATTTATCCATTTGCTCATTCGAGCAGAAAATATTTATTAAGCAGCTACTATATATGAGAAAGCATTTTTTACTATGAGAGAAGTAGTTATGACCTTGGAAGACAGTTCCTGCTTTCTTGCCACCTATATTCCAACGGAGAACCCGTGAAGTAAAATGAATGGAAAATTGAATGGATAATTAATGAACAAAGAAAGTTAGTAAGAAAACATAAAGTAATACGGTAGAGAATCATGTAAGGTTAACACTGAGTGGGCAAGGGAGAGCTCTCTGAGAAGGTGACGTTTAAACTGGACTTAATGACAGTTTGGATGTAACCATACTCACGCCTAATGCAGGAACATAGTAGACTTGAGACTCAGGAAGTCCAATGGTTTTCAATTTAAAACAAGCTTGGGTTTCTCAGAAACAAAACAAAGTGAAATCTAGCTTGAACATAGGAAAGAAGCCTGGACAGTTTTATAAGAATGGAAGTTACTAATCAACATGCATACAGTCAGTTACACAAGATGTATAAGCTCTACATTATCTCCTGGAAAACATTGTACTATAGTCAAAATAATGTACTGTATACTTAGAAATTTGTGAAGAGGATAAATCTCCTATTAAGTGTTCTTCCTACCATAAGAGTAAATTTAATTTAAGTTAATTTTTAATTTAATTTAATTTAATTTAATTAACTTGCAAAAAAAGAAAAGAGTTTGGAAAGGAAGGTAAATCATGCACGGCCTTTAAAAGTCAAGGTAAAAAGCCTGGATATTTAGATGCAGTAGGCATCACTTGAGGATTTTAACTTGGAAGTGACATGATTTGGTTATAGTTTAAAAGAAAAACATTCTGACTGCTGGACAATGGATTAAGTAGAATAGAAGAGTAGAAGCCAAAAGACTAGTTAAAGATAAGAGCCAAGAAGAACATTTAGGACTTTCGCTCAACCACCTATGTCCGTTTCCTGAGATAAGCAATATTTAAATGTCTACCTTTGACTGAGTTTGAATGCTAACGTTAGTAAGTTTTGAGTAATCACTTTGAAAAACGGTATAAAGAGGATAGAATAAGGGAGGTCTTTGGCTTAAAGTTACTCAATAGTAATCACTTCTGCACTTTTACGAGCATAAAATCTTTAAGATATGAGAGGTAAGCCACAAACACCTTTTTTTAAAATTCCATCTTTAAAAAATTAATACATTGTAGGTCCCAAATACAAATTCAGAACACTCTAATCTTTCTTTAACTGCTCAAATAGATTTTATTCAGGAATAAAGTTTGGCTCCAAATATTCCATAAAGAAATAATGGTTCCTAATATCTAATGATATATCACACAGTTCTCCGAGGATTTCACACTGCTAAAAGTTTTATAGGAAAATTACCAGCTGGGAACTAATGTCCTTCAAAGGACATATTCTGATCATCAGAAGGCACTCAATTTTTGTAACTGTGCTGAACCAGTACTCTTTAAAATATTCTCTCCCCAAGAGGTGCCCATGCAGCTTTGGAAATAAAGAATGCAATAGTCAACTCACCCAGGTTAACATTCAAAATACTCAACATTTGAGAATTATCATTCTGCTTCACATCAAGTTTTTTTAAAATAATTATTTAATAATTTCAACAAACTGGACATGTTACATTTCCTCAGCTTTGCAAAGCTCCATTTCTCTTGCAGTTTTACAATGTAACTTTGCCATTTCTCTTTTAAAAAAAAAAAAGAAAAAGGTTTTTCTTTTGTTTTAAAGCTAAAAGTTCACATTGGAATATACTTGCACATTGACAATAGGAATTCTTTTTAAGAATCCCTCCACCAATTTTTCAAGACCCAGCCTAGTAACTTTTAACGACACACCTCTTCATCAAAGTGGCAGATTATTCAACTGTGATTCAAACTGAAAGCAGGAGTTAGTTCGTTAATGAAATTTACTGAAGTTACAATTTTAAGAGAGTTAAAAATATTAACTTGTTTAAAATCAGATTGTTACTTTTAGCTTGAAACCATAAATGTTTCAGTTTTTTCAATGTTTATTTATTTTTGAGAGAGAGACAGAGTGTGAGCAGAGGAGGGGCAGAGAGAAAGGGAGACACAGAATCTGAAGCAGGCTCCGGGCTCTGAGCTGTCAGCACGGAGCCCAAGGCGGGGCATGAACCCATGAGCTGTGAGATCATGACCTGAGCTGAAGTCAGATGCTTAAATGACTGAGTCACCCAGGCGTCCCTGTTTCATTTTTTTTGTTGTTGTTATTTTTATTGCAGGAAAACAACAAGGATACTTAGGGCATGCACCAAATATCTCAGAGCTAACCAACAAAGATATGAGCAGTCTTAACCCAAAGACTAGTGCTTGAGAAGCAGTCTGTATATAACATTCTCTTCCTGAGGTGCTGAGGACCATGCCAAGCTGACTTTCCTTCTGCTGGTGCATAAATGGTAACTAGGTAGAGCTGCATAGAGAAAAGGGAAAGAAGAAGAAAAAATAATGAAGAAGGCATAGTAATATGAACCCAAGTTACAAGCAGTATTATTCTCGAGGGAAAGAGGTACCAAACAAAAATTAACTGAAGCCCATTTCACTATATGCAATCTTTACATAGTATGGTGTTTAAGTTGCGCTAATGTTTGCATAGCAACTCTGCTTTCAACTGCCTGGGTGAGTTTTCAATTTTTGGATTTTAATTCATTGAATTTAAGGTCTTATGCCTTGTTATAAAGAAAAGACCACAGGGAAGGGTACCACATTAGGTGGCCCACAATTATTTTTTCTGTAGAATTTCTTGTTAAATGGTTACTTTTCTACTGAGGCTTGGGTAAGTATTTATATCTTGGAATAGGAGACAAGCAGATGTAAATTTAAATCTCTGCTGTTAGTCTTACTAAATATAGAATCCTTGGTGAGGTTTATCTTTCACTGTTGCTTAAGTGTCATGATATACACAGAATATAGAGACAGAATATTCATTTATAGAATGAATGAAACAATTAAATACTGTCACAGAAAAGAACTAAAAGAACTGGTTTAACATAGCAGGTGTTCAAAATGTAGTAGTTGAGTCCATTTGACAAATACCAGAGAACAAGCTTTGTATGTTGGTGATGTGCAGAGTGTGAAGCTCTGGGAAGCAGCACTTCGAAGGGCATATGAAGTGAGGATGATGGAACCAGAAAGAGTTTGTGGATCATATAATATAAATGTAGAAGTTCTTGACATATGAAATATTAGCATAAAGAAGATGAAAAGTACTGAATAAACTCAGTTCACGTTTTGCCTTGAGGCTGTGGCAAAAATATTAACTTAGGGATGCCAAAGATAATATTTCCTTGTTTTGTTTAAATGGAATCCCGACTCATAATTATTGGAGCCCTCTCCTAATTCTTGAGAGTGTGCAAGAATTTTAGAGGCTTTGAGTTGTGCTCTGCAAATAGGAAATTACTTTCAGTTATTCTTCTGTTGTGGTCAGTGATAATGTCCTCTTTTGTCCAAGTTCTCTTGGTGCCCTGAGAGGCAGCGACTCTGCCTCTATGCCACTCTTGAAACATAGGGTATTTGTTTTCTGTTACTGCCATTACAAAGTACCGCAAACTAAACTCAAAATAGCATATATGTGTTGTCCAAAATTCTGCAGGTCAGCAGTCTAGGTTGGCTTGGCTGGTTTTACTACTCCAGATTTCCAAAGACTGAAAGCAAGATGTCGGTAGGCTGGACTTTCAGAACGTTCGATAATAATATGTCCAAGCACATTTGGGTTATTGACAGAATCCAGTACCTTGTGGATGTAAGATTGAGGTGTGGTTTCCTTGCTGGCCGTCAGCTGGTGGCTTCCCTTAACTCCTAGAGGTATCTCTCGGATACTGGAACATAGGCCCTGAATCTCAAAGCCAGGGAGAGTATATCAAATCCTTCTCACACATACATTCTCTTTTCTACTTTTCTTCTGCCTCCCTTGTGCCACAGATATGTATATCTGGTTGGATATATATATTTATACCTATATCTATAACTATACTATATCTATATCTCTATGCCTATATCTATACCTATATCTGGCTGGATATCTATCTATCTATCTATATATTTATATATGTATATACATATATATCTCTATCTCTATCTATATATCTATATTTCTATTTGCTTTTAAAGTCTCATGTGATTATATGGGACTCATCCAGTTAACCCAGAATAACCTCCCTATGTTAAGATGATACCTTAATTACATCTGCAAAGTCATGTCACAGCAGTACCCAGACTAGTTGTTTGGTTAGGTAACCAGGGAACAAGAATTTTCCTCGGTATCTTTAGAATTCTGCCTGTCACACATAGACACCTTAAATGACGTTGGGAACCTTTATGTCTGGCCTTTACTTAACCCATTCACCTCAAAAAGTACTTCATGTTGAGGTTTTGCTTTCCTCAAGAGCTCTTCAAGCAGATAAAAATCCCTGATAATCGGCTAACCATAAACTTCTTGATTACCCGCAGTCTGTGGGAAATCCGACCCTTCTCTCTCTTTTCTTTCCTCTCTGGCTTACCAAGCATAATCTTCTCAATGAGATGAGGCTATCACAGGACTATGAGAGGTGTTCCTTTAGTTGGTTTCTGTTTTATATCTTCTTAAACCCTATTCTGGCCATTCCCTTGAGACAAGAAAATACAAAATTTCTGGTGATAGTCCCATAAGAAGAAGATAAGAGTAGAATGGATGCAAGTTAATATCTCAAGAAATTATTCTGTCATCTTAAAAAACTAGGTTTGTGGCATTAGTAATTTTTATTGGAATTGATTTGAAATAATTGGTATATTGACAGCATGTTAACAATTAAATAAATATATATTATAAATAGGTCCAACACAATAGGTAAATTAAAAAAGGTTCACAGTAAGATTAAGGAAGAGTCAGTGCCTGTATTAGCTGTCTACAGCTCCTGTAACACAGGATCACAGACTCAGTGGCTTCAACAGGAATTCTTCATCTTCCAACTCAAGAGGCTAGAAGCCTGGAGTAAAGATATCCACATGTTTTCTCCCAAGGTACTCAAGGAAGATCTGTCGCAGGCTTTTCTTCCAGGTTTGGTGTTTTCTTCCAAGTTTGTGTAACTTCAGTCTTTAGATGGCATTCTCCCTGCATACATGTCAGTCTCTGTGTCCAAATGACTCCATTTTAGAAGAACACCAGTCATATTGGACTACGGTTTACCTGAATGACCTCATTTCAACCTGCTTATCTCGGTAATGATGTTATTTCAAAAATGAGGTCCTATTCTGAGATAATGAGAGTTAGAACTCAAACATATCTTTCTCTAGGCGGGATACAATTCAGCTCTTCACTGTGGCTTTCTTGACACCTAACACAATATGCTATCACTTGCATGTTTGCTTTTATGTCACTCTAGTATTTCACAGAAACAGTATGTGTCTGGAGTTGAAAATTGAGCTTTATTTTAACTTCAGCTTCTTATCCACAATAGTCAAGCTGTCTTGTGGTTGGGAGTAAGTTAGGAATGGAGAGACAGATTGAGGAAAGCTGAGCATTGGGCATCCTCATGGCAAGCTCCTGGCTTGCCCTCCCTGACAACATTCATCCGGGATGATAAGAAAACTAAATAACATTGCCCTCCTATTGCAGTTTGGACGGGAGCCCAGAGAGAGCCAGAAGCCAAAATAAGGTTTCAAACCAAACTCCCTATAAGAAGGTGCATTAATGGGGTCTTTTTTGTTTGTGTGATACCTCAGAATAAGTAAAATATTCATAGATCAGAATGATGGTTTTCTCTTCAAAGAAAATAATAATAACAAAAGAAATTTATGTGACAGATATTTTTGAGAAGCAGTGAATAAGAGTTGCTTTCAAGAGACCCAGGTAATCCACCGGGGGTAGCAAAGTGGACTGCTCAGGGCTGCTTGCTGCCGGCTAACTGGAAGATGCTAACTGTCCCGGATTTTGAATCCAAATGTTCTGAATCCAATAACTTACTATCCCCAATGGTACTCCCTTCTATCATCACTCATCTCCTGCTTAGGGTATTGAGACCATTTGTTTATTTCCCTTTCCTCCAAATGTACTCCTGAACACGATACACAGGGAAGCCAGAATAAAATGGTCAAAACACATGCATGAGCATATAACAACCTAATAATTATTTTTCACTAAGTGGCCATAGGCTTACCCGTTTTGTGACCTTGTTCACAGAGTACTTCTCTCTAAAACACTCTACTTCCTTTTCTGTTAATACACATCTATGCGACATTAAAATTCAACTCAAAAGCCAGCTCCTTTCTCTGAATTTTGTGGGCAAATTTAAAAGTTGTCTTTTCAAATGTTTCCAGAAAACTACTTAATTGTTAACAGTATTTTGGCTAAGCTTGACAGGAACCTGGGTTACAGAAGCATGTGGGCTTGCATGGTATCTAGTGATCATTTGGGAGCTGACTCAAATCTCCTCCACAGTTGGAGCTTAGAGATGCACACACATACCTAATTTACTGGACGAGAACACGGAGCATAAGACAGTGATTCTGTTTTGTTTTCTCCAAGGTGTATATTACACACTGTTATAAGTAAAAGAAGGTCAGTTTTGTTTGTAGGGTAGCACAAAGCCTTTCAAGTGACCTTATACCCCATCAGAATGTATGGTGCTTACAATATCCTGCCTTGGAATTGCTTTGGTAAAACTTTGTCTCCAGAAAATTCTGTTGCAAAGTACAAGTTATCTGAAAAATTCTACATCTCCAGTTTCTCTTGTATCTATGCCCTCTCTTAGATTTTTTTCTGCCACTTTTGAGGATACAACTTTATTCCCTCCTACTGATAGCTTCCAGTCTTCATTAACTTGATTAAATGCCAATAATACTATCAGAGTTCTTATTTTTTAAAAAAACTCTTAGGAACACGCCAATCTGATGCTCAAGATAGCACATATCTCTCAATTGTCTCCTGAATAAAACCCAAACCTGTTTTCAATTTACAGCTCGATGGCCTACCTTTGGAACCATACCAAATAGTTACTCTTTTTAGACTTGCTCTGTAGTTCTCAAAGGAAAACACAGAATCATCTGGGAGGCATGCTTATTAGTCAGATTACTATTCCCCACTGCTGGGGTTTCTCATTCAGGAGATCTGGACGGGGCCCAAGAATTTGCATTCCTAACAATTACTATATGCTATTGATGTTTCCGATCCTGGGAGCATAATTTGGGAATATTTTCTTTAAACACTATATCTCTATGCTTTGTTATTGCTGTTTCCATTACCTGGATTTGCTTTTCTTTCCATTCACTTTTTAATTTTTAATTTTTTTAATGTTTATTTATTTTTGAGAGAGAGACAGAGTGTAAGCAAGGGAAGAGCAGAGATAGAGGGAGGCACAGAATCCAAAGGAGGCTCCAGGCTCTGAGCTGTCAGCACGGAACCTGACGAGGGACTTGAGCTCACGAACTGAAAGATCATGACCTGAGCTGAAGTCAGATGTTCAGCCTACTGAGCCACCCAGGGGCCCCACTTTTTAGTTTTTTTAAACGTCAAATGGCACTTTTCTGAAAAAAAATAATTGCAATTGTTTTTCTCCTTTGTGTCCATAACAAATAAATCTTTTTTTCCTAAACACTTTGATACATATCTTAATCATAATAATCATTAGCTCATATTCCAATTATTTATTTTTATATAATTGATGCATCTTGTTAGATTTGAACTTCTCTTTTTGGCAATTAAATCCCTAGTGTGTAGCCTGAATCTAGCATAAAGCAGGTATACCGTATAGATTCATTAAATGTATGACTAAATAATTGAATGGGACTAAATGAGATTATATTGACTCTGTAACATTGATTATGATGGGTTAATTTATCATACCTATTTAGTACAGAATATAAAATTTGAAGAGAAAAATTGTCTAATTTTGGAACAAGATAGAATAATTCTGAAAGAAAAAAGATAGGTTGGGTAAAGATAGCCCGAGTATAATCCTTGAGATTTGGAAGTCAGAAAGATAGTGGTAGGATTTACTTTGAAGTAAAAGTACCCTCTTAAAAAGAGGGTAAGAGGACAAATAAAGATATACCTTGTACTACTTCTAAATACTGCCTACCTGTGGTGACGTAGGCAACCAGTGTTCAAATACTGTTAAAAGCTAGTAAGATTCTTCCCAGATCTGAGTTCCCAGATCTTATTCTGAGTTGAGCTGCCTCTCCTATACTTTATCATTAAGTATCCAACTGTTACCATCTACACCCATTGCTCCAGATTCAAAGTGAGTCTTCAAATAGACCATAACTTGAAATGATCTAGATGTGAAAGTGAAAGAGATCCCCACTACTTTCTAGGCTTACCATTCCTAGTGGGTAAGCAAATTTGCAAAACTCAAGCTGATCATTTAGGAAAAATTACTCTAGAAAAGAAAAATAGATATTTTCTATTTAAAGTTGAATAATTGGTTGCTTGTGCTTTGTAGTTAGAATGTTTATCAATAAATCATTGGGAAATGTTATTTTGGCAACATATCATTTTGTTGCATCAAATGATGTGGTACAAAAACAGTCATGTTTTTCTCATTCAGTGTTGTCAGTTAATCTAATGTTTCTCTTCATTCATCTCTAATGTTTTTCTTGGGCTGATAATATGACAAAATCAAGGAGGATATATTCCACTTCCAGCAACATTTTCTTACATGACTACTGGACCTAGACAATATTTTAAAAAATTTTTAGATAAAACTATGGATTTCTTTTGCATGTATTGATTCCACAATGGATCAACTCAGAAACAGCTAGTCACTTAAAATTTCCTAGGAGATCACAGCCAAAATCTGGGTCATTTTCTGAGCTTAAATTTTAAAAATAGAAAAAGCTAAAAAAGATCAGAATCAGAACAAAAGTCTGCCCCAAAGCATCAGTTTATATAAAGGGTTTTCTCTTTTATTTAAACAGAATACTTTCTTGACTGTATATGGATAAAAGATAAAAACCTTTGTTCCCACTTCCAATGCAGAGTTAATGTTTTCAAACATAACTTGTTTGTTCTAAGAGAGAAAGATATCTGTAATATATGCATATGTGTATATATAAATATAAACATAAATATTTATATATATAACTGTGGTATTGTGCATTCATGCATGCATGTGTGGGTGTTAAGGGAGAGCAATGATAATTCAAAAATTCCTTTAGAAATCACAAATCAGGGGTGCCTGGGTGTTTCAGTTGGTTGGGCACCCAGCTTTGGCTCAGTTCATGATCTCGTGATTTGTGGGTTCAAGCCCCACGGTGGATTCTGTGCTGACAACTCAGAGCTTGGAGCCTGCTTTGAATTCTGTGTCTCCCTCTCTCTCTGCCCCTCCCCGGCCCATGCTCTATCTCTCAAAACTGAACAAACACTAAAAAAAACATTAGAAGTCACAAATCAAAGTGGATTCAGGAAAATAGTGAGTTTGAAATCTATCTTCTACATTTATTTCTTGTGTGCATTTGAGAGAGCTTAAATTTTCTGCACATCTATTTCTTCATACATAAGATGGAAATAATTCCTACTTTGCATGTCTCATTTGTGGAAATGATGAGATAATGTAAGTAATGCATCTAGCAAAAATAATTAATAAGTGAAAACTTTATAACAATAATAATAAATATAATAAGTGTAATAATAATATTATTATTATAACACAACTTTCTTTTGTAGCTCCTCTAGTATTTCTGCTAAACACAGCATCAAAAAGGTTAATTTGAGTTATTCTCTCTCTCTTTTTAAATTTTATTTACTTATTTTAAGAGAGAGAGAGCACACAGTAGGTGAGGGACAGAGAGAAAGGGAATCCCAGGCAACCTTCGTACAGTCAATGCAGAGCCCAATGCAGGGCTCAGCCTCACAACGTGTGAGATCATGACCTGAACTGAAATTAAAAGTCGGATGCTTAAGTGACTGAGCCACCTAGGAGCTCCTACTTGGAGTTCTTACTCAAGCTCTGTACTAGTATCAGGGACTGGAGAGAAAGAACTGCAAGAAAGAATGTAAGCCGTATGAATATCAGCTGTTTTAAAAGTACCAATGGTCTATGTCCAAATTCAAGGATCCCCTTGTTTGGTAACTTCTACAGATAGAGAGAACTGGCTGGAAATAATGTCTTAACAGTAATCAGAAACCAGAACTATCACTAAGTTGTATCTATTTTAGGACACATCTAAGAAGACCACAATTTGAGGACCTCTATTTTGACAGGCCAACAAACAATGTAAGAATATAGGTGAGACCTACAAAATTACAAACTCATCATGCTTTGCAGTATTTTCCAGCAACTACCCCTTCCTAGCCTAACTCTTTTGAATACACGCGTGATGTTTATTTACATCTGAAGTTATGTTACTGAAAATATGAAGAAAATGGTAAAAATTTAACCACAATATAGTTTGCCGTGAGACATATATCCATACATACAATTTTTCCTTGTGCTACTTCATAAGCTTCATTCTCAGATAAATACCTGTTGCAGTAGCAGCAAAGTTGGAATGAACACGTAATGAATACCACTGTATCCTTTGAAAGCTCACCTACAACATCAGATTACTGAGTGAGAACACTAAGAGAACGAGTGCCTGGGAGGCTCAGTCAGTTGAGCTCCTGACTCCATTTCTCTTGATTTCGGCCTAGGTCATGATCCCAGGTTTGTGGGATAAAGTCCTGTGTTGGGCTCCACACTGAGCATGGAACTTACTTAAGATTCTTTTTCTCCCACTTCCGCGACCTGCCTCATGTGTTCTCTCTCTCTCTCTCTCTCTCTCTCTCTATTTCTCTCTCTCCCTCTCAAAAATAAAATAGAATAAAATAAAATAAAGTAATAAAATAAAATAAAATAAAATAAAATAAATAAAATAAAATAAAATAAAATAGAACAGTAACAGGAGCTGCTAGCTTGGGTTCACTAACCAATTAGGCATAATGTCATAATTTGGCTCCTATGTTTCCTTTAATTAGTTAGAAGAAATTCTTATAATAACAATCATCTCTTTTTTTTTTAATTTGAAGAGATTGGAACTCAGATATTCTGCACATATTAACTGGAACTTTCTGTAGCTGTTATGTAACTCATTTTCTACTCTCAAAATAAACATGATGAATGGGTTTTTCAAAGAGTTTATTTGTACATGGTAGGCTCCAGGACCACGCTACAGGGTTATGATGGGTAACACCAGTTAGATCAATAGTAATTTTATTACCATTTTTATTTAGCTTCAGGTATTTTGCCTGAACATGTTTTTTTTTTTTCTTAAAATGCACATTTGAATTATATTCAGCTAAATTGGTAAGGATTTTAACCCAGACGAAAAAATTTTTCCATTGCAACAGAAGCAGCAATAAACAAGCCCCTCTCACATAATTTTTCCATGCTCTAATGATATAACTCAGAGAAATTCTAAAATGGGTTAGCTTATAGCAATGAGAAAATTAAACTACACATATATATATTTTTTTGAGAGAGTGAGAGAGCATGAGTGGGGGTGAGAGGGTATAGAGAGAGAGGGAGAGAGAATCTTAAAATCTCAAGCAGGCCCACACAGGGCTTGATTTCATGACCATGAGATCACAACCTGAGCTTAAATCAAGAGTCAGACATTTAACCAACTGAGCCATCCAGCCATCCTTAAATAACAGGTTTGTTTGTTTTTTAAGTCATTTTTCATTGAGAATTCTTTAGATTTTTAAAGCTATTTCTAAAATTGCTATGGTTTGTTTCCTATCCCAGGAAGTTATCCTGGGATGATAGTCATCCAAACTATGTCCCTTTTTCTCAAAAAAAGTTTTATTGAGATATATTTTACATACCACAAAATTCAAATATTTAAAGTATATTTATGCAGTTCTTCGACCATTACCGTTAGAAACTTAATAATATATAGTTATAAGTACTGTTTCATGAAAACTTGGGCCTTTTTAAACAGCTAAGAGAATAAAGGAAAAAGAAAGTATATATTTACAGAGTTTGGAGGTTTTTTTAGTATATTTATTTTGAGAGCGAGAGTGTGCATGCATTTGCAGGTAGGAGGGGCGGAGAGAGAGGGAAAGAGAGAATCCCAAGCAGATTGCTCCCTAACAGCATGGGGCTCAATCCCACGAACCTGTGAGATTTTGACCTAAGCCAAAATCAAGAGTTGAACACTCAACTGACTGAGCCACCCTCACGCCTGAGGGGTTTTATGTTAAGTTTCATATTTACTATTTCATGGTTTTCTTCATTTTTTTCTTATGGACTTGAATTACCATCTGGTGTTATCCTTATTCCAATATAACATTGTTCTCATCCTCTCTTATTGTCAAGAATAGCACATTTTTAATAATATTTAGGCCCAACGATGTAATTATTCAGTTATTATTTATATAATTACTCTTTAAATCACACAAGGGAAGGAAGGAGAAGAAATAAATAATTTTACTGTGTGTCATACCACCTATATAATTGCCTTTACCAGTTCTTTTTGGTTTTTCATGTGGATTTGAATTAGTCATTGGTGTCACTTCTTTTCAGCCTGAATAACTTGTCTGGTATATTTCTGGGTATACATGTATGATAGACAAAAATTCCTTCCATGTCTTCATCTAGAAATGTCTATATCATTTTCATTTTTGAAAGAGAGTTTTGCTGGATATAGTTTTCTTGGTTAACAGTTTTTTTTTTCTTTTAGCACTTTGAACATAGTATCCTAATGCCTTTTACATTCATTGTTTCTGATGATAAATCATGGGTTAATTCTACTGAGGTGACCTTGTATGTGTTAAGTCATGATTCTCTTGATGCTTTCAAGATTTTGTCTTTCTGGCTTTCAACCCTTGTACTATTATGTGTCTGGGTATGTAGCTCTTTACATATATGCATTTTGGAATTTGTTGAGCTTCTTAGAAAGATTAATGTTATTAAGAAAATTTACCATGTTTTAGGCATTATTTCTTTTAGTGTATTTTCTGTCTCTTACTTTTTCTCCTTTCTTCCTAACAATAATAATAATAATCCCATTTTCTGTTTATTAATATCTTTAATGCTGTTCCACATTGCTCTGAGGCTCTGTTTGTTTGGCTTCATTTTTTTACCTTTGTGTATTTCAGATTGCACAAATTCTAATGATGTATTACGGGTTTTCTGATTCCTCCTTCTGCCAGCTCCAACATGCTTTTAGCCATGAAAAAATGATCTTTTTTTTTTTTTCATTTCTCTTATTGTAATTTTCAGCTCTGGATTTTTTATATTGTTCTTTTTATAATTTTTATCTCTTTATTGATTTGCTAATTTTGTTCACACATAGTTTTCCTTTGTCCATGGTTGTCTGTAATTATTGGATCTCAATTAAGAATTAAGAGGCTTTACTTAAATTATTTGTCTATTAAGCCCAATGTCGGCTTGCTTCATCAGGAGTTTCTGTCAATTTATATTTGCAAACTGGATATTTGGGACATTATAATGTGGTAAATCAAGGAATCGGATTCTCTTCCTTTCCCAGGATATGCTGTTGTTGATCTTTAAGACGGAAGTTGTCCTTTGCTTAGTGACTTTTTCACTGTTTTTTAAGTTAACTTCCTTGCCATATAAAGTCTCTGTTCTGCTATCTCAGGGGTCACCAGTCACCTGTCACAGATCTCCTTAAATGCTTGCAGCCAAAAGAAAAAGAAAAAAAAAAAAAAATACTGCTTTTCCAGTCTTTGTAGCGTGGCTTGGAATTGGGGCTAGTCCTTCACAGCTAAGCCAGGCTCTTACAATCTTGCTTTTGTCTTTCTCAACTGCTTTGGTGGAGCGCACAGATCTGTCAGAGATGCACGCGCAGGGATCTCAGGGCGTTTCTGAGTACGCATTCAGCCCTGGGCATGCGCACTGAATTCTGTACCCTGTTGTACGTGTTGCCCCTTCTGAGCCCTTTTTACTGTAAGAAGCTTCTTCCTCATACTCCACATTCCTAGGCTTTTGGATCTGTCTGCTGCTTGACAAATCTGTTGTCCTCTTCCTCAGGCAGGCATGAGCAGTGTACGTCTTTAAAATTTTCAACAGACAACACCACCACCATCCAGAAATTCATAGCTGTCCAAGGCTGAGGGGTGGGGGGAATGATAAACCAAAGGTCAGCCTTTCTTTTCTTTCTTTTTTTTCTTTTTTTTTTTTTCCTGTTCTTCAGGAAACCACCAGACAGATCAAAACACAACCACAGTATTTTAAGAACAAGGTCCATATTAGTCTTCTGGCACCAGCAAGCTACACTAGGAATAAGGGCCACCATTCACATGACCACCAGTTCATGGGGGGCTGGGGGATGGTAAGCTGAGTGACAATGCCACAGTACTTTCTTACTGAAATTCAGCTGTCCTTTTCTTCAGTAGGTAATGGGTTGCTGTGTGCTTTGAATTAGATTACAGAAATTCAAAACATCGATTTTTTTTCAGTCTTTGCTTATGTTTTTGTTCTGTGGAAGGACTGATTCTTTGAACACCTTACTCAGTTATTTTCTCTGATGTCACTTTCCAAAATTAGGTTTTACTAATTTTTGCTGGCATTGAAAATGCTACTGATATTTTTATATTGATCTTATGTCTAAAATCCACTGTGAATTGTAATATTTTCTCTGTCTTTTCATATTAGTAATATCCTCTGCAATTAGTTGCATTTTTATTTTTTCCTGACTGATTCTTATGCATCTTATTTTACAAAATTATGCTGTTAATGTAGGCAAATTTTATTCTATTCAATTCTATTTTCTGTTTGGAATGGGAAGTGAATTATATACTCCTAAGAAGTGTGAGAGAGGGCTGATAGGATCGTAGTATTAAGATAGCTAGAGCCCTAGAAAATATGTTAAGTAGTAATTATAAAAAATTTCCAAAATAAATAAATGGAGAAATGTAAGAGGATTTCAGGGCAGAATTTAAGGTCTGGCAGAAGGTAAAGATCATGGATTTATTTTTCTACTGAAATGGATACTTGTGAAAATTTTTCCAGCAATATTCAGCTGCCCCAAATATTAGACTAAGATAAAGTAGGATCAACATTAATTCAAAATTTATTTCGTGTATGTGGTACAGGGGAATAAAATAAAATATAAAATGTGTTCAGTGAGGTACATTAAGCAAACAAATCTCAAATGTGAAAGTCAGTGTTTTTTACATAAGTTTATTCCTGTGAACCATTACCCAGATCAACACAAGGAGCATCCTGATAACCCAGAAATGTCTCATGTGCTACTTTCTGGTTTACTCTCAACCCATCAATGATCATTATTTTCTAGTTTCTATCACCACTGATTAGATTAGCCACTTCTTGAACTTCATATTAATGGAGTTACACATTGTATATTCTTTTGTGTCTGGCTGTTTTTGCTCATCAAAGTATCTGTAAGATTAATCCATGTTGGTTTGTGTATTACGGGTTTGTTTTTAGTGCTGTGGAGTATTCCATTATATGAGTAAATTACTATCTATTAATCATTTACTAATTGATGGATGGCTTTGCACTTGCTGAGTTTTCTGGGAAGCAGATACTGAAACAGACTTAGATGTGCAAAAAATATATTCTGGACTAACCTTTCAAAGATATCGGAGCGAAGAGTCATTGGACTGTGATCTCAACCAGCCCACAAAGGAATTTCAAGGCAAAGATAGTCCAGTAGAAGACCCTGCATTGCCAAAAGACAGCTAGGTCCTTAGTAATTCATTAGCTGGGGATTGTTCCCAAAAGATGTAACCTTGGCTACTATTGCCTTGCTCACATATTGGATGGATACTGCTCAGAGAAGACCTTAGGTAACATAACTTCACTTGGTTAATTGCCAGGGCAACCCTGAGAAAAGTATGACATTAGTCCAAAAGCTGAGACAGATTCTGAAGGCCAGGAGAAAAGTCTTTGTGTGAAGTTGAATCTAAGCAAGTACACTTCTATTTCAGCCAGAGTCCTCCCCTCCTTACTCTCAGTTTTTGTCTATTATAAATAAATCTGAAATGAGAATTATTATAAAAACTTTTGATGTTAATCAATAATTTCTCTTGGATAAATATGTGGTTTATAGAGTAGCTGGATATTTACCTTAAAGAAATACTATCTGTATCAAATACACTTTAATAATTTAAATTTTTTTTTATTTTTTTATTTTTTAATATTTTTATTTTATTTCTAGGATAGAGAGAGACAGCGTGAACAGGGGAGGGTCAGAGAGAGAGGGAGTCACAGACTGAAACAGGCTCCAGGCTCTGAGCTGGCAGTCAGCACGGAGCCCGACGCGGGGCTCGAACCCACGAACCGCGAGATCATGACCTGAGCAAAAGTCGGACGCTTAACCGACTAAGCCACCCGGGCGCCCCAATAATTTAAAGAAGGAAAAAAAAAGAATGGAAAATAAAGGAAGAAGAAGAGAAGAGAAGAGAAGAGAAGAGAAGAGAAGAGAAGAGAACGGTAGAGAACGGTAGAGAAGGGAAGGGAAGAGAAGAAAAGGGAAGAGAAGAGAGGAGGAGAGGGGAGAGGAGGAGAGGAAAGAGAAGAAGTACTGTCAAGTTGCAAAGCGGTTGGACCAAGTTCCCTTACCACAAAAATGTAGAAGTATCTGTTGTTCTACATTTTCATCAACCCTTAGTTTTGTCAGCCTTTCAATATGTTCCTTTGTACTATGATTTGCTTATCCATTCATCGATAAGCATTTGGAATCCCTCTTTTTTAAAGAAGTGAATTTGCTGTAAATATCCATCTACAAGTCTGCTGGTCTGTATGTGAAGTGTGTGTTTAAAATTTTAAGACACTGCAATGTGTTTTCATATTACTTGTACATTTTACATTCCTACTAGAAATATATAAAAGTTCTAGTTATTCCATATTTTTGTCAAAACTTGGTATGATTAATCTTTATAACTTCATCCATTCTGGTGGGTGGTATCTCATTATAATTTACACTTGGATTTTCTTAATAATTATGATGTTGACCATCTTCTCATGTGCTTACCATTTATACTTATTCTTCATTGAAATGTTCATCAAAATGTAGACCATTTATAACTGGAATCTTAATCTTCTTCATTATTGAATTGGAAAGTTCTTTACATATTCTAGACACAAGTCTTTTTTCAGATAGATTATATATATATATATATACATTACAGGTGTTTTCTCCCAGGTCTATGGCTTGCCTTTTCATTACCATAGCAATGCAATATGAAGAATAATTTTGCAATTTTGATAAGGTACAATTTATTGACTTTTATATTTTGTACATTCTTTGTTATATGTCTTCGTGAAACCCAAAGTACTAATATTTTTGTCTATATATTTATCTTGCAATTTCAGTTCTTAACATTTATATGTAGGATTCACTGTGATTAAATTTTTGTATCCTATGTAAGATTAGGGATAGAGGGTTTCTTTTCTTTTTTTAAAGATATTATTATGCAATTTTTCTACCATGTCTTGTTAAGAAGATTATCCTTTCTTGGTTAAAGTGCTTTAAGGGTTTAAAAACAATCAGTAGACCATACAGGTGTGGTGTACTTTTAAGACTCATTTGTTTCATTGCTCTATTTATCTATATTTATATCATTCTTCCAGTGTCTAAATTATATAGCTTTATAATAAATCTTAAAACCAGGGAGAGTAAGTCCTCAACATTTGTTTTTCTTTTCAGCCAGCCTTTTAATTTCCATATTGTTTTTTAGAATTTTCTTGTCTCTTCCCATAAAAATAGAGGCTGCTGGGGTTTTGATAGGGATGGTATTGAATCAATATATCCATTCATACGATATAGACAACTCAGCAGTGTTAAGTCCATGGATGAGATGTATTTCTTTCTGTATTTAGGTCTTCCTTATTTTTTCTTACCAATGTTTTATAATTTCAGTGTATAGGTATATAATATCTTTTGCCAGAGTGATCCCTAATTAATAGTTTTGATGCTATTATAAATGCCATTTTAATAAGTAATATTTGAAAGCTTCTATTTCCAATTGCTTATTGCTAGTGCATAGAAATATGATTGTTTTGTAATTGATCTTGCATCCTGCAACATTGCTAAATTCACTTATTAGTCCTAGTAACTTTATTTGTAGATTCTTTTGGATTTTCTGCATTAATGACTAAGTCATCTATAAGTAAGAAGTTTCAGTTTTTCCTTTCCAACATAGGTGTCTTATATTCATGCCTCTTATTTTATTGCCTCAGCTAGCTTGTTCAATAGAAGTGGTAGAGTGGAAATCATCGCTTTGTTCATAATCTTAAGGGGAAAGTATTTAATCTTGTATGTCCCCATGACATACAATGTTTTGCACTTTCCTTTTATCATATTGAGAAAGTTTCCTTCTATTTCGAGATTGTGGAGAGATTTTTATTATAAGTGAATTTTAATTATTTCAAATGTTTTTCTCTGGACCTATTGATATCCTCATGTGGTTTTTCCTGTTTTGTCTGATAACATGGGAAAATTCACTTGTTACTTTCCAAATGTTAGGCTAGCTGGGATACACCCCACTTGGTCATGGTGCATTCTTCTCTTTATACATTTTACAACTAAGAAGTGAGATACCATGATATGGCAGGCCAAACACTGAAAGGAAAATGAGGTTATATTAAAATTTTACAGCTTGTGCCAAATTCAAAATTAATTGTCTGTTATTCAGGAAACAATTAAATTGTCTTTAAAATAACATATTACTTTTTGTTCATAAGATATTTGAAAGTGTAAGTATTAATTCTTCCAAAAATAAAATATAATGATAATAAGAAAAGCAAAAGGTAGCTTTGTACCCTGTTCTGTACCACACAGACGCACATGCTCTCGCATTAAATTCCAGTATTACTGCATGTTCATTGGACTTCATGTTATTGTATAGATACATTGTGTTGGGAAGTGTTATTTGGTGGCTGGAAGCCCTGGTGACATTGTTCTTTAAGTTATTTCACATGTAAATATTTATATGCAGCCTATCCCAAATAATCCTAATTTTTAAAAGGTAACAAATATGAAAAAAAGTAAAAATAAGCAATACTAAACATGTCTTAGACCATAATTAAAGCAAAGAATAAAAGACCTGATGATCACCTCACATCTTCTAGTGATAGAGAACATTATGTCTCTTATCACTCTGTAATCAGTTTCAGCAATAAAACTTGAATTTTTTTTTTTGGTCTATGAAAGTGTTTTTCCCCTCTCATGATATTTGCCCTCAGTCACACATCTCTAAGCATTTTATTAAATACCCTGCCTCTAATCACCCCCTTCACGCTTCTGAGCAGCCAAGCACCTACATTTTGAAAACGTAAACTTGACTCTTACCACTTGATTAGTTTCTCCACTGAAGCCAGTGCTCTGGGCAGTCGCCCGCGGATCCTGCGGTTATTGTTATATCATCGCAGACAGCCTCTCCGCAGGGGCTGCCGAGGCCCTGCCAATCCCAAGCCTCTGCCATTTACTTCTACTGATTTTACTGCCAAGTTCAGCGCTCTGAAAAGAGAATAACCAGCCATGAGCAACATGTTCTTTTGCTGCAGACTGACAGGGCTGCATTTTAGTCTCCTCTTGTGTCTCATAACAGAAGCTTTTATAACAATTTTTGCTGACTGTCAGACTATTCTAAGCCACCCTTCGCTATCCAGTGAGGGGGAGAAGACTTTAGAATTATTTACATTTAGCTGACAAGACGGATGTTGAAAATGAAATGTACATATGATAGGATGCTGGGATATGCTTTAGAATTGGTATTCTGAATGGAGGGTTTTTTTTTCTTTAAAAACATTCACACATTTAGGAGATGTGATGTGTTTGTTTTTTTTTTTTTTTTGGTATCTAAGGAACACAATTCTGGTATACCTTATGAAGTACAAGGGATGGACTTTAAATTACCATTCGTGGGTTTTTTTTTTTAATGTTACATAAGATAATTTAAATAAATCATCCTTCTGCTACTCTAGGCCTGACTCCAGCATTTCACCAGCCATCTTTCTCTTCTTTATTAATCAACAAGCTGAGAAAACCATTGTCCTAAGTGGTAGAATTCGATAGTAAGAAGAATACTGAAAATGGTTTTGTATGAAATATACTATAGTGTACAATAATTGTTTACATATTTTTTCAACTTCACTAGACTTTCTTGCAAGACCAATCTGTGCCTGGTTTGTGAATCCGTCTAGTCTAAATATAGTAGCAAACATCCACTAGCCAGTCACATATTTGTTGAGACTAATATAGTCGGCTGTAGCACCAATTTTTTTAATATTTATTTTTGAGAGACAGAAAAACGGAGCATGAGCAGGGAAGGGGCAGAGAGAGAGGAAGACACAGAATTCAGAGCAGGATCCAGGCTCCAAGTTGTCAACACAGAGCCTTACACTGGGCTTGAACTCACAAACTGAAAGATCATGACCCGAGCCAAAGTCAGATGCTTAACTGACTGAGCCACCCAGGCTTCCCTCTAGCATTAATTTTGAGAACTTACTGCTTGACCTCCTTGACTATAGTTTCTTCAGTAAAAGGGAAGTTTGAACTAGATAAGAAATTATAAATTTTATATTTATCCTGCTTATTCATATTGTGAAAATAAAAGTTTTTTAAAAATTAAGATGTCACACACAATCTGAACTAAGGTGGGTCTCAGTGATGTCTTTCTGTGTATTAAACCACCCCAAATTTTAGTGAATTAGAACAGTTTAGTATATCTGAAAATTCTGTGGTTGAATAGGTGGTTATCCTCATGGGACACTTGGGTGGTTCAGTTGGCTAAGTGTCCAAATCCCTCCCAGGTCACGATCTCACAGTTCTTGGGGTTGAACTCCATGTCAGGCTCTGTGCTGACAGCTCAGAGCCTGGAGCCTGCTTTGGAGTCTATGTCTCCCTCTCTCTCTGCCCCTTCCCCAGTCATGCTCTGTTTCTTCTTGTCTCAATAATAAAAAAAACATAAAAAATTTTAAAAAATAGGTGATTTTTCTCACAGGTGGAGTACAGGCCAAGAGGCCAAGACTAGAAGCTAGAAGTAAGATTGGGAGCTCAGCAGGGGGCTGTTGACCGGGTGTCTTTGTTTCTGAATGTGGGCTTCTTCATTTGGCTCTTTAGGCTGCTTCACATCATGATGGTGGGCTTCCAAATGGAAACGCTGTAAGAGATTTGTCCCTAAGTGCAAGAATTTATCAGTTATCAATACTTTCTCTACATGTGGCACACTAAGAAATATTCCATTGGACAAAGCTAGTCACACGGCAAATTCTGGGGTTATGGAGGTGATTTCACAATGACATGAATAATAGTGTGATTAATTGGAAACCACCAAAGTAACAGTATATTAGGAAGTCTTTGGGAAAACTGGAATCTCTACTTAAAGTATATAGAAACTGATCTATCTATTTTAAAGTTTATTCTTTTATTTTGAAAGAGAAAGAGTGGTGTAGAAGCTGAGAGAGAGGAAGAGAGAGAATCCAAAGCAGGCTCCATAAAGCCTGACGTTGGGCTCAATTGCACAAACCATGAGATCATGACCTGAGCCAAAACCAAGAGTCTGATGCTTAACTGACTGAACCACCCAGGTGCCCTGAAGCTGATCACCTTAAATAGACCTTGCATTCTCTAAAATCTCTTTGTTGTTACCCAGCCTACTGCATTGTTATGTATACTTATTTGTTTCTGCAGTCTTTCGAGTTGTCTAAATGACAACTCTACTAAATTGTTGCAACAATTTTGATGAGCCCTAGAGTATGTGCTGTTAAAATTACCTTTTCAAAAATTTGACATGTAATGTGTTCAGATACTTTACAGGAACTTAATACTTATTTTTATCAAAACATTTATAGTACTAATGTGAAATAATTATAACCTTAAAAAAGCCTTGATTCTTTGCACTGAATTAGTTGTACATGACCTAAAACAACCTACTTTTCTCTGGCAGTCACAATTTCCAGTGATTTATTTTTAAAAATCTGATGTATTAATCTATGTATGCCAATAAGACAAAATCAAAATGTGAAGCCCAATTGATAATGTATTTTTCCAATTTGCAAGCATATTATTATATTTAATTTACTCAGTCTTTATTTTTAGTATATAATATAGTGAACCATACATAGTCCCATACTATATGTGATACAGCAAAATATATACAAATAAAATAGATATTAAAATATTTATATAAGTTTATATAATTCAAAACCATGAATCAAGCTGGCTTTCAAATATAATAATCTATTGTATCACTTGATGAGAAATCCAGGGCTATGACTGTGATCCAAAGCTGGCTCAACCGATTAACTAGTGATGTCATCAAAGGTATAGACTCCATTTCTCAATTGTGCCATCTTTATTGTTTTCCTTTGTCCTTAAATAAGCTTACTGCTCTTTTAGCTTGTTAATCAAATAGGCATTATATACGGCTTAATAATTTCCGGGTGGAAAAAGAACAGCATTCTCTTGTTCTTGTATCTCTTACTTTTGGAGCAAAGAAAAATTTCCCAGAAGACAACCAAGCATGCTTTGCTTCAATTTGATTGTCAAGAAATGGTTTACATTGCTATTCCTAAGCCAACTAGTAGCAAAAGAGAAAGGGAAAGACCACCACAAATGACTTAGATTAATCATTCAGATGAAATGGGTCTTAGAGAATCAACTACTATGGCTATTACTTACTATAAAGTAGCTATTTTTTCCAATTAAGCATGCATAAATTTTAATTGTATGATTGGGTACATTTTTGAATAGGAGATAACCTATTGTAATAGATAAAAAGGAGATAAAAAGTCAGAAATATTCTATTCTAGTTACTCTGTCTCAACAAGTTCAGAACCTTTTATTCAAAACCTTTAGTGAGATGTTTTCTTAATTCATGTGTGTTTTTTAACCTTCTATCACAATACATATATTATATATTGCATACCACATCCAACAGGAATAGAGGAAATATCCATAATCAAATATGTTAATATTCTGGTGGGTAACTAGGGGTAATAGTGAGTGGTGCCACTCTCATTTCTAGCCCTTGATCCCTGGGTCTGTAAATCATGGCTATCAGAGAAATAGTTCCATATAATGTGTGTCAGAGCACATAAGCCTTCTGGGGAATCTTGCTTCAGGCCTATAAGGCATTGCCACCTAGCTCGGTGCTGTAAGTGAGTCTTCATAAAGCCATTTAGCCTACCAATCCAGCTGCTTCAGAATGGTGAGGAACATAGGTGAATTCCATGAGCACAGGTCCATCGGTATACTTCGTTTCCTCTAAAGAGAATTCTTTATTCAGAGAAATATTGTGTGGAATATTATAATAGTGGATAAGGCATCCTATAAGATTACAGATGGTAATTTGATAGAAACATTGAATGTGGGGAAAACAAATCCATATCCAGAGTAACTGTCTATTCCAATGTAATCAATCCAATCACCAGGTAGTTGGCTAATCACCTCAGGAAATGGTATTATTTCAGGGGCCAAGTCCATGTTTCTAAGCACATGCATAACCTCCATCCCTGATACTGTGGCTATTTTTTTATGAGCCAACTGAATGATAACAGGAATGGCTGGGAAAAGAGACTGGTATCAACAGTCAAAGCATTCTACTCAATTGATTGTTAAAATCAATCCCTTCTAAAGTCACCATTTTGTGACTCTTCACATGTAGCTCACACATCTTCACTTTTATTTGCCCATTCAGAGAAGTTGATTCACATACCTCTTCCCCAGACTTCTTTACAATCAATTTTCATGTTCTTTCAAATTCCCTGACCACCACCTAAGCCATCAACCACAGCCCATGAACTGGTAGAAAGTTTGGCCATTTCTCCTTCCAAACATAGTGAACGGTCAGGTGCACTGCTTGAAATTCTGTTCACTGGGAGGATTTCCCTTTACTACTGTCTTTTACAACTGTCCCAGAAAGGGCTGTAGTGCTGTAGCTGTCCATTTTCAGTTGGTGTTTGTATATCGTGCAGAACCATCTTCAATCCAGACCTAAGTCTTCTCTCCCTCTGTTACCTGATCATAGAGTCCTCCCCATGAGGCATAAATACAGGCAAAGAATAAGAAAGAAGTGTTAAGGAGTGGGGACTGTGGCCATCTGGGCCATTTTTTCATGTCACTTACTTATATGCCTTCAGAGCCCATTCAACAGTATATATCATTTCATTTTGATCATAGACTTTTACTGTGCATGCTCAACTTTATGGCCTTGCATAGTCACGTAACACTCTGTGTATGATGAGTAGATCAGATTTCATAGTAACTTGGTGTATAGTCAAGCATTCAGTCTATACTAAATCTTAGTAGAGGCTAAGAGCTGTTTCTCAAGAGAAGAGTATGTATCTGCAGATGATGGTAAGGTTTTGCTCTAAAATCCTAAAGGCTTATGCTAAAATTCACCTATCAGGATCTCCCAAAGTTTCCAAGCAGTATCTCTAGCTGTCACTGACACTTCAAGAACCATTGGGCCTGCTGAATCATATGACCCAAGTGACAGACAGTACGCACAGCAGATTGAACCTGTTGCAGAGCCTTCTCTTCTCTGGACGCTATTCAGTTGCTCAGTAGATGAGCTGGATAACTCACCCACTTGAGTAATATATTGGCTCCAAAATCCAAAAGGCCCACTAGGTATTGTGCTGCCTCTTTTTTGGTTGTGGATGGATTAGATGCAACAGCATTTCTTTCACCTTAAAAAGGATATCTCCAACATGTCCCACACCACTGGATCCCTAGAAATTTCACTGCAGTAGAAGGCCTTTGAATTTTAGTTGCATTTACATCTCGCTTCTGACATTCAAATGTCGTACCAACGTGTAGAGTAGTTGCTACTTCTCTTTTAGTAGGTCAAATCAGCATAACGTTATCAGTGTAATGGACCAACATGACATCTTACAGAAGAGAAAAACAATCAAAATCCCCACAAACTAAATTGTGACATAGAGGTCAAAGGTTGATATATCCCTGAAGTAGCATAGTGAAGATAAATGTCTGGGCTTCCCAACTGCAAGCAAACTGCTTCCGGGGGACCTTATGGACAGGTAGAGGGAAAAAAAGACAGATCATTAACTACATACCCAGGCACCAAGGGATGTATTAATTTGCTCAATCAATGAAACCACATCTGGCATAGCAGCTGCATTTGGAATCACCACCTGGTTAAGCTTATGATAGTCTACTGTCATTCTCCAGGATCCATCTGTCTTCTGCATAGGCCAAATAGGTGAGCTGAATAGGAATGCAGTGGGAATCACCACCCCTGCAATTTTCAAGTACTGGACAGTGGCACTAATCTCTGCAATCCCATCAGGGAGATGGTGTTGCATTTGATTTATTATGTCCCTAGGTAGAGGTATTTATAATGACTCCACTTAGCCTTTCCTATTATAATACCCTTTACTCCACAGGTCAGGGAACTAGTGTAGGAATTCTGCTGGCTGCTAAATATGCCTGTGCCAATTATGCATTCTAGAACCAAGGAAATAACCACAGAATGAGTTCAGAGACCCACTGAGTCCACTGTGAGATAAACCTGAGCTAAAACTCCATTGATCACATGACTTTCATAAGCTCCTACTCTGATTGGAAATCTACAGTGACATTAGGTCTCCTAGAATCAGTGTCCAATCAGAGCCAGTATCCAGTTTACCCCTAAAGGTCAAATTATTTCCTTTTTCCTAATGTACAGTTATATTTGTCCAAGACCATAGGTCCCTTTGCAGAAGGCTGAGAGAAGGAGTAATGGTATAAACTTTCTGTGATATACTGGGGAAGCTGGCCTCCCTTCTGTACAAGGAGTCTGAATCTGTAAACGGTTCAAGTCCAGGAACTGATTGAGGGACCATGACTCTCTGCTTTTATGATTCAGGTAAGACTTTTGTTCATTTGACCTAGAGATTTTCTGTGTCTACAGATCAAGTAAGAATTTCATAGGCTTCCTATTTCACTTCTAGGAACAATATGATTAACTAGCCAAAGTTGCAGGTCTACATGTGCCAGGCTACCTATTTGCTGCTTTGATTTTGCTGCCCATTACAGTAACCATGCCCATCTTGCCTTTGGTATTAAGTGCCTCCACTTGGTCCCTGCCACTCTGAGATGCACTTACTGCCATCGCATTTGTATTTTCCAACCAAGTGACTACAGTTTCCACTGTAAGGTCTGGCCTGTAGAGAAAAATGGATCAAAGAGCACATTCTGGATTCTGGAACCACCAATTATAACTTTAAGATGCCTTAAATTGTAAAACCTCTTTTGATTTTAAAATAGGCAAAATACTAAATTTAGCATTGATGAAACATTGTGGATGGTTTATCTTATTATTTTTCCATGTAATACACTTTCTCCTAGAGACATTAGACTAAAACAAAACATTTTTTATCTTAATGATATAATTAAAGAATAACAATTTAGATGTTTTATATTTAATTTAGTACATATAAAAAATTTAGGAAAGGGGCGCCTGGGTGGCTTAGTCGGTTAAGCGTCCGACTTTCGCTTAGGTCATGATCTCGCGGTTCGTGGGTTCGAGCCCCGCGTCGGGCTCTGTGCTGACTGCCAGCTCAGAGCCTGGAGCCTGTTTCAGAGTCTGACTCCCTCTCTCTCTGACCCTCCCCTGCTCACGCTGTCTCTCTCTCTCTCTCTCTCCTAGAAATAAATAAAACATTAAAAAAAAATTAGTAAAATCTCTAAGTCAGAGTATAAGAAAGGCATTAAAATTCTTACTCCACAGATGCAGAAAATGTAAAGCTACACAATTTTCATGAAGGGTATTCTTTGATTTTAGAGTATGAAAAATATGGTATGAATTAGTTATAATTTCAAAATTTATGATTAAAACTTAAACAGCTGTTAATTTAGTCAGTTATTGAGGTTGATATGGGTAATTAATTTAACATAAAATTTATGGAGTAGTAAATGTTTTTCTTCCATATACTGATACAAATCAGATGTATTTATACATCTCTCCAAGTTTGCTTATCAAAGGACATTTCATTTTTGATATAAAATTATTAGAGTAATATGAGACCTTCTACCCAAATAAATAAAGTAATAATTAATTAACCATAGGAAACTTATGAAACATTTATAAAATATTAGCATACTCTAATATGAATGTCATATAAAATGCTGAAAGACTGTATTTCCTAGCAACATTTTTGCTAAAACTTTTTATTATATTCTGTAAAAATACTTTTTTCATGATTTCCATCTGGTAACTAAAAATATTTTTAAAAAGTTAAAATTTGGGGTTTCTAGCACTGTTCAAGGGCCATGGCTATAGGAGAAATTTATAAATGAGAAAATCTAATGTTAAAGTCACTCTACCTTGTCTTTTAGAAATAAATAATTTGAGGGGTGGTTGGGTGGCTCAGTCAGTTAAGCGCCTGACTTCGGCTCAGGTCATGATCTCACAGTTCGTGGGTTCCAGCCCTGCATCAGGCTTTGTATAGCTAGCTCAGAGCTTGGAGCCTATTTCAGATTCTGTGTCTCCCTCTCTCTCTGACCCTCCCCTGCTCACACTGTCTCTCTCTCTCAGATATAAATAAAACATTTTTAAAAAGCTTAAAAAATAAAAGAAATACATAATTTGAATATTCTGCTTTTATCATATTCTTACCTACTTAGAGACATTTTTGTGTTAGATATTTAATTATTTTATCCACTACGCAAAGTCAGGATTTATTTAAATGATATTTTGAATGTGAGATTACCATAAATTTCTTACTGACTGAGACTTGATATTTGGAAAAAAACAACTCATATAACTAACAGAAAATCACGGTGTTACTTCAAATAAGTCATTTAAAATGGCATGTAATCTGGGAAAATTTCTTATCATGTGTTATTAATATAAAATTATACAATTAGTTTGCATGAACTGTAACTATAGTTAAGTCATATTGGATGTCTTCTATTTTTTATATACTTTAGAAAAGTTTTATTAGTTCTAAAAATAATGTTTTCCTCTTTTATCCGTCTCTCTTCCTGCCCATCCACATTGCTATTGTTTATGTTAGCATCGCTTTCTCTTTGAAAGTATCTATCTGGCTACCTTTTTTTTATTAAAAAAAAATTCTTTGGATAAATACCCAGTAATAGAATTAATGGATCATACGGTAGTTCCTTTTTTAATTTTTTGAGGAAACTCCATACCGTTTGCTACCGACTGCACAAATTTACATTCCCACCAACAGTGCACAAGGGTTTCTTTTACTCCATATCCTCTTCAAACTTTGTTATGTCTTGAGTTTTTGACTTTACTTATTCTGACAGGTGTAAGGTGATATCTCAGCATGGTTCTGATGTGTCTTTTCCTGATGATGGGTGATATTGAGGACCTTTTCATGTATCCGTTGGCCATTTGTATGTCTTCTTTGGAAAAATGTCTATTCAGGTCCTCTGCACATTTTAATTGGATCATTTGGTGTTTTCTGGTGTATGAATTCTTTATGTATTTTAGAGGTATCATTTACAAAAATCTTTTCTCATTTAGTAAGTTGCCTTGTCATTTTGTTAATTTTTCCTTCACTGTGCAAAATAAAATATCTTTTTAATTCCTAAAAGGAGTCACTGGAAGGAGCAGCAGTGCTGTGAGCAGTGGCCTCTGGTCTGAGTGTTGGGGAAGGACTTCCACTAAGATAGTGTGAAGAAGCTGGTGAGTCTTTAGAGACAGATGCACACACACACACGCACACACACACACAGCACAAAACTAAATAAAACTGCCAAAAACCATCCTTTCATGTTTTGCAAATTGATAAAGGCAGATAACAAGTTGAAAGGAGTTCTTGGAAAACTATTAGAGCTCTGGGTAAGAACAGTGCTCTGTGCCAACTTGTGTGAGGCTCCTCTCACCAAGGCTTCAGTTGGTTGGGTCACAAAGATGGAGGTTGTAGGACAGGGATAAGAGAGGGAGGAGAGCAGAACCTTCCAGAGGATGGATGGTGATTTGTGGTGGGACGCAAAACCTTGTCGTGTTGTCAGGTGCAAGGGACAAACTTGGTAGACAATTAGAATGTGGAAGAAACACAGTTTTGCTGCCCTAAGGTAGCAGTCTCAGTTGGGGTAAGCAGAAGAGCTGACTAAAAAATTAGCAAGAATATTCTAGAAATGAGAGGCACAGAAGGGATGATAATGTTTGAACACAAGCTCTGCGCAAACCATTAACTACTACTCTATGCAACTACTAGTAAACCAGGCTAATGAAAGCTAATAATAATATGAAGGAGGAGGAGGAGGAAAAAGAGGAGAGGAAAAAAATCAACTCTGAGCAGAGACATCAACAACTATACACCATGAAGAAGATACATTCTGCAGTTCCAGTCTAGGTAAAACAAAATAAGAATAATAAAACAGAATACAGATATATTATGTGCATTTTGCCATTTAAGATTTTCAGTTTTCAATTAAAAATTATAAGACATGCAAGGAAAAAGTAAAATGTGACCCATACTGAAGAATAAATGCAGCCAGTAGAAACTGACTCTGTACAGACATGGATGCTGGATTTAGTAGTCAAAGACCTCAAAGAAGTTATTATGTCTATGTTCAAAGATTTAAAGCAAATTATAAGGATAATAACTCAACAAATAGAACAAGGAAGGAAAATCTAACGGGAATCCCAGAGTTAAAAAGAACAAAGGCAAAAATGAAAAATTCAGAAGATTGACTAAGCAGTAGACATGATACTGCAGATACTGCAGAAGAAAAAGCAGTGTACTTATAGACTGATCAATAGAAATTAGTCAGTTCATAAAACAGAGAGAAAACAGACTGAAGTAAAATCAACAAAGCCTCAGTGACCGTGTAACAATCTGAAGCATTACATCATAGATGTAATGAGTCCTAGAAGGACGGGAAACAGACAAAGCGGCTGAAGAAATAATTGGAACAAACCATGGCTAAAAACTTCCTAAATTGGATTTTGAAAGCACATTATTCCAAATAATTTCTGTAAACTCTCCAACCATTAGTGAGGTGGAAAATAATTCCTTATGCCTTAAGTGCAGGCTACCTGTAGCGATTTTCTTCCAAAGCGTGGAAAAGGATGGGGAAAAGAGTAATTTTTTAAAAAAAATTTTAATGTTCATTTATTTTTGAGAGAGACAGACAGTTAGAATGTGAGCAGGGGACGGGCAGAGAGAGGGAGACACAGAAACTGAAACAGGCTGCAGACTCTGAGTTGCCAGCACAGAGCCTGACACGGGGCTCGAACCCACAAGCTGCAAGATCATGACCTGAGCTCAAGTCAGATGCCCAACCTGCTGAGCCACCCAGGCACCCCAAAAGAGTAATTTTACAGTGGCGAAACTTTTCCAACTTTACCTAAAGCCAGATGATCAAGGTTAATATCAACAGTGGTAAATCATATTGATAATCTATACCTTTAATATGATGTGATAAGAATGATAATCTATCTCTATGATCTTTCTCCCCAAAATACATTATTCCAGTCAAATTATGGGGGGAAAATCAGACAAATCTCATCTGAAGGACATTTTGCTAAATAGCTGATCAGTAACTCTTGACAATGTCAGTGATCAAAAACAAGAAAAGCCTAAGAAATTGTCAAAACCAAGAGGCCCAAAAGAGCCGTGAGTAAATCTTGAATGGGACGTTAAGGTAACCAAAGAACATTAAAGAAACACTGAGGAAATTTAAAGTTTGAACCTTAGTTAATAATAATGTGTCAATATTGGTTCATTATTTGTGATAAATGCACCATACCTCTGTAAGATGCTATAATAAGAAATATTGAGTGTGGACTGTAGGCAAAGAAAAATTGTTCCTCTATCCTTCAGGGTCTTCCAACTGGACTAAAATTACATTTCAATGAGACAGATTAACAGAAGAAAGAACCTAGTGCTTTATTATGTGCGCACAGTTCAATAATGAAAATAAGACCTAAGGAAATGAGCAAGGCAGGCAGTTTTTACAGTTTTTAGACAATGAGACAATACATTTGTAAGAAATTAACAGGATAAAAAAAATAGGTGTTTGGGTGCTTTCGTTAGGAAAGTTTAGGCAGGATTTAAGCTGAGGTGGTAGAGAAATTTAAAAAAAAGTTTGTTTCTACAGTTTTCTTGGCTTTAAAGTTTCTATCTCTGGTGGTAAGCATCTCTTTTCGCTTCTTAGGACATGGAGTATATTTTTCATATGAGAGTTTTATTTCATGTTTTCTCAGGGACAGAGGAAGGTCTGAGTGTTCTTGCATTGATGGTTTCTTAAGTTAACTTTTATTTAAAATAATATGTCGAGGTCACACATTTTGGAGTGGACTGCCCTCAGTCCCTAGAGGACTATTTGAGAATTCTCTGTACTATGGTCCCAATATTATTTTCAATCTAAAATTCATTTAAAATTAAAAGTTCATTTTAAACTGGAGGGAAAAAATAGATCTGCAGGTCCAAGCATCTCAAAAACATAACACAAACAGCGATCTACATCATGACAACTATTTTCAAACTGCTGAGTGACAAAGATAAACTTTTGATAGCAGCAAAAGAAAAAAAGAAACTTCATCATGTATAAGGGAACAGGAACTGATTAACACCTATTAAAGATTTTATATCCAGAAAAACTATCTTCATAAATGGTCTTCTGAAATTTAGCTTAAAGTAGTAAGATAGGTTAAATGAAAACACTCCTATTACTTGTGCCAAGAAGAATGAAAAGACCATATATTCCTAATAATGAGCCTTAATCCCAAAGAAGCTTAGAAAGTTAAATATTCCCTTATTAAACCTTGCAAAACTTGGGTTTGTAACACTTTTTTTCTTTACAAATTCTGCCCTCCTCACCATATGTCTTCAACAAGTTTGACATAAGTAATAAAAGTACCTTAAAATAGTCACTCTTTTAAAATATTACGACATTATGTTTCTCCCAATTCAATACAATTTTGCAGTTCTTTTTCATCTAGACAAATGTAGATAAAGGAAAAGAAAAAGTAGAAATCAATTAACCCAGCTTGTATTGTGCAGATAACAGAGAATCATTAGAGTTCTTTAAAGTAAGGAATGGTAAGAGATGTACTATGGAGAGATTAATTTAGTAGTCTATGTGTATGGGATAAATTAATGAGAATCAGTTAATAGATATCTGTTAAGTAATTTTTTGACAATACCAGAATGGCCTGATCTCTACAGTCAGATAGAATTAGAAGGAATAACAGATGTTTCACTGGATTCAAAAAATGGGGTAAAGAAAGTTTAGAACAAAATTAAAAAGAGAATGAGTGATAGGAAAAGTGAGAAACTGGGTACAGATATTACGATGCAAAATTCTCCATGATCTGATCCCAAATAACCTCTCTTGCCTTTTGCTTACTCACCTTTACTCAAATCTGGTGCTTCTGCCAAACAGAATTATGTGCTGTTTTCTAATTACGTCATGAACTTGTCATCTATAAGGACATTTACTTGAGACATTCACTACACTTTTCAGTACACAGCCCTGCTACATTCAACTGGGTGATTCATTCTTTTACTAACAATAAATGGGTATTTATTAAGTTACTACATGAAGGGATAGTACTATATTCTGTGTCTGACAGCTTAGTAGGAAAGTGAACTGGTAAACAAATGGTTTTAGTAGAATGTGGCCAGTGAATCATAAAGGTATGTAAAAGTATAGTGCAAAGGCTACACTGCTATTTGGTGGACAAGGACCAGTGAGCCTAGAGACAAAGAAAAAGAATAGGGAGAGCTTGCTTGAGCGAAAATAGGTTAGATTTTATCCTTCAAGGTCCATTTTATTAAATTTGACTGATAACAAATATCACCAACGCTATTTAAATAGAGTATGTCTTTTGGGGCACCAAGGAGGCTCCTTTGGTTAAGGTCCCACTTCAACTTATGCCATGATCTCGCTATCTGTGGGCTTGATTTCCACATCGGACTCTCTGCAGTCAGCACAGAACTTGCTTTGGATCCTCTGTGTTCCTCTTTCTCTGCTCCTGCCCCACTCTTGTCCTCTCTCTCTCTCTCTCCCTCTCTCTCTCAAAAATAAATATTAAAAAAGAGTATGTCTTTCATAGAGATTCTGTGTTGATGAGCCTTTGAAGAATTTTAAATGAAGAAAACTACATAATCAAGTTTGGATGTCAGAAATATTTTTGGAGATACATAGAAAGAATTGAGGGGGTGTTGACTTTAGCAGCAGATGGAATATTTGACAGAAGTGATTTAGACATCTAGAATTGTAGGACTGAAGATAAAAGGTGAAGATTTTTACAAAATATGAGAGGTTGTTTGAATGACACCAGCTCATTGAGAATTTCATTGATCATCTTTAGACAGAAGGGATCTCTGTCTTGAATCTTTGCATCTTGTTTATGTAGCTTAAAACACATTGCTAGGGATGATCCCTATTTGTGTACATTTTGCATCAATGATATCTTTCAGACAGACGTGTGCATACACACACACATGCACACACACACGTGTGTGTCTCTGGGCTTGTGCACAAACACACTTGTATGTGTTAGTTTGTAATTACTTTGGGGCTGTAAGATCAGACTTATCTAGAAATTGTGTTCTATCAAGATGTTGCTCAACTACTACTTAGTGAATACTTGAATTAACTAAACCTACATGATTATAAGGGTAGCTATTAAAAGAAAACCTTGATTGAAGATAGGTCTATGTAATAAGCTAGAATTCAGCTTCAGGGTTTTGGCTGAGTCACTATTCTTTTTTAACCATTTTACCCTTTTTTCCCCAAGTGTAAAATGGGAATAATAATGGTTACCTGCCTCAAAGGGGTGTTGTGAGGACTAGCTAGTTGACAGTTTTAAACTATTTTCAAGATGGAATGTACTATAAATGCTCCAAGGAAAGTTTTTAAAAGCACAATGGAATAAAACCCTTGAACCATAGCATTAGGAAAGTTAGTATGTCTTTTAGGCTGGCAATCTTCAACCGATAAAGAATTCTATGGGAAATTAACTCCACAACATTCTTTATTTTCTTGCCTCTTTTCTACTTTCTTTTGTAGCTAATATCTGGCTAGTGACTCAATTCAATAGGAAAGTTCCAGTTATGCCATATTTTGAAATAGATGTTACTCATAAAGAAAGAAATGCAATGAAGATTATAAAATGGTCATTAATCACAGTGGAAAATGTAGTCTTTTCAATATAGCTCTGTATTCAGAATTCACCAGAACTATTTTAAAATTCACTTTATCATCAGGCATTCAAGGGTATTTTGAAGTTGCCTAGAAGCAAATGTTCATTTTTGTGTGGAAATATACTTTAATAATTTTCCTAAAATATAAATATCAGAACTAGGTCAGAACTTCATTTTTCAAAACAATTGCTTGTTTTCTTCCAAATGCCAAGCAACATATTCAAAACTCTGGAAAAGAAGTTATTTCCTCTACTCGTTCTTATTAAGAATATTTACACATTTACACACCCTAGTTAAAGACAAAAATCCACATACATACAGGCTAGAGCAGGAGACCTGCACACTGGGCAATTTTTGTGATGAAGAAATGTTTATAAAGGAAACAGAATAAGCAAGTTCAAGTGTGCTTTAACAAAACCGAGATGCATCCCCACCATTCTGAAAACAAGCAAGCAAAAACTCTAAGATTAACAACACACACACACACACACACACACACACGCACGCACACACAAAACCAGACCTTCCTATGAGATATCGTTCAGCCATGAGAAAGGAAGACATCCTGCTGTTTGCAACAACATGGACCCACCACAAGAGCATTAAGCTAAGTGAAATAAGCCAGACATAGAAAGACAAATACCACATCATATCACTTATATGTGGAATCTAAAAAAAAAAACAAAGCCACAGATACAGAGAGGAGAAAAGTGGTTGCCAGGGACTGGGTGGGGCATGGTGGGGGAAAATAGGTAAAGGTTGGCTAAAGGGTACACTTTCAGCTATAAGGTAAAGTAGAACTTAAGTGTTTTCTCACACAAACAAACATAAATATGTGAGGTGATGGAGGCATAATTAACTTGATGGAGAGATTCCTTTCACAATGTATACATATGTTAAATAATCATGCTAGTACATATTAAATATCTTACAATTTTGTCAAGTACACCTTGTAGGGGCAAAGGGCCAAAATGTACTGCCCCGAGTATGCCCCAATACGTGCCACCTTGGCATATTGATTATTTTAAATAAAAGTTATTTAAGAGACAGCCTGTACAAGGACACTCAGACACCCATCGATCCCACTGAAAGCAGGAAATAAACTCCATTTTTTAAGGTATTTCTCCTGTACCATTGGTACAGAGACATCTTTATCACCACAGATAGGAAATTCAGGGCCAGAAAGCTTTACAAACAACACTTTACTTTTTACTAATTTTCTACCCCAGCCCAAATTCTGTTTAGAATTCCTTGCTTTGGGGCACCTGGGTGGCTCAGCTGGTTGAGCATCGATCGATTCATGGTTTCAGTTCAACTCATGATCTCATGGTTCCTGAGTTTGAGCCCTGTGTCTGGCTCTACTGCTGGTGTGGAGCCTGCTTGGGATCCTCTCTTCTTCTCTCTCTCTCTCTCTCTAAATAAATAAACTTAAAAAAAAAAAAAAGAATTCCTTGCTAATTTAACAAAGTTGAGTTTTCTTTGCCCTGTCAGTTCCTCACAGATCTATTGTATCTTTGTCTAAAACCTATAAAAACGTCCTGACTTGGTAATTTCTTTAGTTCTCCATTTCATCATTGGGTCTCTGTGCTCATGTAATAAATATTTATTTTCTTTCCTCATGTTAATGTGTCTCATGTAAATTTAATTATTAGTCCAGCTGGAAGATTTTGAAGGGTCAGAGAAGAATTTTTCCTTTTCTTCAACTTCACTAAAGCTAAAAAAGAAAAAAAAAAGTAAGTTGAAAGTCAAAGAATGGATAAAACCTACATTTTGTAAGTGGAGAGCAGTGAGGATATACAAAGATAGGTGGGATAACTATAATAGACTTGAGTTAGGTAAACTAAGTATAGAATATAGAGAATTAGATAAATAGAATGCAAGGCCGTTGAGCATGTCTGTGTTATTCACCACTGTATTTCCAGTCCCTCGAATGGTTTCACCCTATAGTAGGAACTCAATAAATATTTGTTGACTCAATAAATAAATGAAGTATGAGTTTGTAACTTGAAGTGGTAAGCAGTATGAATCAATTATAACTCTTTAAGCAGCAGAGTGGCAGGATAAAATGTGTTTAGAGAGGTTATTTTGGCAGTGGTTATGTGAGGTGACACTAGAGGAATAATCACATGGCGCATTGACAGAACCATTTCTACAGGAGTTTGCTTGACTCAGCCATGTTTTGAACATCTCATCATCTCTGCTTTCAAATGCAAGAAAATCCAACATTACAGATACTATCAATTGAATCAATCTGACATTTATGCTTTACGATATCTTGCTGAGCTATCACAAGATTTGCATTATACATAAGCAGTGAACCAAGAAGGAAAGGCTTTGTATCCACTACATTTGGCGGCAGAGTTATATAAAACAAAGCTGCTCTACATTTGTATTAAAGTTGACATCGGTCTGCCTGTGCCTGCAGAAAGTGGAAGACCAAAAAAGAAAAGGTGTTTATTCTTGAATTTTATTTTATTTATTTATTTTCATTGTTTCTAGGTTTTTTTAAATGTTTTATTTATTTCTGAGAGACAGAGAGATAGCATGAGCAGGGGAGGGTCAGAGAAAGAGGGAGATACAGAATCGGAAGCAGGCTCCAGGCTCTGAGCTAGCTGTCAGCACAGAGCCCGAAGCGGGGCTGAAACCCACGAACTGTGAGATCATGACCGGAGTTGAAGTTGGACACTTAATCAACTGAGCCACCTAAGCGTCCCCTAGTTTTTTTTTAATGATGGATACAGAAAGACAAGAGAGGACCTTTTTCCAGAGTTCACAACCTAAATAAGAAAACAAGAGATACCACATAACAGAGGCAAATTATTCCAGGAGGTAAATGTCCATGAATGTGTTTTTCAAAATACAACTTATTATACAAATGTAGAACTAAATGCTGACTTTGTGATGTTTCCATTATATCTGAAAGGGCTTTGAGAAATACGAAATCTTGTAACTGGGTAAAACCAGTGGTCCAGCTAGCCAAAGGTCCTTTCCAGTGGTACCAATTCATCTGGAGGGAGAGCAGAGAATTTATCCAAAGTTTGAAAATACCATGGGAAACTTTAAGGATCCCAGCAATCAGTGAATGGGTCATCCATATACCCAGTAGACTTACAGGTGCTACACACCGCCACTCAGAATGCTCCTCACGGTGGCAGCACGTGACAAGTCAGCGATCTCCTGGCCTCTGGTTTCCTCTCTTTGCCCTGCCCTCTTGTGTCTTCAATCACCAGTGTCAAAGGACACATATAAGTAGTTGGGAAGCACTAAACTCTGAGAGTAAAGCAAAAATCAGAGGTAAAGGGAAATGTTCAACCAGTCATATTCAAACACAAGTTAGTGACTGAAATATTTTAGGTTCAAAGCGCCAAATATTCTTCCTTCCTGAGAAACCTCCATCAGTTTCTCATTCTGGTGAGAATTTTCACATTGCAGGTTGCTGCCACAAACTTAATGAGTGTATATTTTTGAGTGTGGATTTATCACTTAAGGGTTTGAATTAGGAGACTGAAAGAAAATATTTTGTATTCATGTATTTTTAAAATATCCATCCGTGGGGGCGCCTGGGTGGCTCAGTCAGTTGAACGTCCAATTTGGGCTCATGGTTTGTGAGTTAGAGCCAAGCCTTGGGATCTCTGCTGACAGCTGAGAGCCTGAAGCCTGCTTCAGGTTCGGTGTCTCCCCCTTTCTCTGCCCCTCCCCTGCTCGTGCACTTACTCTCTCTCTCTCTCTCCTCTCTCTCTCTCACTCTCTCTGAAAAATAAATAAACATTAAAAAATAAAATAAAATATCTATCCATGACAAAGGAGCCAGGGGTTAGTTTCTTATGGCAGTGGCGGTGGGAGCGTCGGGGGTAGAATGTTCTCATGGAGATACTATAAAGTTATGTCAGTTCACTTCATTTCTTTTTCTTTAACAGATTCTGAGGTGCAGCTGTTGTCTTGTTCAGGTTCAGGAAGCTCATTCAGAGGTATTGCAACATCCTCATGTGGCAGCTTGTCCCTTTCCCAAGCATCATCAATCAAATCCAAGATCCCTCCATCTCTCTGTACCTCACTGTCCATTCTCCTGCAGCTTTGATCTTGTCAAATTGGTGCCAGATCCAGTGTTGCACCTTGTTCTTGAATTTTAATCTTAAAACAAAATGAACATAAATAAAACCAAAACAAATGACAAAAATAATAAAACATAAATATTCTTCACTTTCATTGTAAACATCTTGCTTCTTGAAAACATCAAGAAGCAAGACGCTTAACTTTCAAATATTTGTTTTGGTGATTAAGAAAAAGTCAGTATGGGAGGGCCTGGGTGCTCAGCCGGTTAAGTGTCTGACTTTGGGTCAGGTCATGGCCTTGAGGTTCATGAGTCTGAGCCCTTCACTGGGTTCCCTGCTGTTGCTGTGGAGCCTGCTTCAGATCCTCTGTCTCCCTCTCTCTCTGCTCTTCCCCTGCTGATGCACGTGTTCTCTCTCTCTCTATCTCAAAATTAAATACATATTAAAATAAAAAAAGGAAAGAATTACTTTCTACTCATTCTAGTTTCATCTCATTTTCCTTTTGTTAATTAGGTTCAGAGTTGTGATAATCTAGATGTCCTGAACTTATCATTATTATTATGAGTTATATTACTGTGAATACTATGATTAGTAATAATTTATTTTTCTTACTCTAACAATGTAAAAAATATAATTAATAACATGTATAATAATAATGCATTTTATTAATATTTGTATTGGGCTTTATTTACACATATAATATTCCAACTAGCTACCATAAGCAAAGTGCTTGGGTGGTGCACATTTTATTATCTTTCTTTTATATTGGGGAATCTGCTAATCAGAAATACTAGATGAAGGTCACCTGGGTGGCTCAGTCGGTTGAGCGTCCGACCTCCACGCAGGTCATGATCTCACGGTTTGTGGGTTCGAGCCCCATGATGGGCTCTGTGCTGACAGCTAGCTCAGAGCCTGGAGCCTCTTCAGATTCTGTGTCTCTCCCTCTCTCTCTGACCCTCCCCTGCTTATGCTCTCTCTCTCTCTCTTTCTCTCTCTCTCTCAGAAATAAATAAAAACATTTTAAAAAATTAAAAAAACAGAAATTAAAAAAAGGAAATACTGGATGACTCCAGGTCACCCAGTAATTATAGAACTAGAGTCGTTCTTGTCATATTTATTTTCCTCCACCACACTGCTATGCTCCTAACTGCTTTGCTTTCACTAGGAACATCTTTCTTTAGTCTCTGGCCAAAATTAAAATTTGTCACTGAAATACAGAAAGTATCCAAATTCATTATTGACCTTATGGAGAATAACACATTTTGTCTAAGCTTACGGGATGAAATTCTACTTTATTTTCAGGTTGGTTACAGAAGAACTATATCTGATAATTAACTATTATCTTGCATAAATATACATATATATACATATATATATAGCATATATATATTATAATGCAGCCGGATCATTTTTCTCACTTTTGCATAAAAAGAGATTTGGAAACCAGAAGGATCAACTGCATAATTTTTAAGAATTTTTCTGGAAGCCATGTTTTTAATCTGCATATCTCTCTAAGACTTTGCATAGATAGTTCTGTGTTTTCCGAACTGATAACAAATTCAGATAATTAATGTTCAATAAATAACATGCTATTCCATGGAGAAGCTCTTTCCCTCACTTTTTAATCTGAGTAATTAATATTGTTACCCAATATTAGCTCCTAACACAAGATTTCAAAAGGTATTGCCTGCTGTACAATAGAATTGTCACTCTCAAGTATTGGAGTTTAATCACTATACAGTGGTAAAAAAAATGACAAAAATTAGCTTCTACCTAAGTAATAAGCTTCCTTTCCCTGAAATAACAGAAATAACATAAAAATATTGAGCTAAATTATTAAATTATCATAGGGTCTTGTTAGAGAGAGGAGAAAATCATTTTAAAAGCATGAAAGTACTCTAGCAAGAATTGGCTAAAACCTCATTAAAGTGATTAACATAATTAAGAAAAAGTGTATTTCTTTAATGAGGACTCTGCTTGAATCTGGAAACATCAGGAAGGCATACTTTGCACATTTTTATTTAAGCACCAAGGTACTTGTTGTCTGGTCTTAATAAGCAGAAAAATCCATATTTTGGATATGAATGAACCAGGTTGTCTTAGTAGAATGATGCTTTTACCCATTCAGATCACAGTGACTTTCCTTTTTTCTGATTCTGTGCTTACCAAACACATTTCTGATTGTAATTTGACTTTTAGACTAGCACATGTACAGATAGCATCTTAGTCATATTTGGGCATTTAGTGTAGCTTGCTGAAGGAGAGAAAATGTGCTGATCTACCTTTGAGTTCGGGCATGAAACATCTGTCTCTGGGGGCTTGGTTAATATGAGCCAGCTCTCATGAGACAAATCTATTCTTAGTGTGTTGATACAGCCAGTCCTTCTGCTCGCCAGGGCTAAGGGACTGACTAGCGGCAGCTGCAGCGAACACTCAGAAATGATGAGGACAGATGAAGCAAACTGGAGAGAGCCAACGCCTTTCTTGCCACTCATGTGCCCAAGGCAACTTTTATTTTAACTTCAGTATCAAGCATTTACTATGTATTCACACTCATGATATTACTCCTGAGAATTCACAGTTAGAAATCTTGAAACTTTTCCAAGGAACTTAAAACCTCATTTATGAAATAATTTTATTTTTGTTCTGATAAAGGCAATAACTGAGAATTCTAAGAACGAAGGACCACTCTGTGTTAAAATTACAATATCATCATGAGAGGAAAAGCATGCCAATTCCTTTATTTTACATCCAAATGTCAGAAGAAAGCTTTTCCCAATTTATTTCCCTACAGTGTCCAGAGTCATTACTTTAAATCATATTTGCTAAGTCCTATGTTCAGAAAAACCTTTGAAATGGCCTCTTCTATTCCACTTAGAACAAAATGCATTATCTTAGCATAGGCTTGGCCTAATTGTCTGTGCCCACACTGCTCTAACCCTTTCTAACGCATATGGTAAAAATGAACTTTTTCCTATCTTGAGTCAGGTTTCTTGGAAATAGACTCTGAGAGAGAGAGAGAGAGACCCGTGCTTAGAAGTTTTATTGGAGCTGAAAGGAAGTGAAGGAAGCAAAGGTTTAGGCAGAAGAAGTTGAACAAGGATACATTTAAAACCAAAGCCTAAGTTTGTCCCAGTGGACTCTCTAGAGCTTGAAAGGCCCTTCAGAGTGGTCCCAAACTATGGCAAGAGACACAGACCTGTGCTTCCACCATGCAAGGGAAATCTAGACAGTGCCTCACAGCAGCTAGTCTGGTTTTTCTGAACAGATGAATATTTTTCCCAACAGAGGGGTTTCTCACATGTTTTTCTGTTTCTTCTGTCCGAAATGCTCTCTTCCTCCACCACCCTACCACTGTTGTCTGGAAGTTTTGGGTTATTTTTCAGGTCATTTAAATTCCTGGGGCACTTGGCTGACTCAGTCAGGTAAGTGTCTGACTTCGGCTTAGGTCATAATTTCACGGTTTGTGGGTTCGAGTCCCACGTCAGGCTCCGGGCTGACGCCTTGGAACCTGGAGCCTGCTTAAGATTCTGTGTCTCCCCTTCTCTCTGCCCATTCCCTACTTTCACTTTATCTGTCTGTCTCTATCAAAAATAAATAAAAATTAAAATGTTTTTTAAGTTATAAATTCCTCAGAAAGATTTTCTCTGATCCCTGAGTCTAAACTACGTTTTTCTTTTAAACTCTATCATAGCAACATATACTTCTTCTATAAAATATTTTTGTATAAAATTAATAAAGTACACAATTATATTTTTCTTGTGTGGTCTTTGCATTTAGTATTATGGTTCTCCATTTGTATTACATTATTGTCTTATAGAGTACAGCTTCTGTCACATCTAAGTAGTTAGCATATAGCCCCAGTGACTAATAAATATCTTTAAACGAATGAGTAAGTCATGGTCTTCTTTTCCTTCGACCCTGGAAATTGCTGACATTTCTCACTTACTATATTGATTTAAATTTAACTCCATTAATATTTTTTGTGAAATATGTGCTGTTTGTATTAGAATTGTCTCCGATATTCTAATACAGAAGTTCCCAAACTAGAATCACCTGGAGGGTTTGTAGGAGCTCATAATGGTGACCCCACTCCCAACATTCTACTTTCGTGCATATAGTTTCCATTGATGCTGATGTTTCTGCTCCAGGAATGGCACTTTGAGAACATTGTCCTAAGGAAACTTTAAGATGAAATAGATTTGTTACAGTAATTTGGAGATATTTTTAATCTTATGAAGCCATTCTGTGGGATCGGACATCTCTACTTTGTTTGTGTTAACTCAACATTTCTTTCAAGATATTTATAAATTCCATTTCCCAAGTCCTTCCTTCTAAAGAGTTTGGAAATAGTCCTGATAGAGGAAAAAAATTTTCTTTTATATATAGAATGAAGGTTTTATGATGTGGAAAGATACTTGACGGAGAAGGATGAAATCAAGCGACTCTAGCCATAAAGGTAAAGTAAAAAGTAGGACAGTTATAAACTGACTACTTTAATAAATCATTTCAATAAGCCATTAAATTAATAAGTAAAATATATCAATGCATTAATTAAATATTAATATAATTGAATTCATAACATAATAATAGTCTATTACATTCGAGGATCAGGACAATTTCTATTTATATTCATTTTTATTTTGTTTTACTTAAAATGTCTCTATGTCAATTTTTCTATACAGATGAAATAATTGTATAATACCTTTCTTTAAAATTTTTAATGGCAGTTATTTTTGGAAGACAGGACTCTATGTTTTCAGGGTAAAATATATGTTTAGAGAGATATAACATGTTAAAAAAAAGTAATCTAACTTGCTTTTCATAGTTTGAATGTTTTTGTTTGGAACACTGATTTATAAAGTAATAAGCAGAAGTGTCTTCTTAAATACAGTGTTAACAACTGAATTTAATTTAAATTATTTAAACTTCACTAAAGGATTGCAATCATAAGGCATATATTTGATAGTAGAGCTTTACTTTAGAATCATGAAAAACTGAAAAAAAATATGACACTCTCTTATTTTGGTATATGCTGAACTTGGAAGAGCATAATTGTGGCATATTAAAATCACAACTATATTTATAAACTCCGTTGCCAGAGAATACATGCATTACTTGGCAACATGTGAAATGTTAATTACAAGTTAATATTTCACTTATATACTGCGATATTTTCTAGTACATGCAACTAAATATTCCTCCTAAAGATCAATGATGAATTCCTATTAACAAGTAATTGCTAAGCAACATACGGGCATAAATCTCATGACGTGTTGAATCTTCTAGTGTGGTGAAATGAGCTAGAAAACAAACTAACAAATAAATGAAATACATTTGCAAATGAATGTGCTGAAATAAAAAAGGGTTAGGCTGACTTAGATAATGTTTTCATAAAAAGTTCTCCCTAACTTGCCAGTATTTCAACTGACAGTTGAGGGGTGCTTGGGTGGCTTAGTCAGCTAAGTGCCTGAGTTTGGCTCAGGTCAGGATCTCACAGTTTGTGAGTTTGAGCCCTTAGTCAGGCTCTGTGCTAATCACTCAGATCCTGGAGCCTGCTTCAAATATCTTGACTTCCTCTCTCTCTGTCCCTCCCCTGCTAACATTCTCTCTCTCTCTCTCTCTCAAAAATAAACATTAAAAAATTTAAGCTGACACTTGCATGACAGAAGAATACAGAGGGAAATTATAGCAGGCAAAGGAAATCACAACATGGGACAGTACTAGGCTGGAAAAAAGCAATGTGTGTTCATATCCCATAGGCAGTGTGAGCAAGGTGATAGCCATTGAAAAGGGGGAGGTATGCTTAAGGCAGATGACACTGCTGTTAGAGGCGGCAGTGAGAGATTTTTATTTTATCTAAGAATAACAGGAAGCCATTGAAGTGAGAGGAGCAGAAATATGACTGTGTCCAATTCATATCTTGTTTGTTACAAAGGAAGAGATCTCTCACTTCAAGGAAACTATAGTTGAAAGATTCCCAGATTTAGAGGAAGTACAAAATAAAACTCTTAAAAGCACCTCAGGAAATAAAGAATAAGCATTTAGAATTTTAGAACACTTTACCTTTAGAGCACCAACAGCAAATGACTGTTCCAGTCACATAGGATTTTTCTCTGGTGCCTCTCTTTCCTACTATCTATTCAAGCTCTAGAGCCTGTGCATGGGGGAAAGGAGTGCAAGAACAAGCTATAGAAACAGGTCTACACTGCAGACCTGCAGTTGAGTCTCAATTAGAGGAGTATATTTTTTGTTTTGTAAAAAAATATTAGAGGGACACAAATTTCAATTTCCTATGAGTGATGATGAAGCAATGGACCTATAATCAAGTTTCTCTTGGGAAGTGCATTAACTAGATACCGGAGAACACAATGAAAGTGATTTTTGTGTGTGCTTTACTGAGCCTATCTCTGTAAATAAACACTTCATTTGTAATGCTGAAAGGGCAGGAAGGAATTGATCATTTCACAAATTGCAATTTAAATAACTTTTTACATCATTTAAGCATGAGTTGATTTTCTTTGAATCCCAGGTTTGCTGTGTTTGTAGAATGTAAGCCCAAAGACAGGCTTTGGCATTCTTTCTCGCTTGCTACAGCTCCAGCACAATAAAGAATACCTTGAACACAGTATGTGAGTTAATACTGAATCAACTTGAGCAGACTATAGAGGACCACCTCATTCTCTCATCCTCAGAATTTTTCAAAATGAAATATTCTTACTGTATAGTTAAATTTGATGTTTAAAAATATAACTGAAATTCTTTAAAGAAGGTATTGACACAAACTTCCTTCTAAAATATTTCAAGGCAACTTGATTATTATAGCAAAACAGAGAAAAACTGCTTTATCAGGAATTTATTCAGATCTCTTCTGGGAAAAGTACTATTTATGATTTTATAGAACATGTCAACCTACAAAAGCCACCTTCCTGTTTTTAATGATCTAAGAATATGTCTAATGGGAGTGTTAATGCTGTCTTTAACTCATTGGTCAGGAATTCATTCCAGTCCCTTGGAGAAAAGTACTTTGTATGATACCATGGAATATGTAAACATCTTCAAGTCAGTCACACTCAGGAGTCTAAGGATTTAATAGTACAACCGGAGAGTTGCTAGTATCTCTGGCAAATTGGCAAAATAAATCGATTTGATTGAGATTCCTCTGTAAGAATAAGTCTCTAAGGCAGAGAAATTCAAGCAAACAAGCCAATTAAATAACAGTACCTAATATCAGACTGGGTGACTGTCATTCAAAATTGTGTGCAGCCCAGGCCCAGGTTTGGTGAGAGTGATAAGTAAAATGAAAAAAGCCTTTTTACTAAACCTCTATAAATCACTGGTGCTGTGAGCAATACTTTGTGCTCAAATGGAAGGATAAGTTTCTCAAGCAGGGGGAAGCCCTGGCTTTTCACTTCTGCATCAAATAGAACATGGCTTTTGTACAACAATACTACTTTATTCAATACTGAAGGAATCCAGAACAGTGGCGTTAACAGAAGTATTCAGTGCAGTTTGGCAATTGTTGAAAGATTCAGCATAGTCCAGAGGAAGCAAAAGGGATGACTGGAGAAAGTTATATATGACAAAAGTCACAGTATCTGTATCTCTTGAGATGTTGCTGTACCCCAAATTGGAAAGCACACTTGACATTTATAGGAACACTAAATGGAAGGGGCCAAAGGTGGAGATTTCAGAAGAAAAATGGCTGAAAACACATGATAGGTGCTGGGTATGTTTGAGAAATGCCAAACGTATTTAGATGGGGACCACACAGGGATTGCTATGGTGGGTGGCTAAAAGAGAAATTGAAATAACACGTTTCAGCTAACCTGAGAGGTATGTCACTTGGACTATACAATTTGTTTATTCTGTATATATATATATTTTTTTTCTTCTTCTTGATGTCCTTATTTCAATGAATGACCATCAGCCACTGTATTCCCCAACTCAGAAAACTGCTAGTCGTTGTTACGTTAAGCTCTTCTCCCACTTCACATTTGGTGCTAGAACCAATTCTGTAGATGCTACTTACTAAAATGTCTTGGCAAATGCTCTCATTTAAGCCTTTGCTATTTCTCATATGAACTACAACATAATTCTGAGTAGCTTTCCTGCCTCTAATGCTTTTCTCTATCATGCTCCAAGAGATCATTGTAAAACATTAGTTCTCACAGTTTGAGTACCCTCCTCAAATCCTTTAAGATCTTTTTAATAATTTCAACATAAACTTCAAATTCTCAACATGTCATCAAAGTTCTTTCAAAAACTAGACCTTGCCTATCTTTTATAGAATGCCTCAACATGCATAATTTTCTGAATATGCTTTACTCTTTCTTCTTTCATAATTTATACAAACTGTTCGCCTATATTCAGATATCAAGCACACACATGCCCACACCCTTCGATTTTTAGCTTAAGTATCTCTTCCTCTAAGAAAGTTCCGTCTTTTTAGCCCCGTCGGTAATAATAGCAAGACACTTTCAATTATAAGTAGAAACATGAACTAGTTTTAAAAAACAGACTGGGGTGGAACCTGAGCTCAAGTTTTAAGAAACTTGTCTATTTTTTCTGGCATAGCTCGCTTCTGCCTGGCTACTTCCATGAATTAATTTAGGGAATTAAAATTGTCATCAGAAACTTCCTTCCATAGACTTCTTGTCTTCTCTGGTCTGTTTAGTTTCAGTCTTCTCTTAGCGTGGGCAATACTACTGCTGGCAAACCCACATTTGTATCATCCTGGCTTTGTAATGTCAGTTCTATCCGAAAGCCCGTGTCTCAGTCTCAGTGCCAGAGAGGAGTCAGATAGGTCTGACAATCCCAGATGCAAATAAAATGTCTTTAGAGTCGAATACTTCTTGCACTCTTAAATCATAGGCTTATTCTGAGGTGGTAAAGCAATACAGTAACTGACAGTCTCCTAAGAACCATATGTGGTAGAGAGGAACATATTTAAATAAAGCAGAAGATTTGATGGACTGACATGCACATACAAAGTTACAAGAGTCCAATCACCCCCTTTCCTCCAAAACGTAGGCTAGTCATATCTCCTGTATACTCCGTGGTAGCTTACATATACCTTTATCATAGTGCATATCTAATTGTACCATGTTTCTAAATTTCTCACACTCTCTGATAAATTCCTCAATGATAGATGATGATGACGACGACAATGATGACGACGACGATGATGATGATTTTATTTCTGTATTATCAATAGTGTGTATGGATGGGCAAAAGATAGACATTGCACAAATGTTTGATAAATAAATAAGTGCCAAAATCACAGCATCTGCACCATGTTTTCTTCTTAAAGTGCACTTAATTGAGATCTGACTTTCCATTTGCCTTTTTGTCTCTTATTGAATAATGGCAAAGACTAATTTTGTACTTGTTAAAATAATTTATTGTATGAATTATATATTACATTTAATATAATCAGTTTCATCGTATTTAACAGTGGCTTTCTCCAGAGACAAACATCCTTACAGACTTTAATATTAAAAATATTCTTTTTTTATATAATCTCAGGACATCTGGTTTGGAAAATATGAGTATTGCCATTTAATTTACATGATGCATTGTATATTAGAAATAGGTTTTTTACTTCTTTGTCAGGACCTATTTTGAATAACTTTAAAAAGGAACCCAAGACTAGCCAAAGCCACATCAATATTTTTTGATTATATGACAGGAAAAATGCTGGTGCATTAACAATTACTGAGTACATTTAAATCATTATTCATTTATGGAATAGCATTAATTTCTGAATAGTGTGTCACCAGATAGGGATGATTCAAAGCAAAGCAGAGTCTCCTCAAATCTCTTAGTTCCTTATTATATCAATCTATTCACTGTTGCCACCCACAAATACTCCTCAATCTGAAGAAAAGCCATTATCAGTCAGATCACTAGATGAAACTTGTAAAAAAAAAAAATAAGACGATAATTTTAGTTAGTTTAAAGAATTAAATTCTCAGAAGACCAAAAAAAAATGGATTTATAACTATTTGAAGCTGTTAGGTATGGAAATTCCAAAACGCCTATAAATTCTTTTTAATTTCTCTTATGTTTTTAATTTATTACTGAGACAGAGAGAAACAGAGCATGAGTGGGGGAGGGACAGAGAGAGAGGGTGACACAGAATCCGAAACAGACTCCAGGCTCTGAGCTGTCAGCACAGAGCCGGATGCGGGGCTCGAACGCATGAACCGCGTGATCATGACCTGAGCCGAACTCGGAGGCTTAACCGACTGAGCCACCCAGGCGCCCCACATTCTTTTTAAAACAATAGTATTTTTCAGTTGCCAACTGAGGACAAATCCTATTTTTCAGTTTTTAAATGCTGAAAATGCTCCTTTAATGCAAACAAGCAATATGCCGACAAAAAAGTCATTCTCAAAATATAAGAACATTTATTATCTATTAAATTTAAAAACGCTAAACATGTTTAATGTATTTGCTGGCTTAGATTGTAATCACTGATTCATCCACTTGTGTAATGTACATTTACTGAACAAGAATTAAGTTATAAAGTTAAATGTTGAACTATTTAGTTGATATAAAATTTAATATCTATTGAGTATGTGTGATAATCCCCTGTAGTAATATTTATCTAATTTTCTAATAATTATAAAAAGTAATAGTTATTTATTAATATATTTGAAAAGACAGTCCAATGCAATGGATTAATTAAAAATTTACCTTCAGAATTCTGGAGACAAAGAATTCTCCTCCTTTTATCCATATGCAAGACATTGAAACATTCTGTACTTTGATGTATTCATCTGTCAAATTAGAATGGTAATAATGATACCTAACTCGAGGATTATTGAGAAAATTAAGTTTTAATTAATACTAGTATTTATTTTGTCTGTCACTGGACATAGATAGACACTGAAAATAGATAAGGCAAACATTTTCTACTAAGTACCAAAAGAATAAAATGTGGGGCCATATCATCATTTTAATAAGTAGCTAGGAAACAAATTAAGCACATTTGAAACTAAAAGTATCTTACATTTGGTTTTTAAATTATTCCGTCAGAATTAATACCTCAATTTAAAAATCAAATTAAATTATTTCTAGCATTAATTTTAAAGTTTCAGGATCAAAGTTAGTGATTGTTTTTTAAACTGCATTCGTTTTTCTTTGTTGTATCTACAGATTTAAATATTCCCTCAAGAGTCACTGACAGAATTCACTGACATCTGAATCTGCTTGGGAATCTGGTTTGGGACTAAGATCATATTAAGTCATAACACCCAGTGTTCATGAACTCTGAGAGACATATGACTGTGAAAATAAATAAATAAATAAATAAACAGGCAAGCCTCTATAGAATTATAGATTTATGTAAGTCTCTATAAAATCTGCATTTATCTAGTCTGGGGAGGCCTATGTATTATAAAAGAGTATGAATTGATTATATATGTGGACTAATTAGTACAGAAAGTGATTCATAATAAACATGTATACATTTGGCTTCAGGCTTCATATCAGATGATGAAGAAACTGTTATTGGAGGCTGGAAGGGTAGTAGTTTATATTATTCAGTAGTAAAACATTTTGTAAAAAGTATAATTTGTGATAAGTCGGAAGGCAGGCAAAATTCTCGAATGAGCTTTGATATATTTGGGGAGGCTGGGAAACAAGATGTAAGGAGTGTCTCTTAGTTGCTATGGGTATCTTTGACAAGATATTACAAGAAATAAATGAACTCAGAAAATAATTGCAAGAAAAAATAAAAGGAAATTAAGATAAAAGAAAATTAGGAGAATTCTAGAAATTACAGAAATATAGAAAGTTGGAATATGGAAGATTCTTCTTTCCATCCTGTAACAGATAAAACTGAGATATTTGAGTGAGAAAGGCCAATTTAATTCATGGAAAAGGTGTTTGAGTCAATTAAGGTTGTGCATTTTATTGCACAAAATGGTTCATTAAAGAGACTAGGGACACATGGGTGGCTTAGTTTGTTGAGCATCCCACTCTTAATTTCAGCTCAGGTCATGATTTCAAGGTGGTGGGATCGAGCCTCTCCTGGGGCTCCATGCTGGGCATAGAGCCTGCTTAGGATTCAGATTCTCTCTCTCTCTCTCTCTCTCTCTCTCCCTCTCTCCCCCTCTCCCCTGCACTCTCTCTCTCTTTCTTAAAATAATAATAGTTATTATTATAATTATAATAATAAATACAGGAAATAAAAAGAGAGAGACTAAAGCAATGGCTCTTCATTTTGGCTCACAAGTTGCTTCAGGATCCACAGAGGTGACTGTGGTCAGCAGGCATATTACTCAAGCCATTAATAGGCATGACATCTCCCAAGTTCCACAGTGGATGGTGGTGGTGGTAAGATCAAGGCCAAATGGGACTATAGCCAACTCCATAGGTAGACAGGACTGTTTCAGGACCTATAGCTACAATCACTATTAGTGAGCTTGCCACTTGGGGATAGATCTGCTCTCTTAAAACAGTCTTGGGCTCCATCAGGGCTTCATAACTTCCTACTTGGATCCCAAAGATCCCACAAGCCACCTTACTCTGTGGATAGCTGCCAAATTATTGTTGCTTTGGGTCATATGAGAATGGGCCCTCCTATTTCACCATCTTGCTGATGTTCTGATTATATTGTTCAAAACTATTTTCTTCATTGTTTAAAAAAAATATTTTCTTCACCAGCTGCCCCAAGATTGACAGTGTTTAAGAGACAATTCCTATTTTAGCCTGGGTCCCCGAATGAACATAAATGACAAAGCCATTCTGTAGTTTTTCATTCTTTTTAAGACAACACAACTTAATCTTATTTAACTGACACTCAAAGCAACAGCATACATTTCTCACTTCTCTGCAAGCCTAAATCCAAATCTTACATAGTTTCACTCATATAATGAGATAGATCTATAACACAATAGCCAAAGTGAAGAAACAAATGAAAATAGCTTTAAGTAGACTTTGCCCAGTCCAACCTTATTAAGGTTACACTATTTAGAATGTGGCCAAATCTGTGAAATTGTACTTAATCAAGCAGTACTGCTCCTTGCAGTAAAATATGGGTTCAGATAACAGGGCAGAAAGGATAAATGCAGAGAGGCCATTCTTATTATTAATAATGTAAAGTACAGAGTTTCCATATAAATACCAGTACAGTATCTCCAAATAAACTCTATTTGAAATATTTTCTACATTTTGGATTGTTAAAATTACTTATATTCATGCTTTGTAATTTCAGTGTGGTGTTTTTATTTGAGAGAGAGAGCATGAGTGGGGGAGAAGGGTAGAGGGAGCACGCGCGCGAGAGAGAATCCTAAGCAGGCTCCATGCTCAGCAACAATGGGATCATGGCCTGAGCCAAAATCAGGAGTCAGATGCTCAATTCACTGAGCCTGGTGTCCCTCACTGCAGTTTTAATTGCAAAGGCATTTTCTCTTGGTTACTTGACCAAAGTCAGTGAATGTTCTCAATAAAAATCCTTAGCACTAACTGGTAGCAGAGTTTTATTACATGATTTATAAATATACAGATGCTCATTATCAAGACCTCATAGGTTCTCTTTTTTCTCCTCTACTCTATACTTCATTTAGTAGAGATTACTTCTGCCTGCATACATTGCTACCATTATTCAAGATCTCCATATTTTTATACTCAGACTTAGTACTCTCTGAAATCTGAATATTTTTTCCCTTACTAGCTTTGATAGGATGAACTTGCCACAAAATCTTAAGTATATTTCCTCTAATCGACCCTTAATAGTGGAAGATATAGGCATTACAATTCATAAACATTGATCTTACTGTTATACAGCCAAGCCAAGAAATGCAGAACATGCAAAATTGTTCTTAATTTCAGGCTTGATTTAAAAGTTTAAGCCCTTGTATAGTCTACAGATGGTGAAAGTTGGTCCTGGGTCATATTCAAATAAATGGTCATAGGACATTGGTTCTAACAGAGAAAATAATAATTTACATTTATAAATGACTGTTAATGGGTGTGGCTGAGCCTGCAAGTGAGAATCGATACTGTATTCTTTTCTTCTTTCAGGACTCACAGCAAAACATGGTTTTCCTGCCTCCCTTAAAGTTAATATGGCCATTTTCCTGGGTTCTGGCAAATAGAATCTGACTAAAATTGAAGTGGCTGATGATGCCAGATAACCTGTAAAAAATGTCTTGTGCTGGGGCGCCTGGGTGGCTCAGTCAGTTAAGCATCAGAATTAGGGTCATGTGATGATCTCACTCTTTGTGAGTTCGAGTCCTGCATCAGGCTCTGTGCTAACAGCTCAGAGCCTGGAGTCTGCTTCAGATGCTGTGTCTCCCTCTCTCTCTGACACTCCTCTGCTTGTGCTCTGTGTCTCTCTTTCTCAAAAATAAATAAACATTTTAAGAAAATGTCTTGTGCTGTACTCAGTCTCTTTCCTCATCTACTTGTAGACTTTCATGACATTGAGGTGGGAAAAGAATACAATAGGAGAACCCCAAGTCAGTGAGTCCTATCAGGTACAGAGCCATCTTCTAGAAGTCACTTCCTCCATTTGCATTGAATTGAAGTGAAATTGAGAAATAAACTTTAATTATTAAGTTACCGATAGCCATTGGAATTTTGGAATTGTTAAGAAATCAACCTTCTCTGATTAATAGAATGCTAGAAACTATTCTTAAAGCACTTTATCTTTTACCACAATTACTGCTCACAATGATCAAATGAAGTAGAGGCTTCATTTGCAGGTAAGGAAACCAAAGTAAAAAGAAGTTAAGTTGTCCAAAGTGGCAGAGATGATGAGTGGGAAAATTGGAACTTGAACTCAAGAAGTTTGCTTTCAGATCCAGCTTTCCTAAATATTTCACCATCTCTTGAGGCATTCCCAAAAGACCAACTCTTGTATTCTAGAATTTCTATTTAGGGCAAGGGAATTTCTATTTAGGACCCTTTTCTCCTGTTTTCTCCCCTTGTAGTCCCTCAGTCTCTTTAACCACTCAGTTTCCTTTGCTGTATGCCACACCATTTACTACTTAGTCATAGTTATTCTGCTCTTTCAGATTCCAGTGTTGGATGGAGCTGGGACAAGACAGGAAGGACAGGAAATTCTTTAGATATAGAAAAGCAGTCTCAAGATCGCATTTCTTCTTTTGGTCAAGAATTCATAACACTTACTTTGCATAGTTTCCAAAATTTTTTTGTCTGTATCTTTCTGCATGTGAAGGTCAGATTTACCATAATCTCTTGCCCTCATTAAGGGAATGTATACAAACGTAATTAATTTATGTTTCATTTGAGAATTTTGTCATTACCTTTTCAGACCAAAATCCAGTCTGTTGCTCATGTCTGGCTGATTATTACTCTAAACCTCACCCACAATAGTTGGTTCATTGGCTATCCCTTGAAACCAAGTGGACCAATCTGTATTCCTGAAACTTTTGCCAAACTATTATTTTTCAAAAAAGAAGCAATAAGGGCAACAGAGGAATAAACTTACCAGTATCAGTCTTGCTGGTGATGATGCAGAGAGTTTCCCTGAAAACAACACTAATAAGAAAATGTAGAAATGAAGGTTAATGACCCTGGATGAAGATATCTCTGAAGCTGTCCATACCTCCTTATAACTCCAGCAGATTAACATCTATTTGGTGTAAGATATTGCTAGATATCCACTAATATCCATCGCTTGATAGTAAAGTATCAAAGGTCAATACCCTGAACCTGATACTGGGAGAATGCAATCTTGGGCCTTGATGGGAGAACTTTTCTTTCTTGGTAGGAATTTGCAATTTTGTTTTTCTCTCCACCTTTCAAATGGCATTCATGATGGTCTATTCCCAAAAGACCAAATCCATGTAGGAGGTATGTTTCTGAAGTAGTAACAACAATAATGCTAGAGAACTATCAATCTTTTGAGTTTGAAAGTTGCAGGAATGGGGAAATCTACCTACATTTTGACAACATTTGATAGACAACTCCTGGATTTAGATTGACAGGCTAGACATATTTTCCTTGGGCTAATGACAAAAACATATGACAAGCTTTTTGTTCTGCTTTTTTTGTTTTGCTTTTTGTTTTTCTTTTGACTTTGCTTTTCTTGCTTTTAACCCCAAGTTAAGTCTCACTCCCTCCCCCTGTATTCTAGGCTATAAACTAGAAGCCAATTCATGCATTTTATCCCTTGCAAATCAAACATTTTCAAAAAGTAAATGAAAATGGGGCACCACAGAAAGTTGAAAGGATTTATTTCAAGTGTCTTTTGCTTTCAAAGTAATGAGGACATATATATTAGACCAGGTGTTGGAGCTTCTCAGCTGGTTTGTAAACTCGAGTTAATAAGTGTGTTAACTATTATTAATATTCCAGACTTTATCTACAATGAGACTACTGACCATGCCAAGTCATTGACAGGCCTCAACTCATTCCTGGTTTCTGCCTTTTCACTGGAAACAGTCCTTGTCAATTTTCTTATCATTATAAGAACAGGTGTATGAGATCACAGTAAGCTAGAAATGCATCATAGTGCCGGAAGGCCACTGCAGTTCCTTTTGCCCACAACTTGCTCTCTGTGCAGAAGGAGGCACTGCAGGATCTCTGGCACCATAGAGGATGGAGTTTTTCTGCTTCTCCATAGGCCAAGCCTACTCAGGATTCTATGTTGTCTTCTCTACACTTCTTATCAGTGCTCCATGACTTAACAGATCTCGCCATTGCATGAAGACGTCTTTGGATCTGTGTGGTGCACCAGAGGAATGACAATGTGGATTCTGGAAGTTGACTTGTATGTGCCAATGCCAGCTACATCCTCAGGGACCTTCTGATCTTCTAGTTTACTTGTCATTTGGCCTCACATTCAAATAAATAAACTTTTTTTAAAAAAAAGAAGAAGAATAATATGAAGGAAGGAAAGGGTAATGAGCACTTGTAGCCCTTACATTACTGATGAGCACTTACAGAAGGTAAACGAAGGTAAATGATGGTTGCATTTTGCTGTTCTTTTAGTTCATTGCTATCCATTCTCAAGACAATTATAGGACATTTATTGACCATAGAAAATCACAACTTTTTATATTTTTAAACCAAATTAAAAAAATGGATTGCACAAGTCAAAATTTTATATGTTTCCAAAGTTGCCACTGGAAATGTTCTATATCAATAATGGTGTTTCTTATTTTATGAAAAGAAAAGGGTGAAAGAAAATTGTTAACACAATGCTGTACTAACAAAGTCAATTCTTACATTTTTTGTTAATAGCTACAAAAAAGTAAGATTTGATAAGGAGGTGATTGGGAGTAAGTGGGGACCATCTGAACCACACTTATTTAACACTGCTCTCATTCCCTTCTTCGGTCCTTTGAAATCAGCTTGAGATATTTCAGAGAAAGGAAATGTGTAGATGTCTCATTCCCCTTCTACCAGCTCTTTCTTCCTATCTAGTTATACCAGTTTGCTTAGAGATTTGTATTATTGCATCTATTCTGAAATTAGCAAAGTATTATTTAAACTTCTGATTTTGATGCATTCCTCTAGCAGCAAAATTATTAAAGTAATTCTCCATGAGCCTTATTGTATGATTGTTAACTAGCTTTAAAGGAGTTTTTGAGAAATAATGTACTTTTTGTGGTATAATTGACTATTTCCATGATGATTGTTAAGAGACACTCAGACTTCTAGAAAATATTTTGATTAGACAATCACTACCTAAATGAAAACAAATAGAAGAAATAAATTTGTGCAAATACTGTGCACTGAAATAATGTTTGATTTCATGAACATATCATGGAGATTGCTCAGCTCCAGAGGGGGGAAAAATTAAGAGAACTACAATATCCATAGAATAATGTTGATTTGGAGAATGAATCGCTTTCATCTTTCCATTTTCATTAAAGCTTCGTTAAGAATCTGAATGTTGACTGAATGTTGATTCTTTTATGTTGCAATACTCTACTATTAAAATATGCACCTCATCATTGTTCAGCATGTTGACTGTTTTATTTTTAATTATCTTTACCATCTAGTTTTCAATACCACCAAAGATAGAAATATAATAAGCTTAAAGATTTAAAAATTTAAATAGTAAATATTATTTAAAAGTCATATAAAAATAATGCCAGTTTTATTTGAAATGTTTTGATTTTCTTTTGAAATGCATTATCCATATTTTAAGCTTACATATAAGTATTCAGAAAAATTTAATCAGAGAAAAATCTTTTCTGAGATAAATCCTGACATGGACTTGGGTTGCTTGTTTGTTTGTTTTATTAATAGGGGAGTGCATTTATCTCTTGGTATAATCTTTTGTCATAGCTTCCCCCCAAAACGGATGAAACTATATGTCTTTAATATTAAGTGTTTTCATAATTTTACACCTCTGAAATAAAAATATGTTTCACAATCAAAAATATGTTTCATATTTTACTATTATAACTAGTAGACTTTGTTTCTCAGTAAAACAAAATACATTGTGTTACAGTTGGCAAAATCACTGTTCCAATAAAATAAGATAGTATAAATATTCAAACAGAAGCATGAATTATCACTTGGAGATATCTTATCTTCCTTAGATTTAGCTACATAAGCTGAATTTTGAAACTCAAATGATTTATTTATAAAATAATTATTTTTGTGATTTAAGGTTTTTCTTCAGATATTATAGATATAGATATAGATGATATAGATATAGATTAAGAAACAAAACATAAAACTGGAAATCTTGCCTGCTAGCTCACTATTTTTTAAAGCAATGGATGAAAATTTTCTTAATAAACTTTATTGGCTTGGTTCTTAAAGGAATCCAGTATCCAGAAAAGCAGAATTGTTTGTTAAAGGAGATATAAATAGAGAACCCATTACAAAGACATCAAACTTAATTTTCTGTTCTAAGCAATATTTATTATTGTTCCATATTTTTTCTCTCTATATATGTGTCATAAGTAAGACTATTTAATATATACATGTACATAAAGTAAACATATTATAAATGTAAAAATGAAAGGCTCATTGTAGAAAAAAAAAATGTGCTTACCGTCATATTAGTCTCAGGACTGGATTCCCCATTCTTGTCAAGTGCTGTGGAAAAAGCTACCCTGGGAAGCTCTTTGAACCATGGATGTGAACCAGAACTCTGAGTTGAGGTATATTTCCTCAGATGATGACAGTGATTGGTTCTGACCTAAAATGGCCCAACTATGGTGTATTTCTGGACATTTAACTTAGTAATCATTGATAAATAACTGGAGACAGAGAGAATCACTTCCCACTGGGAATCAGTGTTAAGAGGAAAAGCATCCAGAACATCTAACACCTGTCTTGTGACTGGGAAAAAAGAGCTTATTACTTTGGTGGAAAATCTATACTTTCATAAAAAAGCTCTTCAACAGACATTTTAATTTTGCAAAGTGAGAGCAAAAAATCTGTGTCAAGAGTAAACAATGTACAAAGCACTCATCTCTTCTGCAGAATAATAAACAGGTTTCTTGACTGTAGATAATGACATCTGTTTCCTTTTAAATGTTTTTCTACCTTGAATATTGTAATATCTTTGAAAAACACAGCCTTTAATTCTTTTTTTAAATTTATTTCTTTTCAGAGAGAGAGTGCAAACAGGGCAGGAACAGAGAGAGAGAGAGAGAGAGAGAGAGAGAGAGAGAATCCCAAGCAGACTATGTACTTACAGTGAAGTGCCCAATATGGGGCTCCATCTCACAAACTACAAGATCATCACCTGAGCTGAAATTAAGAGTTGGATGCTTAAACAACTGGACCACCCAAATGCCTCAGCTTTTTATTTTTGATGTATGTATGTAATGATGCCAGTCTTTACCAGTAACAGATGGATCCTAAATGGCAGAGTCCATCCTTAATTGTAACTCTGAAGTCTCAGTGCATATCTTTTCATTTGTTTTGATTAATACCAATGTGGTTTGAAGTGTTGGGGTTTGGAGCATTGGCCAAGAAAGAATTTTTGAGACATTTTCAATATAAAAAGTGTTTTTATTACACCACTGGGACAGGACCTGGGGAAGGCAGTGGGGGTGTGGGGAGCGGGGAAGGAAGAGAAGGCAGAAACAACTGCACTGAAGTTGTGAAGAATGATCAATTATATACTTTGGAGTTGGGGGAGATAAAGACAAAGAAACTTTCCAAAAGGACTTGCATGTGTTAAAGAAGATTCACAGGATCCTAGAGGCCTAGCTGTTGTCAGGCTAAGGTTGATTTTCCCTCTAGCAAAGCATTAACATTAAGAGAGTTGGGTATCTTATATAACAACACTGAATTTTAAAAAGTTTTTTCAAAAGTTTAGTTATTTATTTTGAGACAGAGAGAGAGAGAGAGAGAGATTGAGAATGGGCAAAGGAGAGGCAGAGAGTGAGGGAGAGAGAATTCAAAGAAGGCTCCATGTTGCCAGCGTGGAAGCCACTGTGGGGTTCCAATTCATGAACCATGAGATCATGACCTGAGCAGAAATCAAGAAAGAATTAGATGCTCAATCAACTGAGCCATCCACGTGCCCCTAAAAAGAGATATTTTTTAAAGCCACAATAAAATAATATAATAACTATTTTTAAATGCTTTTTAAATAGAAAAGTTTTAGGTTTTAATACATACTGTAAGATTTTTTAAGTGAGTAAAAAAAGACTCCAAGGCAAAATGTTCCACAGGAGGAGTTTTATTGCATGCACCCTCGGGTAAGGTTTGGTGAGTCAAGAGAGGGGAGTCAGGGAAGTCGCGCCCGGGTTGGGTGGTGAGGGGTTTTATAACCTGTTGGTGGGGGTGGGGAAGTCCAGATAACAGGGGCAGTCTCTTGACTGGAAAGTCCCGGGTGTAAGGTTTCAGTTTCTTGCTTAAGTTTCTATTTCCTGCCAAAGTCATAATGGTCACCGATGTATTGGAGGGAAGGTCAGCCATCTTAAGAAGTCTGCCATTCTGTCGCGTCTCTGCCCTACCTCTCAGCCGGCCCAACACATACATTGTGATAAACATTACACTAAAACTTTCCCCCTGACTCTTAACTATAGAGAACAAACTAAGAGTTGCTGGAGTGGAGGTAGGCTAAGTGGGTGATGGACACTAAGGAGGACACTTGTGATGAGCACTGGGTGTTATATGTAGAATCTAAACTCTACTCCAGAAACCAGTATTACACTATATGTTAATTAACTAGAATTAAAATAAAAACTTTAAAAAACAAAAAAGGAGAACCTGGGTGGCTCTGTTGGTTAAACTTCCGTCTTCACCTCAGGTCATGATATGGTTTGTGTGTTCATGCCCCACATTGGGCTCTGTGCTGATAGCTCAGAGTCTGGAGCCTGCTTAAGGTTCTGTGTCTCCTTTTCTCTCTGCCCCTCCCCATTTCGTGCTATCTCTCTCTCTCAAAAAAAAAAAAGGTTAAAAATATTTTTAATTAAAAATATATAAATAAATAAAACATTTCCACAGATTTGTTGATATTTTCATTTAAATATGTCTAAAATATATTCTTTATCCTTCGGCAATACATTCCTTGAGGGCAAATTTGTTGCAATTTAAATATCATTAGAATGATTTACATTAAAAGGAGACATGGGAAGAAAAGGAATGAATATAGCTCACTCATAGAACTAATGTTAAGTAGAAATCACAGGAAAAAACTGAAATATAAACTGTCATATTCATTCCAGTGTGTCATTACTTCTAATTTTCTATATGAGTTACTCATTATCTGTCTAACCCTCAAAGGCATTAATTCAACCTATATTATCTGAGTGCCAACTGTGTGCCAAGCTCTATTGTAGGCACTGGTAATATTTCACCATTCACTATTTTATTCAATGAATAAAATAGATGCATTTTCTGTCTAAAATTTACATTCTATAAAGGGAAAAATTATCTAAATATATAATGTAATATTTATGTAATATTTGTAATTATTAATTACAAAAATTAATTATTAATAAAAATTAATTAATATAAATATTAATAATGTAATATTTGTGACAAGCATGTTCTTAAGTGACCACAAAATCATCATATTGATTTTGGGATTACAAACAAATTGTAGTGAGTAGGCAAATTTGCAAATATGGAATTATCAAATAATGAAGATCAACTTCTCTTGATGATTTCTATTCACTCTTCTCCGATTCTTTGCTTCTTTCTCTTCTTCCAGAATCTTGTACAATTACCTAGTCTTCCCTACATGTGTCATAGCACCTCACTGACACTTATTAGTATAACATTTATTTTACTATGATTAGTCTCCTTTTTTTCCGAAAACATACAGTCATCACTTTGAAAGCATAGATCATGGATAGATAATTTTGATATTTCTACTATATTCACATTTTAGGTATTCATTTAACATCTGTGGAAAAAGGGAGGGAAAGAGAGAGACAAGGAGGAAGCTAGGATGAAAAATGAGCAGTTCATTCCTCAGAAGCTGTTAACACAACTTTCTCAAAAAAACTCTGTGTTTTCCTGCTGTATCACAATGTGTCCTCCAAGAATTCATTTTAATTTTTATTTCATTTTTCTATCTTTGAAATAAGAGAAATAATACTTTCGCTTATTTCAAAAATGTCTGAAGACATTGAAGAGGAAAATCAACTTATTTTGAGCTCATTGGAAAGTCTTATCTAAATATGAGGCCAGGGATATTGTTAGTGTTATAATTATTTTTGCCGAGGGAATTTAAGAGACTATATAAATAAAATCTTCTGAAGTTGTTCATTTTGTTTGAAGTGGAATAAAACGTAAAGTTTTCTTTTGTAAGCAGAAGAGGTCTTACAAAATGAGCCTTCTTGGATCGGAAAGGAAAAGAAAAATACAAGCTTCGATACTACATCCGGGTTCATAAGCAGCCCATCACTGGCACCGTGCTTTACTCTTTTCTGAGTACAGAGACCAGTGGTTTGGTTTGGTTCATTTCGTTCTCTGGATTGAATTGGACTGTGCCCTTCTGAGGCTTCCTGCCTGAGAAATTATAACTTTGTACACTTTTTAATATGCATATGCAAAGTACCAAACTACTTTTCTCTCTTCATCCTTGTTTCACTAGGCTAAAATAAGATGAGTAAACGTCCTTGGTGTTCATCTGTATCTTATTAAGATGACAATAAAAGGAAATGAACCAAAAAGTGGTGACAAAAAGGTGATAGTCTATGGATAAAGGGGTGAAAAAAAGTTTATTTCCATTCATTTAAGACTCACTTATTATACTATTTTTATTTATTTCTTTAAATTTTATGTAAGGGATTCATGTGATTATAAAAAGACACAACCAAGTTTCCATAATAAAAAAGGTGATTATTTTTATTTGTTCATAAATATAAAAAAAAGACTTTAAAAATTGTCATGTGTTATATACATCATGCCTCATATTATATGTTATATACCTCATGCCTTTAGGGTTTACATGATTTATGTAAAATAGATGAGACATTAAATGTTTGAAATTACTTCAACAATAGGGCAGATCTGCACTTCAGAATAAATACTATAATTATGATGAAGAATAGAAAACATTATCCTCCACATTCTCAAGAACACAAAGCAATTAAGTGTGTTACATCTTTCAAAACAAGGTTTTAAAATAAAGTCATCCTCCAGTCAACACAAAGGAATAAAGATTTAGTTGTCACACCATTCTAGATACTTACAGATATTAAGACTATCCTATATTTAGCTCAGTTTACTTTAAAATCCTGGTTATCTAATAATTATCAAACGCATGACTATTTTATCTCAAATTACTTATGTTAGGTTATTTACTTATATGGGATTTTGTAGACTTAATAGTGGTTATGCCCAAATAGGCGGAAAGATCATGACTAAGAGTCAACAAAGATAATCATAATTCCCACCCAGACTATATTGCCTTTACCTTTTGAATGACACACATGACTAATCTTGTTTCAAAACTTTTCCCTCAAATCCAGTGTTCATATTGATAGATTTTTTAAAAATCTCAAATGTAATACCTGACATTTATTTTGCTTAAGAATCTTTAATCTAAATGGGTTTCCCTATTGTCATTTTTTTCCCACTTGTCATCAGGGGCTGAGACTGAGATCAGAATCATCAGAGTCTTACTCACATGTCTTAAAGCTATTTATCAGCCAAGGTTACCACTTGTCATTCTATGTAGTAAATGGCTTCTTCATAGTATGGTGGCTAAGATCCAAAGGTGAGCCTCACAAGAAAAAGATAACCATGTGGAAGGTCTATTGTCTTTTATAAGCTATCCTCAGAAGTCATAAAATAACACTTTTGCTGTATGCTACTTAGAAGTGAGTTACAAAGGCTATCCCATATTCAAGGGGAGAGGAATTAAGCTTTATATTATAAAAGCATGTTAAAGGGCATACTTATAAATGTGGCTAGGCTTAGAAAATAGAATTTGTCACAATCTCTTTAGCTTGAATAAGTACTGATCTATCCTAATTCTACCTCTCCATCTTGTAGCTGTTGTTTGACTTATTTCTTATCATTCAATAGGTAGAAGGAAATTTATCTTGTTCCAATTACTTTGGGTAAGAAGAAAGTATTTCCCTGGGAAACTGATAATAAAACCATTGACTTTCTATCAGCTAATAAAGCTACACCTTGTAAGTGGTCATACTCAGTGGGAGAAAAACATTATACATTATCATAAATCCCAATATTTCTTTTATTCATCTCTGATGTCTGAATTTTACATACTATTTATTGCCAAAAAAGAAAGTACATAAAAATTAAAGTCAATAATAACAAAATAACATTCCCAGGATCGGTAAGTAAATAAATCACTGTTCTCTGTAAAGCACTCTTCAGTTTGCACTTAAAAAAAAGGTTTACATAAGTGCCTTTTGAGGCTGATGATGAAATTTCTTTGATGCTAAAATTATTTTCTAAGAAATATTTCAAACTAGCAATCTCTGTTGTTTCTTGTCACCCGTAGCTGTGGCAAAAGACTGCTTCCATATAAATGAATGAGAGAAGGCATCATAAAAGATTTATTTCTGCTGCCCCATTTTTCTTATTTATTTCTAACATTCTGCCCATTTACCATGAGCTTCCTCACATTTCAGAAACAGCTAGTCGTCTTTGAGAACAAATTGTGCTATTTACTTCTGTCCTCAGAGAAAACGAATGGTTTAGTGGGTGAGATGTCCAGAACAATAAGGAAAACTGGTGTTATGTATTCCCAACAGAAGAAATAGATCTTCCGTAAATAACTCCCAGCACAATCATGGCAGGTCTCAGCACTGCATGGAGTTATACGTATTTTTTCTCTACATAACTTTAAAGTTTTTCAAAAGAAAAATCAGCAGAAGGCTGTTATGCAGATGCATAGACTTACTCCAAAATTATAGACACAGAATATTCAATACAAGGAAAGTGTTTCAGTTATATTTCTATATAATTTACTATACACACACACGCAGACTGATTTTCAACTTCAGGGACAAAAAATACTTTAGATGAAATGAATACAATAAATAATGCCATTGGGAAAAGAAAAATAATGTTATTTTGTATAAATCAAAGTAAATTCATTATAAAGTTTAATACATTATTATATTTTTGTTTTGTTTTGTTTGTTTTTGTTTGTTTTAAGTGGCTTCACACCCAGCAGGGAGCCCAATGCGGAGCTTGTGTTCATGAGCGTGATATCAAGACCTGAATCAAAATCAGATCAGTCACTTAATAGACTGAGTCTCCCAAGCTTCCCAGTAAATTTTTATTTAATCAGAAAGAAGAGCTAGATTTCTAACGTTTACTGAATCTATACCACATGTCAGATTTACTTCATAGGAGAGTTATATATTTATAAAAATTTAATTGAAGGGGTGCCTGGATGGCTCAGTCAGTTAGGTGTCAGACTCTTGATTTCAGCTCAGGTCATGATGTCACAGTTTCTGGGTTTGAGTCCTGCACTGGACTCCATGCTGACAGTGTAGGGCCTGCTTGAGATTTTCTCTCTCTCTCTGTCTCTCTCTCTCTCTCTCTCTCTGCCCCTCCCCTGCTTGCTCTCTCTCTCTTTCTCAAAATAAATAAACTTAAAAAAAACCTCTTAACTATTACAGATATTTTATATGATAGACATTTTTATTCTCATTACACATATGAGAAAATTGAGATTGATAGAAGTTAAGCAGCTATCCCCAATTCCTTAAAAAAGAAGTAAGGAAATTATTATTCCCAGCAAATGGCTTTAATCCATGATTTGGTGCAGTTAAGAGGTCAAGTGACATCTGTTGGTACAATCTGGGAATCTCAAGACACCCTCATATCTGACACCAATTGCAAGGTTCAAGTTCCTCAAAGCCACTTTTATGGTCAATAATTTGCTAGAAAAACTTACAGAACTCAGGAAAAATATTTTACTCATTGTTGGGGCTTATTGTAGTGAAAAGATACAGATAATCAGTACAGGAAAGAGTCCCTAGGGCAGGGTCCAAGGTACATCAAAATATAGTGCTTCCAACTGTCCTGTCCTAGTGAAGGAGTGAGACAGTGCTGATTTCTCCTAGCCATGTTGTGTGGCTGTATGCATGGAGTATTGCTAACCAAAAAACTTATCTTGTCTTTGGGGAGCAGAACTTTTAATAAAGGGGACTTAATCAACATGGCTGATCTAGTCTCCAAACCTGGCAGATGTTGAGTTGATACTGAGTGGTCCAAGGTCCCTCACTGCATTTTTAGCATAGATTACTAGACATGGCCAAAGGCCACCACATGAACAGAAACATTATTATCAGACAGGACATCCCAAAGGCATTGAAATTACCTTCTAGAAGTTGAGCACAAAGCCTAAAACTCTCTTTGGTCAAAGTTATTCATTTGATGCAGTTATCTTAACACAACTAAGTAATAAGTAGGAGCATACTCAGTGATATATATCTTACCAATTAAGCAAAAACAACAAAGGTTTATAAAATTTCCAAATGGAATAGTTTGGTTGTATTTTCATTTTGAATTATAAAATAATCTGTAGTACAATACCTCTTCTCAGTTTACCAAAGATTACTTTTTAAAGTCAGTTTTGTTCTAAATTGTACAGCAGGGGAAAGTATTTGTATAAATCCCACTATGAAACTATCTGACAGACTAATACAGTTCCTAACTTTACCAGAACTTTATTTGAAAGTTGAGTTTATATATTTTAGTTGAATTTTTTATTATGGGAGAGCAAATTCTAGTACAATTAATAAACATAAAAAGTTCTCTGTGACGTTCTACAGTGATGATTTCAGATCCATTTTTAGTTACAAGATAAAATTTAGAATATAGTCCTGACTCACTTGTTTTATCCTATGAAAACATCATGTCAGCAAAAATTTTATCTTCATCATTATATACTGATCTATTACTGTGAATGCACATCTATGTTTCAAATAAAGTGAACACTTGGGGGTAATAGATCTAATTAAATAGAAAATGTTTTGGTTAAAGAAATACAGATTTCAAAGAGAATGATGAAGTTTTCATAAGTAAACAGTGCTTGAAACTTTCCACTCTCAGGTGCTTTGGTAGGGAATTAAGGTGTAATGACATTGAAGTTGTAAGTTTATTAATTTTTTAAGTGTTATTATCTCATCCTATTAAGTGATTGTTATTGAATTAATGTCTGATAAAATATATTCAGTGAAGTTATAAAACTATGGTTGCACACCTGTACTCCTATACCTGTACATAAGATTATTATATCTGACATAGATTTCTTATTTTATAGTGGAGCTATTAGTTTTAAAACCCAAGACTAGTTTCTTTCATGCCTATCTCCTTTCTGATTACTCAGTAATAGAATTTGTTGTATTCGTATTTATTTGAATTGTGAAGAAAGCAATTATTTGAGGGAATGGAAGTGCTAGGGAGATTTCTGGACTGAATGGAGATAAGGCTTGCTGTTGCCAATGTCAGATTGCATCAAGTTATTCGGCATCATATAGTTTACAAGGATAATGGATCTTGATTCATTTTGACAATATGTCTGGTCTGAATATAATCTGCAATGTGTGTCATGATGCCTCTCAAATTTAATGGAACACCTTGTTTCCTTAGGAGTGGTACAGTATGTATGCTTCATGAGCCTTTCCAGATATCTCATATTGTTCATCCTGAAATTAAGAGCAGAATTTACCATACCAAACAAGACTTTTTGAGAGGGACTTTGTTATTTGGAGAAGGCAAAGAAGATTTGGCTTAAAATCACAAATTCTTCAAACTTCATATTAAGTATCACTTTCAATTCCCCATATAATTATGTAATCATATTTCATTCATTCAGGAAGAAAAGCATGAAAGAAGAATAAGCAGATATTTTAGATCTCTGTAGATTTTTTAGGACTTAAGGATGCAGAATATCCCTGGTTCTACAAAATGGTAGTGTGAAGAGTTCTTACATGAAATGGAGTTCTTACATCTGTAAAGGTGGACTAGAAAGAAAACTTCTCTTATGTAATTCAGAGTATTGCACATATTTAGTTTTTAATTATAGTTAAGTTGTGCTATCCAAAATCATTGGCACGTAACTATTTTTGATACATAAAAACTGTGACTTCACTTAATAAAACCATGGACAGATACTTGTCTACACAGTTGTTTTTTTCCCCAAAGTTTCCCAACGTTTCTCTCAAAGTTTATCCACAACTTTGTCCATTTAGGTTGTTAATAAGTGCTTTTCAACAGTAAGTTCATAACATAGGTTAAAGTATTTTTTAGGAAAAATCTCAACAAAATTACTTGGTGCATAGTAACTTTTTTTTTTTAATATTTTTATTTATTTCTAGGAGAGAGAGAGAGAGACAGCGTGAGCAGGGGAGGGTCAGAGAGAGAGAGGGAGTCACAGACTGAAACAGGCTCCAGGCTCTGAGCTTGCAGTCAGCATAGAGCCTGACGTGGGGCTCTAACCTACAGACTGCGAGATCATGACCTAAGCGAAAGTCGGACGCTTAACCGACTAAGCCACCCAGGCGCCCTGGTGCATAGTAACTTCTAACATTACGTTTTTGCCAGAGTCCCGGTCAGGTGGGGTCCTGGTGTCCCTGAATGATGGACGGTGTCGGTGAGGGAGGGATGAGAGAGGTGTGGGATTCTTTCTGGTCACTAGCCAGGCCTCTCTGTACTGTCTGAGACTCAATTTTATTTTATGATTTAGTGTTTGGGAGACAGCATAGGAGCGGCATTCTGATGATAAATCCTTTTATCAGTCAAGACTTTCCAGAACATTGATATGCAAAAGATGGGGAACAGCCCAGAAGTGACATTAGCATAGTAAAGGCAAAAGTTAGTTCTTGTGAGCAGGGATCAACATCCAGTCACTTAATGGGAGGTATTAAGAAAAACAGGTCTTTCAGGATAGCAATGTTGCTTCCATAAACACAAAAGAAGTTCCTACAGTAAGTTCCTTCACAAAGTGCAATCAGCATATCAAAGCCAGAATGAGTCACTCCTACTATCAATTAACAAGGTGAGTTGGGGGTCTGTACTCAATCTGAAATAATTGGGTGCAGGTGGATATCGGGGTCGCCATCTGATGGTAAGAGTCCGTGCAGCTTACCTTAACCTCATAAGGAGTTCTTAACCTATGAGTTCAGAAAATGGCTCGCAACACATTTTCTTTTTAAACTATACATATCACAACTTTGTCATCAAAGAGTCACTTGACAGTAACAAAAATAGGTCTAGGAAAACACTTAAATTACAAAAATAATATTAAGTATATATGTTTTTCTTAACTGAGGAGATTCATTTTTTTAGGCTGTATGAATATCAGGACTCCAGTGCACACTGTGATTTGATGATTTGTGATGATGACACGTGTGATCTTTATCATCACCTTCATCTTCAATATCACTATCACATTGCACTATGCAAGTTCTCCATTTTGGAAATCTGAAATGCTAGAAAATAAGACCTCTAAATTTTAAAAATGAAAATAAGGTAATTTCAGGTCTTGATTATAGGCTTTTTATCATCCCAAAGAGAAATTTAGGTAACTATGTATATAAATAAATAATGAAATGTTAGGATACTTTATTGGGTATGAATTATAAAAACTATAAGAGCACATGTCAACATTATAATAACTGTAGGGGTAATTGAATGAAGACTCTGAAAGATTACATTAAATTATACAAAAATGTTTAAGTATGGCCAAAAAATATATATTTTTTTGAATTTTGAAAATGGAGTTTATAAAAAAGGGGGAAATAACACTTCCATGCTGACTAGGTTCACAGGTCCAGTATTGTTTAATCGGGTATATAATCAGTGGAAACTGAGCAAAGAAACCTCAGTAACCAACTCCCTTGGCCTATATTCTTTATGTAGTAAAGAACCCACCTCACCTTCTAATTGCCTGTTTGGATATTTATAATGTTATTATTAAACTCTAAATTGATTTTTACAATGGCAATGTACCTAGAATTCAAATCATTTATTAGACTTTAAATCTAGATGAGAACTATATTTTTAAGAATTAATTAGGCATTTTTTAGAAACCCAGGTCTCAAAATTAATTATATTATGATTTGATTTCATAACTATATTTTAAGAAATTAGAATGTAAAGAATATTAACTCATCATATTTATTTAAAATCATTCTTTCTTATGTTTTTATTTATTTGAGAGAAGGAGAGCACAAGCAAGGGAGGGGCAGAGAGAAAGAGAGAGGGAAAGAGAGAATCCCAAGCAGGCTCTATGCTGTCAACACAAGCCTGATGCGGGGCTCAAAACCATAAACGGTGAGATCATGACCTTAGCTGAAATCAAGAATTGGACGGTCAAAGGATTGAGCCACCTAGGTGCCCCTAAAATCATTTCTTATTGGTCAAAAATTACTTTATATTTATATTTTCAAAGAAGTATAGTAATATTTCTCAGATGGTCTTTAAAAATCATAAACCAAAGCTAAAAACCACTATTGAATGGTGGTGTATACAACCACTCCAGAAAATTTAGTTTTAAAAAAATACAAAACTACAGGGATACCTAAGTGGTTCAGTCGGTTAAGTGTCCAACTTTGGCTCAGGTCATTTTTTCACAGTTCATGGGTTCAAGCCCTGTGTTGGGCTCTGTACTGACAGCTCAGAGCCTGAAGCCTACTCCAGATTCTGTCTCCTTCTCTCTCTGCCTCTTCTCTGCTCACATTCTGTCTCTCTCTCTCTTTCAAAAATAAACAAACATTTAAAATATTTAACATAAAAAAATAAAAAACTGTCAATTATAGTGATTTATTTACCAATATTGCCTTTGGATTACCATTGGATTATTCTAAATATTTCATGGCTCAACAATGACTTTATTTTTTTTCCTATCTGCTGACAATAGTGTTATACTTTATCTTATTATGTACTTTATCTTATTATTAAGATTTTACTAAATATTACAATTGCTTAAAAAGATAAAATCAATTAGTTGTCACCAGTCCCTACCTCACAGAACTTGAAGTTGATGACTAAAATCAGTGTTATGGTTTGGACCTATATTCTTCCTCCTTTACATTATTTTCAGGACGGCCTTTGTCTTATCCATAAGGTGTTTTGTGATATTCAGTAAACATAACATTTTTCTCTGAGATACTCTGCATTTCCCTTGAATGTACAATATCTTGCGGGATATTTCTTAGCATTAGGAACTTAAGATAGAAGTTTGTCATATTGTACTTATTTACTATACAAAACTCTCACACCGGGACATCATCTTTAGCTTTGATGCCTGTCTTCTACAGGTAGTTAAGTAGTCCTTGGAAAATATACCAAAGTTGGGACTCATTGGTTGGGGCTGCTTTTCAAAAAATATTAAAGCCCAAAGTAGAGAGATATTAACATATAAAGACAACACCTACATTTACTCCTTTTCTTTTCTTAATATAGTTCCATATAACTTATTATGGAATGTGGATTTTCATAGCAATGAGAAGGGGGACTAATTTGGCAGTGTTATAATTAGAAAGGAATTCACACTATTCAAAATTAATTACTATTTTGTGAACAAAGCTTTAGAAGCCATGGTAGCTAACTCAGTGATGCTAGAACATATCAAGAAGTAAACACTTCCAAATTCAATTAACTATACTTGTTTTTATTTTCAGAGTACTATCTTCACAATCATTGTGTAGGCATAGGGATAGTAAATCCTCTGACTAAGAAAAACATATTTCTTAAGAATGAACTGTGAACTCGGCTTCTGGTATGGTGAAATAAGCTTCCACTATATCAAATCTCAGATAATATCTATAAACTCTGATTTAAAAATCTTTTTAATTACTTGAAGATCCTTTAAAATGAAGAGGAAGAGGTATATTCTATTGGTAATCCAACTTCAGAAAAATTAAAAAACATGGGGTGTTATCCATCTTGAGAAAAAGTTGCAATTGGTATTGCCTAGAATAGCTAAAAAAAAAAAAAAAAAAAGAAAGAAAAAAAAAGAGGGAAATTCCAAGAAGAGAGGGAACCAGAAAGATAGAATTTCATGCTCTCCGTATAAACTCTGTTCCAGTCTCTGGATGACAAGTAGAATAAACGTATCTGGATGAATCAAAGAAGCTGAGATAAGTGTAGAAAAATGAACTGTAATTTGAGCTTCTGCCCAGAAGACAAAGTTTGCAGTTTGAATGCAGTTTGCAGTTAATCACTTGTTAAAACAAATAGGGCGCCTGGGTGCCTCAGTCGGTTAAGCCTCTGACTCTTGGTTTTAGCTCAGGTCATAATCTCACAGTCTGTGGGTTTGAGGCCAATGTCTGGCTCCAGGCTCCATGCTGGTAGTGCTTGGGATTTTCTCTCCTTCTCTCAGCCCTCCCCCTGCTTCTGATCACATGTGTGTACTCACCTCTCTCTCTCTTTCAAAAATAAATAAACTTTAAAAAATTAAAAACAAACAAGCAATATGTCAACATACTTCAAATCATTTTAATATAATCCAGTCTCTATAGTATCACATTTACCATGTCCAGAATGGAATTGAAAAACAAAAACAAAAACCCTCAACATACAAAGAGCTAGGAAAATATGACCTATTAAGAGAAAAAACACCCAGCATAGATCAGCCCCAAGATAATGTAGATAGACTTAGCAGATAAGGAACTTTTTTTTTTTTAATGTTTATTTATTTTTGAGAGATAGAGCCTGAGCAGGAAGGCTCAGAGAGAGAGGGAGACAGAGAATCTGAAGCAGGATATGCACTGTCAGCACAGAGGCTAGAATCCAGGCATCTTGAGATCCTGACCTGAGCGGAAGCCATGACCTGAGCTGAAGACAGACACTCAATTACCGAGCTACCCAGGCACCCCTTAGCAGATAAGGATCTTAAAGGCTGTTACAGCTATAGTCAAAAATGAAAGAAAGACATGTTCACAATGAATGTAAGGATTGAAAATTTTAGCAGAGAATTGGAAAATACAAAAACAACCAAATAGATATTTTAGAACAGAAAATTATAATATCTGAAATGAAAAATACTCTGTATGAGGTAAAACATACGATGGAGATATCAGGAAAAAGAATAACCATCAAAAGATTATTTACAGCATTTATCCAATCTGAAGTCGAGGGAGCAAAAATATTTAAAAATATTTTAAAAGAATTAAACTCTGACATACTATTTAAGATAAAGTATTTGAGTGAAATATTCTTTTTTGATACTAAACTTTAAAATATAGTGCTATTTCCTAGGTGTTGTATGTAAGTCATGGACCACTGAATTGTGCAGCTGAAACTAATATTCCACTGTATATTGACTAACTGGAATTTAAATAAAAACTTGAAATTACAAAAAAAAACCAAAGTCTGCATATACAGTTTAAAAAATATAGTGTGATTTCATTAAAAAAATAAACAATATTTATTTTCTCTGACCTATTTCTTAAATCATTATTCAGCAAATCAATTACTTTATCAAACCTTACATATTTAAATGTATAAAAATTGTAGAAAATATTGTTCAAATACATTAAATAGGTGCACTCTTTTTATATGCAAATTGAAATAGTTTTGATTGAATCCCAGGAAAATACATGGCAAAATACATGGCACTTCCAAATACCAAGTACTTTTTTCATATGTATGAAAAAATGTAATGAATGCTAAATTTAATATAAAATTGAAATGTAATTAAGTTCTTATTATTTGATCTTACATTGCTCTTTTATTTTCTTGTAGCCAATTCTTTTCATTTTCCTTGTTTTTAACTATTTATTTTGATTGACACAATATTATTTGTTAATATTATTATCTAATATAATATAATGCTCTGATATGTAGTCTATATGTAATGTAGAAGGAGATTTTCATGGAAAGCTTTGGTAGTCTCTGAATCTCTTTCCCTTCCATCCTTATAAAGAAATAATAAGGTGTGTTTTTACTTTCAGCTCAAGCCTTAGAAAGATGTTCTGTATAAGTACTGTGCGCTCATCAACTGCACCACCGGAGCTCCAAGACTTAGAAAGATGTTCTAATGCAACACTCTGAGAAAAGATTTAGATCTTGGAGCTTCTGATCTATGCTTATGAAATCTGTGGCTGCCCAATGGTCTAATGTTGAATTGGCAACGGCCAATGATTTTCTTGTGTGGAGAGAGGAGAAAAGGGAAAAAAGGATATATGTGTTGTTTTCTATGGAACACATGCAGAGTACTCAAGACAGAGCTGGCAGGAGGTTCCTTTGGATTCCGACCAATAAGGCTGCCCAGAGGTCAAGGAACTCAGTAAGAAGAAGCGGGATGCCAAAAGAAGCAATTGTTAAGTGACCCGATGGAGAAATTGTGTCTTTCACATTAAAAACAAAACTGCAGGTGAGAAATGACCAGTGGTGGGGTGTCTTCAAAGAACAGATAGCAGCAGACATGAGAGAAAAGATTTAGCTTACATGAGCCGAGTCCAAGGAGCCCAGAAAACAGCTGGTGATCGTATCAGTCGATAAGTACACTTCCTACTCCCTTAATACTACAAAGTCTTGTTGCTTCAAACTTAACACACACACATAAAGCATATTAAATGAGGAAGTTGGAGTAAACTCTCTTAATTTTACTGATTACACTTTCAAAAAATGTTACTGGATCAGAGTTATGTATGGTAAAAAAAATCCATAAATACTCCAGTTATATGTTCCTTGTCTTTTCAAATCCTCTGAACAAAATAGTTCACTGGCTAATTCTCTGTCAGATACCAATGAACCAAATCACCCATTGCGAGGCAGCTGTCTTCTGAGTATGTGAATCACAGGCTCTGAAATTGTCTGTGTATCACTGGTAAGCCTTCTCCTTTGTAGGATCTTAGCTTTTGCTGTAGGTTCCTGAAAATCCCATTAACCTTCCATGCTTTTCTGCTTAAATCACACTCTCATTTTATAAGCACTTTAAAATTTTATTCTAATGCATTAGAGTTGCTGCACTACAATGCCCCCATAAAAAAATTCTTGTGCTTTACAAAGTCAATTTTCTTGGACTTTTTTACCTTTTGTTTAACACTACGCTAATGTGGCATTCAGCCATAAAAGAAATGGTCTAAGCTGATTTATTTTCATCAAGAATATTGTATGTCTTTAGTACCTTGCTTTAAAATTTGACCTAGGGTGACCTTGGCCTTATTAAATTGCTACATCAAACTTTCACCTATATTGTTCAAATAACAGGATTTTAAGCACTGCTCCATTAAATACCTCCTCTGATACATTAAAGGTTGAACAGATAGGGTGTCTTATTTCTAAACCGATGGTCAGTATACATATCTGTCCATTTTTCAAAGTACAATGTGAGTCACCTGAGGGAGTCCATTATAAGTAAGTTGTACATATTGATATTGATGCTGATTATAATCAAGGTTCATTAACTTGTAAACTGGATACATAGGTTGCAGTTGAGAATCAAGGACTAACTAAAAACTATCAATACTAAATGTATTGAAGTAAAACTAAAATTGGCAATACTAATGTACAGCCCAATCAATTTTGCCTTAATTTCTATAATGCATTATCCATTACATTTTCCAAAATTATTAAATGAATTATTTAATTCATTTTCTACTTTCCAACAATCTGACCCTTTGGTCTATGTAGATGACAACCATCTTACTATATTGAAGGAATCGAGGAATTCATGTAAGTTCTCTCAATTTTTCCTTTCCTGCTCAAAATTGTTTGCATTTTTCTTCCCACAGGAAGGATTTTTCCCTCACTTTTTCAAGAAGTATGAATTCCATTTCTCCTGATTTTATTAATAATTTCTTTTTCCTTTTGTGTATTTTTCTATTTATCCACAGAATTCTTTTCAATTTACAATTTTTTAAAAATTTTGCCTGCATAAGTGAGTTATTGAGGTTTTTTTGGCTGAAGTTAACTCATTATCCATATATGTCAAACCCTTGCTTCTTGACTTCCATCTCCATCATTTTATTAAATGATGACCAGTGATTTCTATTAACAGTGCACATTTTTTTGACTATGAGGTGCCATTGACACTGCTGGTCATTTCCTTAGAGATAAGTTTAGATCAGCAAATAGCAGTTATTGGCCAACTGTGTCCCTAGAACTGATTTGTCCTTATGACCATTGATTTCTTTTTCCCTGTATCCATCCTCAGGTTGCTGTGGTAATTTAGGATTTCAGGACAATTTAGGATCAAATGAAACCTTAATTACCCATGTTTAATTTCTTAGGAAGCAGGTTTCATCTTGTGCCTTCGAGGATGATATCTATAAGAATATTCTAGGAGCACTGGGTGGCTCAGTCAGTTAAACATCCGAATTCAGCTCAGGTCATAATCTCACAGTTTGTGGGTTTGAGCCCCACATCGGACTATGTGCTGACAGCTAGGTCAGAGCCTGGCGCCTCCTTCAGATTCTGTGTCTCCCTTTCTCTCTGACCCTCCCCTGCTCACGCTGTCTCTCTCTCTGTATCTCAGAAATAAATAAAACATTTTAAAAACAATTTCAAAAAATTAAAAATAAAAAGAATATTCTCTATAATGCTTTTGTGGCAAAGAGATTCACATCTTCTGGTGGGCATCTCTAATATATCAGCTTTTTAATGAGGACAGCTTAAGAGAGGAAAGATTTCTGTTACACTTGTGCTAATATTTATAAATGAAATATGTATAAAATATTTTGATGCTGTTTTCCAACACACTGATTTACATACGTTTAATTTGACTATTACCTCTGGCCTAAGCCCCAACTCTTTGAAGTTTCACTTTTTTTTTCTAAAAATGTCCCCAAAATGTCTTTAAACCAACTCAAATTCTGCTCTTAAAGAGATTTAAAAATCTGTTTGTCATAAAATTGTATAACTTAATGTAAACTTAACAAGGCTTCCAAATGGTTTATTATACTAGTCTTCACATAGGTGAATCAGATGATGTTAGCATATATTATCTAAAGATTTAACTTATGTTTATAAAGTATGCCCCCTTCTTCCCTTTCATGGTGTAAAGATCTGTACAATAACATGCCCAAGGGTAAGGTTTTGCAAGTACTATTTATTAATTGTATACATTTAATAAGCTCTAGCTTCATTTTAAGTATTTATGATAATTTTTCATCTCTCAATTATGAACCACCACAAGAATTTGCTCTCAAACGAATATTTGTGTAGAGCCTTTTTCTATACATAGCTCCATTCCCTTTGAGATTTAAATAAATGGGTTATTCAGACCTACAGCACACCACACTATTTATCTAAACCGGTGCTGACTATGCAAGTGTCATTTGGAATTTTTGAAATGCGGATGTTAAAACAAGAAACCTACATAATCAATTTAAAAACCATCCTTCATAATTCCAAGTTTAAATTAAGAAAATAATGCCTAAAGGAAATTTAGACTAAAAATCTGCTTCTTGGTCATATTGTTTCCACAGGGAATTTATATCCTATCAATTTCTTTAGGGCATTATTGCCTTAATATAAATTTGAAGAGATGAAGGATGAGTTTTTTAAATTATATTGTGTTGTTGCAGAACTGGGCATGTATTATTTTTTTCTTCATGGAATATAAATAAAACTTCTCCAATGCTGATCTAATTATATTTTGTAATACTCAAAATTAATGATGAGAAACCCAATAAAGCAAAGAAATATTATTCCTTTGACGCATTTTAACATTGTTTTTACCCATTTTTGAACCTCTTCACTAAGTTTATTAGTAGGCACATGTTCTCTACTGTGACATGAGATAATGAACATCCATGAAATTGGTCAATTTAGAAGTCTCTGAGACCTAGAACTCCACATTTTGTATGCAGAGCATGTGATATTGGGAACTGGAATTGTCTTTTAGTGACTGAGTTAGACATAAAGCAATGTCTAGAAGGGACAGTGCCACAAAATGGGTGGAATTCCGAACAGTATGCATAAGGGATAGCTAGCAAGACATGACAAAATATTTACAAGAAAAACTAATAGGAGTCCAGCAACGGAAAGTCTAGAAGTGAACAAAAAGCAGATTCCAGTGTCAGGCAGCAAGAGAGATGGGGTACCACAGGGTGTGAGCTCAGACACGTGTCTCCAAACCCACAGTGCGTGAGAGCTGAGAAAGAGGGCCTCAATGACAGGAGTACAGGGCAGGATATGTAAATAGTAGCTCAAATTTAGGTAAATAAAGAGGCATTGGAGTAACAACCTGAAATACTGGGCAAATCAACTATGTATCTTAGAACAAGCAAAAGTTCAGCAATAGAATGGGAACATGACAAACAGAGGAACAAGTTTAACTCAAATAGTAGTTTGAATGTTAAAATAACTTTTTCCTAAGGATACTATTGTACCCAGAAACTTGGCATAGATAAACAACTAGTTACCTCTCAAATATGTATAGATAATGAAAGGTAAATGTCCATGGAATAAAGATCTGTATAAGCTATTTTAGTGAACAACACAATGCCATATGAAATGTATATGATGAAAAAATAAGTTATTTTCTTAGTAAAATCAACTTTAATTTTTAACAAATTTTACAGCCCTATTTTTGATATAAAACAAATTGTCAATATTAAAGGGTGCAATTTGATACTTTTTTAAGGTTATTTATATATTTTTGAGAGAGAGAGAGCTCATATGTGAGCGGGAGGAGGGGCAGAGAGAGAGGGAGAGAGAAGAACCAAGCAGGCTCTGCACTAACAGCACAGAGCCTGTCATGGGACTCAAACTCAAGAACCAAGAGATCATGACCTGAGCTGAAATCAAGAGTCTGACACTTACCGATTGAGCCACCCCAGAGCCCCTTGTTACATTTTAATAAATATCTACCTCCATGAAATTATCAAAATGAAAATAATGCATAAATCCATCACATCTTCAAAGTTTCTGTCTCATTTTTTTAAATGTTTATTTGTTTTTGAGAGACAGAGAGAGACACAGTATGAGCAGTGGAGGGGCAGAGAGAGGAAGGAACAAACTCCAAAGCAGGCTCCAGGCTATGTGCAGTCAGCACAGGACTTGACATGGGGCTCGAACCCGCAAACTGGGAGATCATGACCTGACCAAAGTCAGATGCTCAACCGACTGAGCAACTCAGGCTCTACTAAGCCTTTTTTTTTTTTTTTTTAACCCTCCTTACTGCCACTTCCAACACACTCATCCAGTCTCCAAGCAAACAATGACTTGTTTTCTGTTACTATAGAAATGTTTCATCTTCTAGAATTTTATATAAAGGGCCGTATACAGTATATATTCTTTTTTTAATTTTTTTAAACTCACTATAATTATTTTGAGATTCATCCATGTTGCTGCCATGTCAGTTGTATATTACTTTTAATTGCTGAGTAGCGTGGATAATACCAAAAATGTTTAATCCATTCACTTGTTAATGAACATTTAGGCTGTTTCCAATTTTTGTGTGAATATATGCTGTGACAAATAAATGAAATCATGGGCATATAATACGTATATGTATAATGTTTCATGAAACTGCCAAACTACTTTTCAAAGTGGTTGTGTCATTTTACTTTCCCAAAGGCAGTGTAAGAAAATTTCAGCTGCTCTACATTATATCAATACGTGATAAGATTATATATATTATATATTATGTTATTATCATATTAATGCATAATGATATATAAATATATATTTAAATTTAGACATTCATTTTTCATCTCTTGGTATCTCATAGTAATTTTAATTTGCATTTTCCTAATGACTGATAACCTTGAAAATATTTACATGTACATCTTCTCCATTCGTATATCTTTTTGAATAAAGTAGTTCAAATTTATTGCCCGTCTCTTAATCGGATATTTTCAAGAGACTGATTTATTCTTAAGTGGCCTTTAGCAGCTTTGTCTTTCAAAAAGTGTGTTTTTTAATTGAAGTTTAATTTATTGACATTAAGTTATTTATATTGTTCCCTTATTATCACTTTCCTGTCTGTGGCATCTGAAGTCATTCCAAGTATTAGACATGTGCCTTCTCTTCTTGATCATTCTGGATAGTTTTCCAATTTTATTTGTCTTTTTTAAAAACTGCATTTTTGTTTCATTCATTTTATTTATTGCCTTTCTTTCACCTATTTCAATTACTTCTGGCTTATCTCTATTAGTCCTTGTATTCAGCTTATTTGGAATATAAATTAATCTTCTTTTTATATTTTCTTACCACCAAAGCTGGATCATTGATCTCAAGTCTTTCCTCTTTTCTAATATAGGTTTTTCTAATATAGGTTTAAACATGCACTGTTTAAATTCCTCCCCACACATTTTGAAATAGTGTGTTTTAATTTTCATTAAGTTCATAATGCTTTCTAATTTCCCATTTTATTTATTTTTTCTTTAATCCATGTGTTATTAGTAGTTTATAATTTGGCTTGCATATATTTTAATATGTAATGGTCGTCCTTCTGCTATTGATTTAAATTTAATTCCTGGTGATTTGAGAATATACTTTGTTTGGTTTAGTATTTTTAGATGTGCTGAGGTTTTTTAGATCACAGAATATATTCTATCTATTTACTTGGTAAAGGTAGTGTAAGAACTTTGACAAATGTAAACTTTTATTTAATATTGACTTTCTTTTAACTTCATTTTTCGGAGCAGTTTTAGAGAATTAGTTTTCTAGAGCAATTTTTTGAGAGCAGTTTTAAATTCACAGCAAAATTAAGAAGATATAGAGATTTTTCCATACACTCCCTGCCCACTTATAACTAGAACTAGGAAAGCCAAAAAATAAAAAATAAAATAAAGAACAAAATTTGAAGACTTACATTTCTCAATTTCAAGATTATATAAAGCTACAATAATCAAAACAGTATGGTGTTTGTACAGGAATAGACAAAGTTAAGAAATAAACTTTTGTATTTGTTGTTGGTTAGGTTTTGTGAAAGGATACTAAGAAAATTTAAGGCAGAAAGGAAACTTTGAGAAGTGACTCTAGACAATTGGATACACAAAAATTAAAGTTCAATCCTGGTCTTACACCATATAAAAATTAATTTTAAATGGGGCTTACTTCTAAATATAAGCACTAAAACCATTGAATTTGTAGAAGAAACAGGAGAAAATCATTGTGACTTTGAATTAGTCAAAGATTTTTCTTGTATGAAACGAAAAGCATGACTTATTCAAAAATGATACATTGAATCTAATCAAACTAAAACTTAAAAAACTGGGTGACTCAGTTGGTAAAGCATCTGGGTCTTGATTTTGGCTCAGGTGATGACCTTGCAGTCAGGCTCTGCAATGAACATGGAGCCCGTTGGGAATTCTCTCTCATCTTCACTCTCTACTCCTCCCCTGCTCATGTGCGTGCTTTCTCTCTCTCTAAAAAACAAAACAAAACAAAACAATAAACTTAAAAATTTATTCTAATAAAAACACACAGTTGAGAAAATAGTAAGACAAATCACAGATTGAAAATATTTCTAAATCATTTATGTAATAAAGAACTTATATTCGTAGTATATAAAAACTGATACAACTAAATAAAAAATCAGTCTAATTAAGAAATGGGCAAACTAATTGAATAGACGTTTCATCTAAGATTTATAGATGATAAATAATTACATGCTTTATTGGATTATTTCTGTTTTTATATCTTCAAATTATCTAACCTTTTCCTCTGAATTTTCTATCTGCTGTTAATCTCATACAGTGAAGTGTTGAAAAATCTCAAATCTATTTTTCCTCTCTACTAGTTCTGCTTGAATCTTTCTTATTTCTCCTCTCTCTACTTAAATATGGTAAATGCTCCCCATGACTTCTTGAAAATATATAAAATAGTTATAATAACTGTTGGTGTGCTTGTATACTAAATCTATCATCTGTGTCATTATTGTATCTGTTTTGATTTTTTGAAATTTTATTTATTTGTGTGTGTGTGTGTGTGTGTGAGAGAGAGAGAGAGAGAGAGAGAGAGAGAGAGAGAGAGAGAATGAGTAGGGAGGCGCAGAGAGAGAGAATCCCAAGCAGGTTCCACACTCAGCACAGAGCCTGATAAGGGCTCAGTCTCACGACTGTGAGATCACGACCCGAGTGGAAATCAAGAGTTAGACATTTAACTGACTGAGCCACCCAGGAGCCCTTGTTTCAGTCTTTTACCCACTGTTGACACCACCAACAACTATTGCCTGACAGAATATTTCACTGCTCTGGTTTTCCTCATCCATTTAATTTTTCTTTTCTCCTTTTTCCCCCTATGCTTAGTCTTTAAATATATAAAGTCTGCATCTGTTTTTCTAGCTTTATCTCTTTTTTCTCTTAATAGAAGATCTAGGAGGCAGTATTATGTTTTTTCTTTATTTCAGAAGTTTTCACTGTATCATTTGCTTTAACATTTTGTGTCCCTAAAAGTTTTTTTTTTAACCATACGTGCTTTCTCCTATTCACTTTATCTATGTTCCCTGTCTGTCTGTCTGATCATCCATAACACACACACACACACACACACATACACACACACACGTGTCCATGTATACAATAGAAATGATTTCTGTCTTTCTAAGTCTATTCCTCCTACACTAATTCCTGGCCTCTCTAATAGCTTATTGCATATTCTTATTAAAGCCCTGTTCAATTGGAAAACATTAATTAACTTTTTTAATACTTAGTTGCCTCATCTGTAATATTGATATTTTTATGTTGCTTCACTCACTATGAACTCCTAGTACTGGACCATGCATGCTAGGATTCTCCCCTCAAGCCTCTTTCTGTTGACACTCAACTCCTTATGTGACCTCATCCAGGGTAATGGATTTAAATTACCCCTGTACCATTGCAGTCCCCACCTTAGCACAGCCCTAAATGCCAGACTCTTCCATACACTTAAAATTATGATTATGATAGACATCTCAAAGTCTACAACTCAACTCCTCATTTACTCTCGTCAAATGTGCTCCTTCCACCACTTCTTCATTGAAATAATGCCACGTTCACCTTTCTATTTGCTCAGACCACAAATCTCCAGGCCAATCTCTCTTCCCTTTCTTTACCATCGCAGAACTGGTTCACCAACAAAATGCGTTGGTTTCACTTTCAAAGTACATTAAGGAACTTTTGACTTCTCACAACCTTCATCTCTACCCTCTGGCTTAACTCTTCCAGGTCCCATTTAAGTGGTTGGAAGAGCTTCCTAACTTGTCTCCATGGCTCCACCCTTGTTCCTTTCTGGTGTCCAGTTACCTTTTCAAAGCATTTATTAAAACTAAACACCTTTTCATTTCTTTGGCCTCATCACCTACTGTTCTTCCTCCGTATTCATTATTCTTTAGCCCCTTGGGCTCTGCTCTTCATCTGCATGGAATATTTTTAATTTAAGTATTGGAACAGCTCAATCCCTTACTCCCTGAAGGCTTCTTCTCATGTCTTACCTTATCATGTGTTTCCTTTCTTGCAGACCATATATAACAATAATCCCTCTCCCTACTCCTGGCACAAGTTCCTTTTCTCCACCTAGCAGGAGATGAACTATTTATCCCAATTATTCACTCCAGTTCCATGTAAGAGGGTTATGCATCCCTACCTGCTGCCATGTTATTTGTGGTACCCTTCTGCAAAAGGAATGCATCTGCCTGATTCATTGAAATCATGTTTTGCTGTATGAGTTATTTGACCAATGAAAAAAGACAGAAGTGGAAGTGTTCTAGTTATATCAGAGGTTTTACTACTTAGCTTATGGTTTTGTTTAGTTTCCTGTACCTTTTGTTCTGCCATGAGCATGCTTTGTCCCAGATTATTATAGTTAGAGTAGCACCACATTGGACCCAGTCAATGAAAGGCACGTTGATTTCAGGATTATTATTAAAACATAATAGGTAAAGTCGGCCATCTGGATATACTGTATATTGCCTATTTTATTTATTTATTGTCTTCCCTACAAAAGTGTTACTACCATAGGAGGAAGGGCTTGGTCTGTTTTGTTTTCTCTTGAATTCCCAGAACCTAAAATAACACCTGATACATGGTGAAACTCAACAAATATTTACATAATGAATAATTCAATAAATAAGAGGATATACTTATATATCTCCATTATATACATATACTAAAAATACTAAATTTTCAAATATGAAATTCATGTTGTTTAAAGTACCATGCTATTCAAACTTTTATAGTTTTCACAATGTAAAAATGAGAGCCCTGTACATAGTATGTGTTTAATATAAATTTTCTCATACAGTTAAATTGGTATTTACCATCAGTTTGTGTCAGAGGATAATAAATTTCAAACATGTTCTTGATTTATTAATAACTTTATAAAGTAGTGTGAATTTTAATCTCTTTGCAGATTGTGAAAGATATGGTTTAATTGACTCAAGCTGTCTACCAATGATTTGAATACTAATAAGTCCCCTCTAGGTTCATATTGGAAAGATCATGAACTTTCAGTCTTATTAGACATTAACAATTAAGATCATATTTGATTCAATATGTCAACAAAGATGTACTGAGTACTTATTATGTGGAGGCATCATTCAAGGAGCTGTGGAAAATAATTCAAAAGCTGATTTTAGGTGAATGTATAATATCACTATATTGAATATGCTAGTTGAAAGGCCCCAGATAAAGCAAAAGATATCATTATATCTGAACTAATATATGCAATGGAATTTTTCTTTTATTTCTTGACAGTGATGAGAAAACAAATTACATGAAGACTTTTGATTTTCTTTTACATGGATAGTATTTCTATTTACAAGATTCCAACAGAGTTAAATCATTAACTCATTCAACATATACTTACAATGTATCAAATTCAAGGCAATCTGTTAGGATTCATGTACTAAGATGATGCAAAAAAATTCTTCACTTAGTAAGTGCCAAAATAGCTATTTCCTATACAGATGTTGTTTAAAAAATAAAGAAAAATTTGGTTTAAAATTAACCATGATATTGTAAATAAGCTAATTCTAGGCTGAGAAAAATGGATTTATTTTTTTCTAATGAAAGGAAAAATCAATTTGTGTAATCAGTGTACCTATAAGACTGATTATCCCAGGGAAGCTACCCAGGTCCTGAGATGGCCCAATGTCTCAGTACACTTACGACCAGGCCCCGGTAACCTCAGTTACTCATGTGCCATATAATGTGATAATTTTCTACATGCTCCATAATATGAAAAGGTTTGGGAAATGCTGTTTTAGGGAGTTTTACACTGTCATTAGAACTACCAAAGATTTTGACTAGAAAGTTACATCACGTAGTTTATTTATCTCAAAATGTTGCTCTTTATTGAACACCAATATGATAAATAGCAAAAGACAGACAGTACTGAATAGGCAAAAGAATGCCCTGTGGTGTCTCTATGTCTTTCTTATTTAAATATCTGAATTCACGCTATTTGTTTTTTTTTATCCTCTCTCTATTTTTCTCTCTGATTTCACAATTTTGACTTTTTTGTTTTAAAATTTTAAGTTACTGATAACAAATCTTTTATTTCATTTCTAAGTACTTCTATGACCTTTAAAAATATACACACAGCTATTTTGAAAATTCATCACGAAACATGAATTAATACATGAGCGATGTTTTTCAAATTCTGTTTCAAAGTTCCTACTTCCTCCAGACACTATATATATACATATATCTCCTCCCCCAGGACCCAGCTTCAGAAGTGTTCCATTATGCTAAGTAAAACAGTTTTCCTTCTTCTCACAGGAACTTCCAAGATCTGTAATATCTTAATGTGCCTATAATAATTTATATATGATGTTCAGGATTTTTCAAATTTGTTTAACCATATACATAGTTTTTGTTTCTTCCTTGAGCCCTATAACATTTCATTAGAATAATAGTGTTCAGTGCAACAGTGTTTGGAAAGTATGAATATTATCTTAAAATTATAAATTTCTCAACTATTCTAATATTGTTGTCACAGATTAAATGCAATCCCAAGCCAAATCTGGTGATTTTTTTTTTGGTTGGTGGAAATTGATAAAGCGAATCTAAAATTTTGGGGAAACAGAAAGGGTCAGGAATAGCCATAGCACTTTAGTTATCATTTGTTATATTTTTTTAAATGCCCCCAAATTTAGGAGCTTAAAACAGTATTCATTGTTTTTGCTAATGCTGTGCGAGTAAGCAATTGGCTCTACAGAGGCTAGATGGTACTAGAAGGAAACAGTCACTTGTTGGAGATTGACACTGGAGGTTGGCACAGGTGGCCTCTCTCTATGGGGGTGTCTCATCCTGTAGGAGGCTGGCCCAGACCTCCTTAATCTGGAAGTCTAAGGGCATCAAGAAAACAAGCATAAAAGCTGCAAGGCCTCATGAGACCTGGGCTCAAAAACACATAGTAATGATTTCTTCCACAGTGTCTTTATCAAAATAACTCAAAGGCTAACCCAAGATTCAAACATAAGGGCAATAGACTCCCCCCCTATTATGTGAATAGCTGAAAAGCATTTGTGGCCATTTTTAACTTACCACAGAAGAGAATCTTCAAAAGAGATGGAAAAATTGAAGGGCTATCCTAGCAGACATGACCATTTATGATAGGGACACCTGGTCGGCTCTGTCAGTTAAGCAAACATCCAATTCATGACTTTGGCTTAGGTGCTCTTCTCAGCTCAGGTCATGATCTCATGGTATGTGACATAAAGCCTCATGCTGGACTCCTCGCTGACAGCACAGAATCTGCTTGGGATTTTCTCTCTTTTCTCTTTCTCCCTCCTTCACTCACACTTCCATTCTCTCTTTCAAAATAAATAAATAAACACTAAAAAAAAAAGAAAATTTATCATAAAGATATGATAAGTAAGACATTGTGTATTAGTGCAAATACAGACAAGTAGATCAAATGAACAGATTAAGAGCATGTAGAAAGAGATCTTCACTCAATTTATGACAAAGATGTGACTGGAATTCAGTGAGAGAAAGGTGGTATGTATCTAGATTTATCTTTCTTTTGACTTTACTGTCATAAGATTTTTATATTAGATATAAAATATAACATATATGGGGCGCCTGGGTGGCTTAGTCGGTTAAGCGTCCGACTTTCGCTTGGGTCATGATCTCGCAGTTCATGGGTTCAAGCCCCGCATTGGGCTTTCTGCTGACAGCCAGCTCAGAGCCTGGAGTCTGTTTCAGATTCTGTGTCTCCCTCTCTCTGACCCTCCCCTGTTCATGCTATCTCTCTCTCTCTCTCTCCTGTAAATTAAAAAAATAAAATAAAATAATAAATTAAAAATAAATTAATTAAAAAAGAATAGCTTTTTTTAGGTGTGCCTGGCTGGCTCAGNCGTCGGGCTCTGTGCTGACTGACAGCTCAGAGCCTGGAGCCTGTTTCAGAGTCTGTCACTCCTTCTCTCTCTGACCCTCCCCTGCTCACGCTGTCTCTCTCTCTCAGAAATAAACATTAAAACAAATCTTAAAAAAATATATATATATATATATAACATACATATAACAAATGCTTTTAAAAAATCTGTTTCTTTTTTCTCTATAGTGGTTTGAACATTGTCAATAAGAGTCAAATTTAATTATGCAGATGGCAGAAAACAAGGCATATTCTGTCTTTCCTAACTGGTACAGAAAGTTGCCTCTCAAGCTTTTCTGTCTACAATCTACAAATCATTTGGAATTCTAGACACTTTCATGGAGTTCAAAAGTGCAGTCCACTTCATTTCTCATCCATGAATATCTGGATTGCCCTTAAAGCTATTAAAGGAAATGAGAATGAAAGCCTACGTTCATGTAGTGAGGCCAGTCAGGAGTAGGTAGTAATGAAATGAGATGAATCCATTTTACTGATGTTGTTCCTGTATCCTCATTCCTGATAAAATGTAATATGGTGTATCAAAGAAACATATGTGGAAGTAAATAAATTGATGTTCTAAATTCATTTTATATGGTCCAGTTATTTACTAATCCCACTTAAAGTTTGTTGATCATGGACAATACATTAAGGGCATTTTTAAAAAGATAATTGTACTTTATACTTTCTCATTTGTTTATAGTCTTGAAATATTTCATTAAAAATTCCTTCACAAATGTTCCTTGAACATGTATCACATTCTTACATGTGAAAAATTATTTAGAAGAAATCAGTCCTTCTGAGGTGGATGTTTTCATACCATTTTATAGACATGTAAAACTAAAAGTAAATATTAATGTCTAATCATATAGAAAAAGAATGATTTTTAAGATAGAAAACTTCTATTTTTCATGTTTTAATGTATGTATATTTTTCTTTTATGTTGGCATTATAGGACTAGGAACTAATGCCATGTGGCGTGATGTATGTTGTTGATACTTTAGATGATCATCACATGTCATAGAAAAATCACCCCTAACTTTTTCAGCAGCACCACCTTCTCCTGGTAATTTTTCAATAAGATGTGGATGCACATTTTTCATCATTTTAAGTGAGTCAGAGATAGACTCTCTTATGGAGTTATATGACAATGCATTTCTATTTAATATATAGCATTTCTTTTTTGAAAAACCCTATTTGCATATAGCCAACACTATGTCCACGTGAATATTATATAACAATAATAGTGAAAACTTCTTACATCTCTGTAAACTCTCAGCAAATAGTTATCGCAAATATTACTGTTTGTTATCCTCACAGCAATCCTACATTGTAGACTATTATTCCTCAATTAAAGGTGAGAAAACTAAGATTCATTTTTGCTGAGATACATATACTTAGTAAGAAATTGATATAAAAGGCATATCATATTTAGTTTCAAAGCCTTGTATTCTTCTCACCTCAATAGACATAAATAAATATTGTTCTACTCCCAAATTTTGTGAAGTAAGAAAGATGAGAAATTAGCTGTCTTATTTCCTCAGGTGAAACACTCTATTTATTTTTTAATTTTTTAAATGTTTATTCATTTTTGAGAGACAGAGAGAGACACAGCATGAGCGGGGGAGGGACAGAGGGAGAGGGAGACACAGCATCTGAAGCAGGCTCCAGGCTCTGAGCTGTCAGCGCAGAGCCCGATATGGGGCCCGGACCCATGAACTGTGAAATCTTGACCTAAGCCAAAGGCAGGCGCTTAACCTACTGAGCCACACAAGTGCCCCGAGGTGAATCTCTTTAGAAGAGAATAAATGTAGCCAAAACTTGAAGTCTTGGAAAATTTGACCTTTATTCCAAGAGAGATTGGAAAGTTCTTGTTCATGGCAACTGTGCAGTTATCCTTAAGTGCTGCCAGAAATTGAAGGAGAGCAAGCAGCCAGATCTCAGAGAAAGTTGAATTCTCCTAGACAAGGTGATGCGAGCCTGAAAATGTGTCCCATTACCACAGAAGACACTGGCCTGAAGCTGAGGTAAAGGCTGTGATAGTTGGTGATTTGTCATTAAGTACCCTGAAAATTGTAACAAAAATGCTTATGTTAAGCTTGGCAAGTGGAGGAAGTAGAGCTGTAGAGCCACCTAAACCCTTACACACCAGCTAGACCCAAACAATGAGCAGTTCAGCACTATCTTTCACGGGCTGGAGAACAACGCACAACCTTAAAAATCACTCACATAGAGGAAGCCTTGGAGTCGGTGGGTGCCTGATTTCCCCAGAAAGCACAGTTTGAAAGAATGTTATTGTAAAATGTGATCTGGTGAGCAAGAGTATGGAAGACATATGGCACAAGAAAGGAGAAAGCCAATACAAAGAGGCATAATTCAGTCAGCCAATAATTGTTTGTTCTAAAAGGACCTCCTGAAGAGCATAAAAGTGCATCTCAGGACTGACTTTCAGGAAAAGAAAAAGGGAAAATTACACACCGTTGGTCAACATTGTCCTCGTGGGGCATAAACGTCACTAATTAAGGAAACCCAAGAGCTGCACTTTAATATATACAGCTGGGGCCTGGGGTAGAAGCAGAAGGAGCTTTTCAACATGGATCACATAACTGGTTACAGGAGTAACAGCTGAAGAAAGAAGACTCTGAGGGCAAGAGAATCTGAACTCACAAGAGAGACTCCATATCAACTACTCTGATATAACTCAAATATAGCCCTATGCTCTATTAAGTCTAATTCATTACAGAATTGCTACAAAGAAGAAGATCCAAGTCAGTCTCTGAAAAGACTTATAGTAAGTCAACTTTGGGAACAAATCTTTATTATTGTATTTGTTTGTGAAGATATTCATCTCCCTTTTCCATCACCTATTTTTATTTGCTTACACCCTCTGCCAGCATTCCAACTAAACTGTGTTATTTGTCTTTATCACCAAGGGATGCGAGTTCTTATATGCTTTATGTCTATCAAGCCGTGATTGTTTTAATTATACATTTGCCACTTGGTCCTGTGTGTTAGAACATAGTTTTCCTTGCTTTTGCTATTAGCAGTCCTGACTCCTGATGGAAATCAGGGTTCCATTACTCCTCTCAATCTAGTAATGTTTTTCCTATGCCTGCTGAATTATCAGCATTAAGATCTTCAACATGACCAGGTGTTAGTTGTGGCTTCACATTCAGTGAAACATTTATTGCATTCTTTTGAAGAGGAAGTTCTAATCCTGGACCTCATGTACTACTAGATTAGGTGCATCTGGATTTTAGAATGTATGAAAAAAGCTAATGGATTCAATGGCCATGCATCCATTGTATCACCTCCTTTGCCATAAAAATGTATCTTCTAGTGAGAGACAGTGTTTTGGTAGGAGACAGTGCTGTTCATGGTACTATTTCAATATGTTAAACTTCTTTGTGACCTAGAGGAGCAAGAGAGAGACTCTGGCAGAAATCGTGCATTCAGGGAAGGCAAATCCATATGCAGAGTAGATATTAACTCAGAAACCCAGGAGGGAGAGAGACGAGCAGAAGGCCTAGGCCTGAGATAAACTATTCTCAGGCTGTACCTGCATGAAGCTGTCCAAGCCCACAAAGAATGGGGTTTGAGACGTTATATGTGTGAGATAGTAAATACTATTCACTATAGTGAATAAATTACTATAGTAAATGCATAAATAGTAATGCAGTGTTCTAGGTATCAAGAGAGAAGAAGGAGATTCTTAAAATCACTGAAATTTGATTTTAAGCCACATAAAAGGCACAGGAGTCATTCAATTTTACTTAGAAATATGACCTTCCTTGCAATAAAGTATCTTATAAAAATCAGACTTATATCTATGGGAAGTAATCAAATGGATCAAACAACCTTTTATTTTAAGGAAAAAAGGTAGAAAATTGCTAGAATTTATATCCTAAACAACTCCCAAAGTAGCTAACAAAGGGTTGATGGAGTTTTTCCATAGCTGCTTAGGTATTAGATTTCTGACCCATTTGATCATATTTGGACAAATGTCCCAGGTGCTTTTCCCAGTGATAAGTTATAAATATTCCTGAGTCAAGGACAGTGCTCTGAAATGTAGCAGTCACTAATTTTGGTCTCTAAGATATTGCCTTCCCTATCAGTGGATCCCTCTTAACAGTTACAGAAAAAGGATAGTATTAACCCCAATGTAGACTGCCCTTACCTTGTTTAACTCTTGGTCACTCACTGTTGTGATTATGGCTTTCTATTCATGTTTATCATAAAAATCAAAACAACCTGACATTTCAGCAGCTGACATTTGTTTTTCTAAAGGGAGAATCCTGCTCACAGTAAAAATCAGACACCAAATGCTTCCCTCAGATTGCTCACATTCCTTTCTTTGGCTGACTCACTGACAAGGATATTGTGGAGCCCATGTTTATTTAAGGTTAATCACCACTAAGATGCTTATAAGAGTGAATTCTCAACTGGAATGAATGAACTAAAAGAAAGTGCATACCCACCTTCAAACTCCTGGAATTTTCCTCTGTAATCATAAGAACTGTGCATAGGTACAAAAAGTGGTAAAATTGAAATAAAATTTCAGCATTTCTCTTCTCTGGTGTCATGTCAATACCTTGGTGATTTGAAGAGGAAGAGCAAGGAGTCCTAGGAGTAAAGGTCTAGATACTTTAATATAAATACTTTTCAGTTAGAAAGTGGAAGGCAAATGATATATGATAGTAAAAATATCTAAAATACCTTTCAAGAAATAACATACAAGTTACATGCAAAGAGTGTTGTTAAAGAGCATAAAACAAAACCTCAACAAAAGGAAAACTGTATCATGAGGTTATATAGGAAGATTTAAAGTAAAGATTTTGGGGCACTTGGGTGGCTCAGTTGGTTAAGCATCTGACTCCTGATTTCAGTTCAAGCCATGATCTCAGGATCTTGCAATCAAGCCCCATATTGGGCTCTGCACTGAGTGTGGAGACTGCTTGGGATTCTCTCCCTCCCTCTGCCCCTTTCCCCCACTCATGCACTCTCTTTCTTTAAAAGACTACATATATACATATACATATACACACACACACACACATATATATCAAAGACTTTCATCAGTCTGTATATATTATATAAGATTACTATAGTTTCAATAAAAATCTTTATAATCATGCTTTTGAAATTTTTAACTTGATGAATTTATAATAAGATTAATACAGAGTGAATGATGTTTAAAATAGCCAAAAATGTTGAAAAAGAATACATGCATATCATGTATTCAAATTAATTTTAAAGTTTCAGTAGTTAAAGCAATTGATCTGTGAGCTACAGGGCAAGAATAGATTAAAAAAGAAAAGACTGGGGCTGCCACAAGCTTGGGGTTGAAATAGGAACACTTACAAAAGCATTTTATGTGAGAGTTGGCATTTGTATTGCATACATCTGAAATTATAAATTTCAGCATTGAGAACTGCTTTGTCAACTTCAAAATTATGTATGTAGACTTCTGACATTCCACTGAGAAAAAACTAAAGGGAAAAGGGAGGTATTACACCATGCGAGTCCACTGATGTCACTATCTGTTGTATAGGGGAGGGAAGTCACTAACATATAAATTCGTGCCTCAGCAAATAACATTGATAGTATAAAATTGAACATTAAATTTCAGGCTTTTTGTACTAGGCATTATGCAAACTTTCAGATTTGGACAGCAAATCATGTGATGCAATCTTGACTGAGTGAGTAAAATCTGGAAGTTTTAGGTTAGATTTTCAGAGAAGCTGATAATTACATGACATCAGTTGATTTGAGAATTGACTTGTTGAAAGCACAGTGGGTGAGTGGGGAAGTGAGGCAGAGAAGTGAAGGAGGGCGATACAGATGGTTAATGAGCAGATTCTGCCGTGAACAACAAAAATTCAATCCCACTACTGATTTCTGAGAAAGTAAATATAATCTGACTTTGAGTTGTCCCACTGTAGGGCAAGGAATCTGAAATATTTATCTAGTAATTCCTAGCTCTGATTTTTGAGGGATGTTACTCTGGTCATTATCTCCTTAGCACCTTTGGATAACTTTGTACATGAACTGAGAATTATGTAGATAGCAAAAGATCTTAGACAAAGAGGTGTTGATGTTTTCAGTAGAAGCCATTGACACGTAAGGAATATGATTTTATATGCTATAAGAAGGACAACATATAAAGGATCAGTGTCCGCTAAAGAATATGAGCAGGACATTGAAAGAAACTATTATCCATACTATAAAGGACTATTTTGTTGATATTTATAATTCAAACAATGTAGTCACATCTAATCATTATCAAAGTGCCCAGCAAAATCAACACCAGAATTTCCGCCAAGGAGAGAGCTTTTCTGAGTTTGGGGAAAGAAGTCCAACACATAGAAATTTAGTCTGTGCTAAATGACATTTCAAATCAGTGTTAGAAATGGTTCATTGCATTTTAAAGGGGTGAAACAGTAATGAGTTTCTAGTAGCAGATAATTATTTTTCTTGCTGTTCAAATGCATTTTCTTTTCTCTTGTAAAGTTACTCAAAATTTCTCCCAACTTGACTCCCATTCATATCAAGGGGTAGTGCATGCAGTTTAAGGGGTGATGGTGGGAAGAGAAGCTCGCTTAGAAACATCTCATGACCCACACCGTATTTGATTTGAGAATGAGCATTAGACTCAATACAAGTCTATGAGAATTTATCATAGGACTTCTGCTCAAACTGTAGAAACAATCATTTCTTTTCCTTTGGATATGAAACTATAAACTATAAACTTAAGATCCATTAGCCAAGTTGACATGAGTCTTAAAATGAAGCCAAGGCAAAGCTAAGAAGTTTTATTTTATTTTATTTTATTTTATTTTATTTTATTTTATTTTATTTTATTTATTGATGTAATTATTTGATGACACAGCAAATAACTTGTTATGAAACTAGCTGGTTACACGTAGGTGGAAGATTATTTCACTTTTAATTAAAAAATTGGAAAGTATATATATAAAACACTGAACAGTTACATACTACAATATTGACAGTATTTACTTCTGTTCAGTGATTAAATATTCTTCCCTTTGCTTTTGTGTATTTTTGAAGCATGATTATTTCTGAAACCAAAGAAAAAAAATGAGATATTGGCTATTTTAGAAGAACAGTTATTAATGCCAAGAGTCTGGTAGTCAAGGTCCAAACCCCAGGACAGGTCCAGCCAGGGTGGCAGTGGTTAAGCCCAGATGAAGAGTATCATTCTTTTTCTTTTTACTACTGGGATGCTATTTTTATCAGGCTGTTTCCTCCACATTTGATATTCTCAGTGTACTTATATTTAACAAGAGTCTATGAATATTAACTGGCACAGCAGCAAAATGATGCTAGCACCTTTGGTTTCAAATTGATAAAAATGTAATAACCATTTCATAGTTATACAATGCATTAGAAATAAAACAAGACACGTGAAACATTTAGGCAATGAAATTTTACCAATTTTACCAAAGACTTTTCTGTTGGCATTGTTTGAACCCTGAGGATGAAGGTCAATGAAACTCTAAAAGGAAGGTTAGACTAAGGTCAGACCTACCACTGGCATTTTAAGTGATATAAGCCAATAATATTCTCTATATTATAAAAAGTTTAAATTGGGTTTTAAAATAGTTAGATTTACAATATGACCATAGGAGAGAAAGGAAAATTAGATCCATTCTTTGCATCATTATTTTTATTTCTTCAATTTCTAAATTGAAGAACGATGTTTAAATTTAGAACTCTGCTGGGGCGCCTGGGTGACTCAGTCACTTGAGCATCCAACTTCGGCTCTGGTCATGATCTCATGGTTCAGGGTTCAGGCCCCTCATCAGGCTCTGTGCTGACAGCTAGCCTAGAGCCTGGAGCCTGCTTCGGATTCTGTGTGTGTCTCTCTCTCTGACCATCCCATGCTCATGCTGTCTCTCTCTCTCTTTCGGAAATGAATAAAACATTTTAAAAAATAAAAATAAATTTAGACTTCTGTTAATAACCAAAACAACTAACAAACAAAAATGCACTGCAAAACAAACAAGAAGAGTTATAGATAAAAATATGGAATACTTTCATTAGAATTATGGAAATCTTTTCTTTGCCTGTCACTGAAGATATAAACATAAAGAAAAATACCGTATTTAAGCATTTTTAATCTTGAAAAGATACTATGAATAAATTTCAAAGACAGTTAACATATTGAGGAAAATATTTTAAAGAGACAAAATGTTAATTTTGCTGGAAACATAAAGGGATCCAACAGATCCAGAAAAATGAAATGACAAGGTGTACAAATGGCCAATTTATATTAAAAAATGTAATAGTAGATAAAGACATAAATAAATGCAAATCTAACCAAATAATCACAATTAATTTAAATTGTTTTAATCACAATTAATTAATCACAATTAATTTAAATTAATTAAAATTAATTAATTTTTAAATTAATTTAAGTTAATTTAAAACAATTAAATCATATTGTTTTAACTGGTCAGATCTATGAACATTAACAAAAAACTTAGAAACAATTATGGCAGAGTTTGGTAAAAAAGCAATCTTATTTCTGGAGGACTTCCAGTATGCTATAATCATTCAGAGCAATTTAGCAATATGTATATCAATATATATATTCATATTCTAATTAAGCATTTCTACATTTAAAATGGGTCACAGGGAGGCACTTGCAATAGTTACAAAATGTTCATTTCAATATTGTTGGTAAAAGCAAAATTTTTAAGGAAGCTGAAAGCCCATCAGTTGGCAATTTTGTTATGAATTAACTATTTTCAATGAACTACTCTTTAGTACTTAGAGCCATAGAATTATAAGTACCTTAAACTTGGTAAGTAAAATTTACCAAAGAATAGACAATAAAACACAAAACTAACAGCAAGGAATTATGTTCAGTATGGTGCTTTTGTATCAGAAAATAATATGTGTTTATCTAAGTATATAAGTGTGAAAATATAAACAAAGACAAATAAAAATGATTGTAAGAAATTCAGGAATGCTGTATAAATAAATATTTTACAAGTTATGACATTATAGCATACTTTAGTCTTACATGTATGCATACTATAATTTTATCAGTTGTAACCAGCATGCATCATTTTTAATAATCAGGAATAAACTACTTAGTTAACTAAAACAGGAAGAAAAGGGAATTTGCACTCATTACTCTATGCCAAATGATAACAAATAAACAAGTATTTTCCTTCCCCATACTGTTACAATTAAAGATTTTTATAGCTAGTTATAGAGTGATTGATTGCCATTCTCCCCAAATTATAAGCTTCTTGAGCACAGGGATCATATTTTTAATAAATGACACCCAAAGCATCGAGTCAAGGTTTAAATTCATACAGACAATAAATAATCCAATTACAAATTACTTGAATTTAATATAATTTAAAGTTTTTGATGTGTTTAATAATTTTATATATTTGTTTTTATCCAATGATTCACAAGCATAATTTTAAAAGATCAGCAGAATGATGAATTTATAAGAAAAACAAGATTCTACTATTTCCCAATGTTGTTCGCAACAGTCATTATTTTAGTTACTTTTATAATGTTCTATTTCTAGTAGTAAATAATATATTTTCAGAAATTTTTCTGTTTAAAAAATTGTATTGATGTTATTTTTTGATAGATGAAGATCTAATTTACACTAATCCTATTTCCCTCATATCATCTTCTCAGTGTGGGGGATGAGGGGAAGGAGGGAGAATTTGTGTGCGCGTGCGTGTGTGCATCTGTGCCTGTGCACGTGTGTGCATATGTTCCCACTGATGGGATTTAGTGGGAGTACATAGCCTATTAGTGGAATTTGTGAGACAAATATATATATCACTCCATTGTCTTTCAGATGTCAAAACTAAAGATAACCCTGCAATTGCTTTTAATATGATCCATTTATTTTTGTTTATTTGTGTTTATTGTATAAATTCTGAAATAGTTTAGGAAAGTTTCCTTATTTCAGATGGTTTAACATTTTTGATGCTGTGCCTTAGCTTGATTCCTTCCTCCCTCCTTACTTCTTTCCTTCTATTCATCATTCTTTCTTAAATGCTTGGAGGCTGGACAGTTGGTAGGTACTTAAAATATGGAGATTCTTTCATCACTTCTGGACATTTTAGAAATTATTTATTTACACACATGCTTCATCTATTTACTTTTTTTCTCTGAGAGCTCCTACAGTCAGATTGGCAGATGGAGTACACACAATGTAGAGCTTGAAAGGGATTCCTCAGATATTGACTTTATAAAAGAGTGTGATGAATTCAAAGTGAAATGTTGATGAGGCTTCAAAGCCTGATAATCGCCTACACTCACACCTCAGATGGACTCCCCTGGGCAGCAGAAACCTCTGGTCACCAGAAAACTGACTCACACTGATCATTTTAACTCCCCACAGGTCCCAAAACTGCAAGACATGGGCCGGCCTGAAACTTACCTCCGGACGATCATGGACTCCGGCTGCCTAAAGGACCCACAGCCCAATTACTTGGCCTTTCTTTTTCTGTTCTACAAATAGGGCACTTCCATCTCTTTCTTTATACTTAGGAGTGCAAAAGCCTCATGTTGCCTCCTTTTCCCACAATAGAGGTTGATTTCTCATCAGAAAAACATGTCCCAGAACTTCTCATCAGAAAAACATGTCCCAGAACTTTTAAGGATAAAAGCCACTTTAGCCTCCTTCACCTCCAACTTCACAGAGGAAAGCTTTGCTTTGCTATAAAAAAGAAGTTTAAAGAGTCAGCTTCTGTCTATTTCAATCTGAGAAAACAAGTCAGGTGGCACTGCTGGGGCTTTCTTTTTTCCTATTTCAAATGTTCATTTGGTTGGACAAGAGCATGCATGCTTGAATATGAAAACTACAAAGCAGGAAACCAGGGAATTACATGTAGTGAAATATTGGCACAGAAAAACAAGATAGAAATCAGAGTGGTTAGTACTAAGTAGGTATTAAATAGGGGAGAATTTATATCAGAGCAAAAGCAAAGCAGCCCACAAACCTCTGCAAATATTTAAAAATACTCCATGATGGGGCTCTTAGATGGCTCAGTGGGTGAAGCCTCCGACTTCGGATCAGGTTATGATCTCGTGGTTTGTTGGTTTGAGCCCTGCAGCTGGCTTTATGCTGTCAGTCCAGAGCCCGCTTTAGATCCTCTGTCCTCCTCTCTCTACTCCTCTCCTGCTTGCTCTTTCTCTCAGTGTCTCGCTCTCAAAATAAACATTAAAAAATATTTGTGTAAAAATACTCCATGAGTGGAAGTTTTCTTTCTATCTGATTATATGCCATTTGAAGTATCTATCTATCTGCCTATCTATCTATCTATCTATCTATCTATCTATCTATCATCTGTATGTATGTATGTAAAGCAACAGCTGCAAAATAGCAAAAGAGCTTCTTTACTAAATATCAGTTTATTTAAATGAAATATAACACAGTCACCAGCATCTGAAAATTGTAAATATTATGAAGAGAGCTCTTGTAAACAATTTTGAATTAACACCTTGATGCACTTTTTAAATTGTCTACTTAAAGACACAACCAGTTGTTGATTTTGAAGCTGAGTTGTATCTGTAGTCATAGCCCCACTGTCAAATAAGTAAGTTTGATGCTAAAAACAGAAAAAAATACATTATTTATTCATAAACCCATTCTGTATTAAATATTCATTAAGTATTTATTTTTGTTAGACATTGTCTTAACTAAATTGATTTCTTCTCTTACAGAAGTTTGTTTCAGTGTAGAAACTTATAAGCTCCAATTAAGTTAATTAAGATTTTAAATAATATATAATCTATATAAATACATAAACAAACATTGACATATATGCATACATACAAATACACATATATGAGAATTTAAAGCCATAAAGAGAAGATACATTGTCCTAAAACCTATAAAAAGGGATGAAAATTGGAAACATTTGCACTGAAATCTGAATTACAGGTTGACACTACTTAGGATAGGAATCTCTAAACCTTTGAATACTTTCTGAATGATAGAAGAAACAAAGTAACATTTTTTTGTCTGATTCAAATGTTCTGGTGCCCCAGAGTGGAAATTATTAAAAGACCCTTTACCACTGCCTGAATATCACCTTCTGAAGCAGTAAAGACCTCAGATAATCCAAACATAATACACGTCAAAACTAGACAGCATCTGTTGGGGCACCTGTGTGTCTCAATTGGTTGAGCATCCAACTCTTGGTTTCTGCTCAGGTCATGATCTCACAAACAGAGAGAGATCTTTTGCTGACAGTGCAGTGCCTGCTTGGAATTCTCTCCCTTCCCTGATCACACACTCTCTCAAAATAAATATAAATAAACTTAAAAAAAAATCTAGACAGTGTCTCTTCTTTACAAACATTAGTTCTATAAAACCCATCTGCTACCAGATTCCTGGTAAAGTTGATTAGGGAAAACTTCCTGTGCTTACCTTGGGAATAAAAATTTTGCAACAAAATTCTCTAAAACTTCTAACAGCGAAGTTCTCTTTAGTATGTTTTAAGTATTTGTGTGTGTGTGTGTGTGTGTGTGGTAGGCATAATTAAAGTCTTGTGTCTTTAAAATCCTTCTTTTGTGCAGATTAGGTTTTGAGGACGCATAAACAGCAACCAAGCAAATCCAGACTGTGGAGCAGAAATTGTTCTGTTAGGTAATTCTCACAGTCTGGTCAAATTTCTTTTAATCCATTTAATATCTTTTCTATCCAGCATATTTTTATAAACACACAATAGTTTCTCAATGTATTAAAAATACAGTTTCTAGGTTTGAAGTTGGCTGTGTGTAAGCAGCAGCTTTTGCAGCTCTATCAGCGACATCACTGCCTTTAGAAACTCTGTCCTTCTGCCATGTGTGAGCTCTACAATGAATTACTGACATGCGAATAGGCAGTTGTAAAGTTTCTGGTAAAGCAGCCATAAATTTTTCATGAGATATTTTAGTTCTCATTTTAAGTAGAAAATCTTCTATTTAAAACAATTTTCTGCTGTATTACAGACATCACAGCTACATTACGTTTGTATTTTTGACTTGAGAAAAATCAGAATACACATCACCATCATAATTTGAAAGTTCTACCAGGATCTATGGACATTTGATTTTGCTTCTGAGAAATCCCATGAAATTCTGGGGAAACTATGATCCATGTGTTCGGTAGGGGATATACTCAAACATTTGGGAAATCTGTCTGCTGCTCAGCAACAAATTCACTCAAGCATTGTGTTTCATTTATGTAACTGCTTATGCGCCCAAGATCTTATTCAGAGTTTAGAGGTAAGCCACTGTTTGCACTGTCACTGGCATTTCTCTGAGTCCTTTTAATCTAAGACCTTATTTGTTGCCATAAATTTCCTTCCTTATTTTAATTCACACTGTCTTGCCTTTGGTGCTCATTGTAAAATATCCCTTCATATTTTCTCCTTTCATGAACCAGCTTTCATTAACTACAAGTATATACTTAAACAGCAATTATGTTTTATTCATTTCCTTGAGAAACTCAAGTTAAATATAATTATAATTTGTAATTATATTTCTTCCTCTACATGATTATTATATACCCTCAGGACTTGTTGATCTGCCTGAGTCCATCTGGCATTATTGGATTTCTCCTCATATATTAAATAATACTAATCTCATCAAAATATATTAGCATGATGTTACAATATCTGATACTATGAATCACAAGACACTTCTTAGTAGTTATTTTTTAATAGTATACATGAGTGTAATTTAATTATGTGAGTGCACATCATTAACAAAAATCTAACTTGATAAAGTATGATGCATAAGCTATCCTATAACATTAAATATTGTTAGACTGTTTCATAATATGATGTGTTCACCATTTTAGGTAAATACATATTTGAGAGAATTGATTTGCAGAATGAAATGCAATTATTATTAAACTACTTTGGGTAGAAAATATTGCACAAAAATTCTAAATTATTTGCTAACATCTGCAAAACACATTTCAACTGCTGTATTTACTTTCAATTACTAATTAATGTGTATAGCAAATACAGGATATTCCGGTGTGTAGTACCACATCCTTATTTATAAATAAATGTTTTCCTTTATTGCTGCAGATTTGACCAACTGTTATAGAAGTATTTGGAAGTATCAAAAGTGATGCCATCTATTATTCTTTGACAAGGTATTCCTTTTGTTGTCAATAGATAACTCTTGTTCTTACTATACATTTTGTTCATCTAATATATACTAAGCACATTAAAAATACTTCTAGAAAAGTGTCACTACACAGACTAACATTGCAATGGAAACCCCCCAAAAATTGAATAGTGTGTATACGCACACCACACACACATAAACATATATATATACAAATATATAAAATGTAGATATTTATATAATGTTAATGTAATATATATGTAGATATGTACTCAGTGTATGTGTTTGGTTGCCTACATATGTGACATGCCATAGACAGTGGGAATACAAGGATGATTACTGGTAGGATCTCTCCTTTCAAAAAATCAGAGTCTAATAGGGTTGTAAACAATTTTTTTCCTGGTAGAAAACCATAAAACATAATGAAACTGAACTAAGTAAAAGAAAGGTTATGTTTGCCATTCTTACTTTTGTCAGAAGTCAGGAACTACTATATGTTTCTTTTCTCTTCTACCAATAATGAAAAAAAGAAAATGAAAAAGGAAGTGAAATTACTTTGTATAAATTAGGCATGATGAACTGAAACAAAAAAATGCAAAGTCACCTGAGAAAGTCCAAATACCTCCCAATGTCACTACAATACCACCGAACTTCTAATTCATCTTTAAGAAGGATGGATTTATAAAAGGAGAGAGGGGATATATACCATAAAAGACTTGGAAAATTGAGATAAATAACAGCTATATCAGCAGCTAGGAAGAGGACATCCTAGCCAACTAGTAAAAAAAATATCATCGTTCCTTTGAAATGACTCTGACCATTCCTAATGTAGACTTTGATACTTCAGGTAATTTTGGAACTGATTCCATTACAGATTTAATCTACCTCATCTGTTTGTTCTGATTCAAAGATTACCAATCTGAGCATATTCTTAACAAAATAAAATCCACTAATCAATGAGAACTTCACTAAGAAAATGTGGCTCCATCTATTATAGGACTAAAAAAACAATAGTGGCTATCACTATACCAAATATTGGTGTAGAACAGAAAGTTCCTGGACTCTCAGTAACAGAACAATTTGAAGCTGACTGATGACATGATTTAATTTTACTTACTGCTTCCCCCTTGATTTTAGAGAGTTGTGTATGATTCAGAAGGATATAAGTGAACAGCTGGACAACATGAGAAGTCATAAACATGGCAAACAGACATAAAAACTATAAAAACGTAAACTGAACTAGCCTGGGGGCAGATATTAACACCTTAACTATAGCACATGTGCAAAGTTCTTACTGTTATGTTCATGATATTTCATATCAAGAAGGGAAAAAGGCTTTTTTAGGAAAGTAAAGACATCAATTCTGAAATAAAACAAATTACCTAGCTTTGGCTGTAATGCTGAATATGGCCATCACCTCACCCAATACACATTAGTAATTCTCAAAACTTAGAATTCTCAAATACTGAGCGTTCAGGAGCAAGCAAGGGTGTTGTTTGTTGATTCTGTTCCCTTGAAGTGTATTATTATTGCTATTTATGTATCATGTAGGTTACCCAGTCAGCAATGGTAACCAGATACCTTTGTGTCATCTGTTTTTTTGCCTAAATTGTCATTGATATAACTCAGCAGTCCGCAATTCCACCATTGCTTCATTTGTGCTTGTCATGTGTACAAATTCTGACCTAATATTTATCTCCTGAATCTTTCTGGGTTTCCTTGCCCGAAATTTCTCCTGTGTTCTACCAGCATTTGGAAAGTAAATGTCACAGGAAAAAAAAACAGTTGAGTCATTTACCCATACCCCTGATGTCAAAAATATATTCAGTCTAAAATCAAAATATCTTGTCCCAACCACTAACTTTGCTACTTAGAAGCTGCAGGAACTGACACCAGCTAAACTCCCGAAATTTAGTTCTTTCCCTAGTAAAATGAGATAAATAATACATTTTACCACACTAATGTGTCATCATAAATATAATTCTATTCTTTGCAAATATAAACAGCCTTGCTCACTCACAGGAACCAAATCAGTCAATGGTAAATTGACATCAAGCCACTTAAAAAACTAATAAAAATTCCATCATCAAGGAGTTTTTCTCTACTTTTGGTTGTTTGTCATAATGTAGGAAATGATCCTATATAATTGACTTAATTTTTTTATAAATCAAAGTAATTTATACAAGGTAATTTTTTTATAAATCAAGGTATTTGCTTATTTATATTCCCTCTACTTCCAAAAGCGAATGAGTGGATGTACCATAAAAATGTAATACAATAAGATGAGATATTATTAATAAAACTTAAAGACAATTTATAAAGGAATAGAGAAGGAAGTATATCAGGACATTTTGATAGCAGAAATATGCAGCAACCAAGCAAAAATGATCTCTGAGTTATTCAGCAGTGGGTTGTTACCTTCAAGTCTTGGGCTCCATTTTTTAAATGCATATGAATGGCTATTTAGCCAAAATTTAAAAATCTTATCTGTATCTTAATCATTTGTATTTAATTTCCTGGAATTTCAGTTCCATACAGTGAAATGCTCGGTGCCAGAACAGAGGCATTGTTAAGGAAGTAGCTGGGAGTCTGTATAAGTGAAGGCTCAAAAGAGACTAGAATACAGTGGTTAAGGCCTGGGCTTTCCAGCCAGATTCTGCCCTTCATTACCTCTACAACCTTTGCAAGTTATTAATATCCTAGTGCCTCTGTTTCCTTACCTGAAAAGGTCCTTGGAAAACCTATCTCATGTTATTGTCTTGAAGAAAAATGAGTCAATACGTGTCAAGCACTTAGAACATTGCCTGGTCATAGTCACTGTTCAATTTCAGTGCTTTGTTTTAAAGTGATAGTTCCATGAAGCAGATTTGCTTTAGAAAAATCCTCAGTGTAACTCAATAAATATATTCCCAGTAACTCAGTAAAATAAATGGATATTGCTTGCTTGCACAGTTTTCTGAGAAAAACCTGTGAGGTCATTTTAAATTGGGATGCAGGTACATGAGGTTCGATATGTGATACAAGATGCATGTATCGTCTTGATTAAGATTTAGAAAAAAGGGGAGATGTTCCTACCATAAAGAGAGCAATTAATGTGTCAGCATGTAGGGGGGTGGGGCTTTAGGGAGTAATAAGAAGATAGAGTGTATAATCACCTCTGCTTGCTGTTACTGCACGTGCAGTTTTTTAAAAAACGGAATGATCAAGGCCATGCATATTGGAAAATGTACTCTAGACTAAACTGATTACCTTATCTGAACAGTAATGTCTGTTATTAACTGTTATCCCAGGGCACTAGAATACTAGAGCTGATATAAGAGAGAGAGAATCTTGTATTTGGACTTCTGCCAGCTCTCACAGGAGATGTCATAGTATTAGTACTAAGCAGTATAATGCTCTCGAACAGTGGGTCTAAACTATAGATGCAAATTTGAGTGACCTGGTGAGTTTTCAAAAATCATATGCTTAGGGGCGCCTGGGTAGCTCAGTTGGTTAAGCGTCTGACTTCGTCTAAGGCCATGATCTCACAGTTCGTGGGCTCAAGCCCCACATCCAGTTTTGTGCTGACAGCTAGCTCAGAACCTGGAGCCTGCTTCAGATTCTTTATCTTCCTCTCTTTCTGACCCTCCCCTGCTCACACTGTCTCTATCTCTCTCAGAAATAAATAAAACATTAAAAAAAGTCACATGCTTAACCACATCCCCCCAATTTGGATTTAATTGGCCTAGATTTGGGATATCACTGTTTCCAAAAGCTGGGGTACAGTCAGGGTGACTGCACTTCTTTGGATGGCTCAGACTGAAGAGGGTGATAGCAGCCAAAACCGAACCAAGAACAGGTCTTTTCACTTCTCACTTTCAGCAACAGAAATCTACATTTGCTACTTTGAATTGAGTAAGCAAATGCCAGCGATTCTTGGGAATATCTGGTGAAAATAATCCAGTGAGGACGCTTCTGAAAATAGTAACAATGAAGTAACATGATACCTTATTTTGTATTTCAAATTCGTTGAATAAGAGGTAGCAGACACACATGTCTATATTATTTTTTATGCAACATCAGGATTATATATTTTTTAAATATTTATTTATTTTGAGAGAGGTAGAGAGAGCAGGGAAGGGGCAGAGAGAGACAAGGAGAGAGAGAGAGAGAGAGAGAGAGAATCCCAAGTGGGCTCTGTGTTGTCAGCACACAGCCCAATGCAGGGCTTGAAATTACAAATTGTGAGATCATGACCTGAGCTGAAACCAAGAGTTGAATGCTTAATCGACTAAACCACCCAGGTGTCATCAAGATTATATTTTTGTCTGAGTTAGTTGAAGAATGGCTCAAAATTATATATCTTATTCATATAGATATATACAAAATTAAAAATATTTTCTGCAATAATTGGATTTTTCCCAGAATGTTTTTTATTTTGATTTGCAAATAGAAATACATTTCCAATAATAGCTAAAACTCTTACCTTGATAAACAGTATTTTTAATGGTAAAAGATAGGATACTTTATAAAATTAGCCAGAGGATTATATAAAATTCACCTTTATATCATTGAAGGGCTTTGATATCTATCTAATTTTAAAGGGCTTTGGAAAAGGAAGGATGAACTGACTGGATTTTTTTTTCTTGTATAAGGTAGGAACCAAATGTCAAACCCATTTTACACGTTTTACTAAAGAAAAGGAACAGTTAATGCAATTGGCAAAACAAGAATTCTCTCAGGGCAGCCATTGCAGAATAATTATATACACTAAATTCTAACCACCAGAAAAATTACTTTTAAGTGGAAAATATAATTTAGGTTATATAAAAAGACCAATAAAAGCATAAATATATTGTATGCAAGTTGGGCTCTTTTATATCTTTTAATACTGTATTTTCTACTCATTGTCAAATGTATTTTGGGTTCAGTCTTCAATTCTCAAAAACCAGTGAATAAATAATTAAAAAAATATTTACTCAGATTTTATCTACTTATCTCTTATAGTATTTTCCAACTATCAGCTCTATTATTCTATAAAAATTATGTATTTTTAGTAAGTCAGTAGAAACAATTTTAGAAAGTATAGTATATATTTAACTTTATTTAGTTTTGATCAAACCAAATATGTTTATTTTAGTATCCTGCCATGGTGTTTTGACATTTTATTTTATTTTTATTTTATTAAAAACAATTGTTTTAACATTTATTTCTTTTTGAGAGACAGAGAGAGACAGAATGTGAGCAGGCAAAGGGTGGAGAGAGAGAAGGAGACACAGATCTGAAGCAGGCTGCAGGCTCTGAGCTATCAATTCAGAGCTTGACGCAGGGCTTGAACTCATAGACGGAGAGATCACGAGCCAAAGTCAGACACCCAGGTGCTCCTATTTTATTGTTTTAATGTTTATTTTATTTATTTTTGAGAGAGAAAGAGAGGGAGACAGCAGGGGAGGGGCAGAGAGGGAGAGAGATGGAGGATCTGAAGTGGGCTCCACACTAACAGCAGAGAGCCTAATGGGGGGCTGGAACTTACCAACTGTGAGATAATGACCTGAGTCAAAGTTGGATGCTCAACTGAATGAGCCACCCAGGTACCCCTGTTTTAACATTTTATGACTAGAATAATATCAGATTCTTCAATGGTGTTTTGTCATTTTACACTTGATCTTAGCCAAAAGGCCTAGAAGCAATTATTTTATTACTGGAATAATAGCACAGATTTATTTCCCCTTCCCCTGGGATTTTAAACCTCCAGGCTCTTCTTATGTTATCTAATCTGTGTGGTGCTGGGAGCCACACTGGTCTCACTGGATGACAGTCACAGCAAAGAAATGGCAGCGTTTGTACAGCTCCTGCCATGAGAAACGAAAACTGGTCTCTCCTTCTGCTACTACTGGCTCATGTTGGAAATGAGCCTGCTGGTATTGACAAGCCTCACAATATTCCAAATCAGACTGATATTCCCCACAGATTCCTCATAAGGAAAAGCATATTCCTGCCTTTTAAAAGAGATTTTAGATGAAAGCATTGTGGATGATTGTCAAAAGGCTCTTCCTATGGGCCTTACAGATCCAAGACTTATATAATAAAGTGGGCTAAGAACACAAGAGTTACAATTGAGCCTGGCCCTGAGACAAAGAGCCTAATTTAGAGTTAAGGACAGATATCCACCCCCACCCAATTGTTTCTGCTTGGAGCACTGCCCCCCCCACCAAGGCATTTGTTGTCAGTATTTAGAGTGACTTATTCTGGCCTTGAATATGCTGATTGCACCCTGTGAAGGAACCTATTGAGGAACTTCTTTTGGGATTATGGGAGCAGAGGCGTTTCCTGAAATACCTGTTTTTCTTGATACTTCCACTGTAAACAAACAAGCTATTGACCCCTGCTCACAAAGAACTAAACTTCACCCTTTTTATGCTAAAATCATTGTTTGGTATGCTAAAGATGCCTTCCTTCCCCATAGGATAAGCATCTAAATCCCCTACCTCAATCACTATTGATAAAGGTTATGCATGAGTCTTCTACAAGTCTATGTTCCAGGAAATTCTTACATATCAAAGAAAGTTTGTTGTCAGAAATCATTGTCTAAGGCAAATGCCACTTCTGTGCCCCTCCCTCAAACACTTAATTATAAAATAAAGTTGAGCCCCAGTCAGGGTAGAGATGCCTGCCTGGTCATCAGAAAGAATCTTGGGGCTCTCTCATCCCTCCCTCGCCGACACCGTCCATCCTTCAGAGGCCCCAGGACCCGGCTCAAGCCCGTCTCTGACAGTGTGGCAACATCATCTAGTCAGCGGAGAGTTGGTTACTACATTTTCCTGAAGGCAGCCAGTGAGTGAAATCTATTCACATCAATTTGTTCCTTCAAGTTCCTGGTTTTATTCTGCTTTGGTTAGTTAGCCTTTCAAAGATATAATTACTCTGTGCCAATGTAATAAGATCAAACAGACTGTATCCCCTCCATAAATCTGTTCTTTGTGGAAAACACTTACACAGAAATTACTGAAACAGAAAAAAAATGATCTAAGAAAACATTTCACCTTTTATATGTGTTTCAATATTTTCTATTTGTGATTGTTTATAGCTACTAGTAGTTAAAATTGTACTTTAAAATTAAAATAAAACAAAATTCAGAACATACTGGAAAAATATGGTAGAAAACAAGTAAACTTTGCATAATTAAGCTTTAAAATATATTTTATTCATTTGACACTTCTATTCACAACTATAAGGCTTTGGGTAGAGATCTTCAGGTGCCTCTGCTATGACCTCATGGAGGAGGAAGAAATTGTGAAGACATCTTTTTCCACTATGACTAAGTCTTCAGTGCTTTTATGCTTCTAACTCTTCCCTCTTGGTCTCCTCTCTACCCCTGAGCCTTTATTTTGGGGTCCCTCAAGAGTGCAATGACCACTGAGATGATCTGCCTGCTCCTTGCCAATTACAGTGTTCCTGGGAGAAGATGTAATGAGGCGGTGGTCAGCACGCCCACCAATTTTAGGCTCTTTCTCTACCATCCCAGCAAGTGATGAAAGGTTTAACCCTTACTTTTGGTTTGCTGCTATAGTAGCCTCTCACATCTGACAGTTCAGCTGTCTCTCCGGTCAGCTGAGCTCCTAGCATATCCTTGAGAAAAATATGTTTCTTCTGCCAAAACATGAAAGTAATGTCAAGGCCATATCCATTTTTCTCATTTGTAAATAATTCTAATTTAAAAGCATTAAAAGAATGTTAATAACTGGAAAACAAAGCATTCTGTAAGGATTAATTTTTATCAATGACATAGATGGCATAATATTTGAGTCCAAGGAAAATCTAACTAATGCTGCATTCTTATACAGTATCCTCATTTTTTTTTTTCTTTGCTGTAGCCCTAACCTCCAAAAGCAAATTATAATTTTAGTAGCACAATTGAACAAAGTGGAAATAAGTCATAAACATGTGTTCAACTCTCTAGTAAGTGTGAAAACTCTGTAATTATAAAAAATAAATTGTCATATGGTCCTAAAAATTTCCCATTGTTTTTAAAAAGTGCCACCTTATTCATTTCTATGCCATCATATATTTCCATCCTGTAGTGACAAGAAAAATTAAATTAGCAAAATAAAGGTAGATGCCAATTCTCTAGTTGTTTAGAAAACTGTCCTGATACCTAATTGATTCTAATGCTATAAAATGGTTTCCAAGTAGACTGATAATTTTATTTTGAATATTAATATCACTAATTCTTTAAGCACCAGCTTTGGCTGCTCTAAGATTCTCCTTTTTGCTTTATCACTCACTTTTTTTTCATTAGTACCTCCAAGGCACAGAACCCCTTCATTATTACCATGTCACTCATATTTTACTTTTCTCCTGGCTACCCAAACACTTAAGTTCAACCACTTCTCGTTCTCAAAATGCAATTTTCAAAGCAAAACTAGCTATTCTATCTCTCCCACTTGTAGGAAAACCAGCTCCTGGATTTTCCTCCAAAATAGTTTTGTCAATCGAGAGGGACTGGGCTCCAATAATGAGTCCTCTAAAGATGTGACTTTTAATACTCCATTGTCCCTGCTCTGGATTCTGATTTCTATTGATATTAAAAGTAGAAGATATGATGTCAAAATATCCTGAAGGCACCAATGAGCTGCTGCTCCTTCTATCATCTATTCCAAATTTGTAGATGCCCAAGGTTTAAAAGAGTCGGTTGTACAATAGGAGTACCAATTTTCAATGTTAAGGGGTCAAAAAGAGATATAATCAGAGCCAATGTTACTATTTCTGTTGTCAATACATTGATTACTTTCTGCTGAATCTACTGCCATCTTGGTCCCGCTGTTCATGCTAGGACTAATGTTCACATCTTGTAGTTTGTAGTTCACACCTTCTAATGTCACACAGACATTGTATAGAGACGGTTTCTTTGGATTTTACAAAACTTTATGCAAGTGTTTGTTTTGCAGTTGTTACCATTGCATCCTTGCCCACCATATCTGTGCATAAATATACACAAGTAGAGCCAGTATACATCCTAAATATCAGACAGGTACAGCTCTTAGAATACAGGTCCTTCCTGACTTACCATGGGCTTTGTCCCAATAAATCCATAATAAGTTGAAAATATCAAGTCGAAAATGCATTTAAAACATCTAACCTACCGAACATCATAGCTTAGCTTGGCTTACCACAAGCATGCTTAGGATACTTACATTAGCCTACAGTTCAGCAAAATCATCTAACACAAAGCCTATTTGATAATAAAGTGTTGAGTTATCTCATGTAACTATAAACTTGCCCCAGATTATCTCTTAATTTGTTAGCCTAGACTATAGACTTCCTATTCAAAATGCTATCTATAAACAATATATACTATATAAATAACAATAAATAAATAAATATGACTTCATTCATAAACACTGTTATCTCTTACTCTTTAAAATACTCTCAGACATTTTTATGTATAACCCAAATTGATGGACTTTTTAATGAATAAAGCCAGTTGTAAATATCATTATCTTATTTTAAATACATGAAACTTCATAATGAACACATATTTAACATAGTGCTACCTAGGTAATTTCCTTTTCTATTTCACTATTAGTACTTTCCAATTTCCTTCTGTTTAAGAAATTTTCAAGTAGAATTGACTCTTGAGCAACACTAGTTTGAACTGTGTCAGTCCACTTATACAGATTTTTTTCGATAAATATAATCCTTATGATTTTAACATTTTCTTTTCTATAACATATTTTTGTTATAAGAATACAGTATACAATACAAGTAACATACAACATGTGTATTCATTGAATGTTTATGTTATCAGTAAGGCTTCCAGTCAACAGTGACTATTAGTTAAGTTTTTGGAAAGTCAAAATTATAGATGGATTTTTTTGTTGTATTGGATGAGGTAGGAAGGAAGGTGGTCAGTGCTTTTAACCACTATGTTGTTCATCTTGTTTGCCAAAAGTCTTAAATCTAAGGACATAATAATAAAATGATCAATGTGACTAGTTCTTGTGTGTTAGCGTTTGTGTCTATTATTCTCTGAAATGTCTTTATTATTTTTTACAGGGTTACATAGTTCCTTAAGCCTGCAACATTCTCAGGGCTCTTAGTAATGGATGTACATCAGAATCACCAAACAGAGATGGTTCTAGTTGCTAATAACTGCCCTCTACTCCGTGATTTCAACTAGATGGAAGTGCAAGTTTCTCTAAGTATGGACATTTTGGAAAAAGAGAGAAAGATTATCCACCTAATGCTAAAGTGAAAATCACAGCGTGCCTGGGTGAGTCAGTCAAATAAGTGTCCAACTTCAGCCCAGGTCATGATCTCATGGTTTGAAAGTTGGAGCCCCACATTGTCCTCTGTGCTGACAGCTGGGATCCTGGAGCCTGCTTCAGATTCTCTCTCTGTCTCTCTCTGCCCTGTCCCTGCCTATTCTCTCTCTCTCAATCTCTCTCTCTCTCTCAAAAATAAATACACATTAAAAACAAATTAGAGTGAAAATCAATTAAGAACCATTACTTTAAATTAAGAACTAAACTAAAACTTTTGTAAGTGCCCCTCTTCATTATCAGCATATCCAGGTTTACCTTGAAATCAGAATAATCCTTTCATATAGATAGGAATTAGCCAGTGACTATTCATGTTAATTCAATGATTTCCATTTTTATACTTTGTGACTGAATTCTATATTAAGCCTTTAGACTCTCAGGATTGGAACTTTTTGCCCTGAACCACAACTCTTTGGAAAAAGAAGACCCTCTTATGTATCAGGGACTGCCGGCCTCTTCACTACACTTACTGCTGCTTGGAGGTCCACTCATGACTACCTATTTTTCTCCCACTGTGATGGTCACCATGGTTTTTAGATTTAACTTAAATTTAGCTAATTACCTTGCATGCAAACTTTCTCATTTTGTACCATGACTTTCCTTATTTTTATAACCTGTTTTTAATTTTTAAAACTTATTTTTGGTCTTTCTCTCAAATATGGACAATCAGTCTATCCCTCTCAAACAGCACATTCTTCTGAGCTCCTTGCACCTTTCGTTACTCCTTTCCACATCATAATCTAGCCATTTATCCCACCTTTGAAAGAGATAAGAAGAGACATTCCAGAGACAGCAGGCAAAGGGCTACTGTAAAATGTCATAGATTTACTTTAAGAAATATGACAAAAATAATTATTCAGTGTAGCAACCTTTTAAGTGGTTTTATTTTTGCAAGGGAGGGAAGAATACTCAATAATAGTTCAATCAATGGTAGTTGATAGATTACTTCATCAACCCCCAACTGATTTCAATTTTGTTCTCTTTGAATTTGCCATCACCTCTTCATTATTTGTTGGATGACCTTGGAAAATATTATTATATTTTGAGCCTCAATTTGTCATCTATCTTTTGAATAACAGTAAATACCATAGAGACATCTTGTGAAGTTCAACCATAGTTCCCGTAATTTTATAGTCCATGAAACCACAGCACTTTCCAAAACCTCTAGCAACTCATGTAGGGTTCTGCATTCTTCTAAATAAAATGGAAAAAGACCCCAACTATCATGAACTCTTATTTAATAAAATGAAACCACTTTGAGGAGCCCAGGTGGCTCAGTTGATTCAAGGTCAGACTCTTGATTTCGGCTCTGGGCCTGATCTCGTGGTTCCTGAGTTCTAGCCCTGCAATGGACTCTGCACAGTGCAGAGTCAGCTTTGGATTCTCTCTCGCCCTTTCTCTTCTCCTCCCCCACTCATTCTGTCTCTCTTCCTCTCTCTCTCAAAATAAATAATAAAAAAAGTTTTTAAAAATTATAAGAGAATAATAAAATGAAATCACTTTAACATTAAGAAATAATATAAACTCAATAAGATTAGAATCTTATAAACTTAAAACATATTTAGCTTAAAAAATCTCTAAAGTACATGTTTTTCTCATTTTACTTTGGACTTCTGAACATTTTGTCACAAACAGAGCAGTGTGCTTGCAGCACAGTGTAAACCACAGCATAAGCTTGCAGAGCAGTATAAGGCCAATTAGCTCTCTTTGCTAATGGTTCAATTAGCTAGAAAATTTCAGGAGAAAAACTATTTTACTTTGTTGGAGGTTAAATTTTTTACTCACTCTTTAGATAAGTACAGATATAAGCACTTACTTTTATTTTTATTATATTTTCTGTGTCACATAATGAGCCTCAAAGGTGAGTCCTTTTTTAATATTCAGTCTCCTCAGATAATTTTTATTTGAGAAAATGCAATTTGTTTTGGAATCTCTATCACATATATTAAGGAAAAATAATGAGAATGGAAATCATAACACTCATGGGATTTCTATGGGACTTTGGAATTTGATGATTATTATATTTAAATAAAATATTAACTATAAAAATATACAATAATAATTGACTATATTTTTAAAGGTATCTTTGAATGTAATGCATAGAATTCTGCTAAATTGTTTAAACAGAAACATGTTAACTACTTTAAGGAAAGAGTCAATCTTATCATCACTGCTTATTAGCTTCTTCATTAGATAATCATTATTTTCCTTTTATTTTTAGAAATGTTTATTAGTTGGGGCACCTGGCTGGCTCAGTCAGTTAGGTGTCTGACTTTAGTTCAGGTCACGACCTTACAGTTCTTAAGTTTGAGCCCCATGTTGAGCTCTATGCTGACAGCTCAGAGTCTGGAGGCCGCTTCAGATTCTGTCTCTCATTCTCTCTCTGCCCCTCCTCGGTTTGACTCTGTCCCTATCTCTCAAAAATAAATAAACATTAAAACATTTTAAAAAGAAATATTTATTTATTTATTTATTTTGAAAGAGTGGGGAAGGGTCAGAGAGAGAAAGGGAGAGAGAGAATCTGGAGCAGGCTCCCACTGCCAGCACAGAGCCCAACATGGGGCTCAAATTGGCGAGCCATGAGATCATGACCTGAGCTGAAATCAAGAGTTGAACGCTAACCGACATAAAACACCCCTAAATAATCATTATTTTTGCAGCTAATATTTTTCGTTACAAGAGGTAACCAAGTGTTCATTGTTGAAATTCAGAAGTTCAGCCTTACTTTCAAAAAACAAACATTGTACATTTCCTAACACACTGTGCTCCCTTGAGTAATATTGTAATGCATTTCTTTTGATTTATTTTTGTCCCCTGGTGGTCCATTAGCTGAGTAGAAACTGTCATTTATTGCAGTATCTTAAATTCTATGACCAGCGGTTTTCTAGTATGTCATCTGTCAAAATGTCAAGAAGAAAATGCAGTTTTTTGTTTTATTTTGTTTTGTTTTTCTAATTTTTGGGAATGTTTTCCAGAATTATTATTTTATCTGATATACATTTAAGGTAAATTCTCAAGTAATTTGTTAAGCCATGAAAACATCAAAACTTTACAAACAGATGAACAAAGAAAATTTCAGAATATGCATTTATTTGTTAAATCAGTAAAGGATTTTTATTTAAACAATTAAAAATAAATCAAAGTAGACATGAATAAGTGGAAAGGTATCCTATGTTTGTGGATTGGAAGAGTCAATATTGTTAAATGCCCAAACTCATCTACAGATTCAATGCAATCCCTATCAAAATCCTAATAGTATTTTTCACAGAAACTTTTTAAAAATCCTAAAATTCATACAGAACCAACAAAGGCCCTAAAGAGTTAAATCAATCTTGAGCAAAAAATTTAAACTGGAAGAATCATGGTTCTTGACTTCAAACTACATTACAAAGCTATAGTAATCTAAACAGTATGGTACTGACATAAAAACAAACATATAAATCAATGGAACAGAACAGAAAATCCAGAAATAACCCCATGCATATACAGTCAATTAATATTTAACAGAGGTCCCAAGAATACAATGGAAAAATAATATTCATCTCAATAAATGGTGTTGATAAAACTGGATATCCATACGCAAAATAATGAAATTGGAATCTTATACATAAAAATCAACTCAAAATGGATTTAAGATTAAACATAAATCTTAAATGTACCCAAAACTGTACAACTCCTAGAAAAAAAATATAGGGTAGAATCTCCTTGACATTGGTCTTGGCAATGATTGTTTGGAATTAACATGAAAAGCACAGGCAACAAGAGAAAAAAAAATAAATGGGACCACATTAAACTAAGAATTTTCTGCACAGCAATTAATATAATAATTAAAATGAAGAAGAAGTCTATGGAATGGGAGACAATATTTGAAAGACATATACTGTTAAGATATTAGTAGTCAAAATATAAATGGTATTCAGACAACTCAATAGTAAAATAAGAGAAACTCAATTAGAAAATGAACAAAGATGTTGAATATACGTTTTTGCAAATAAGACACACAAATGGGCAACAGATAGATGAAAAGATGACCAATGTCACTAATTATTAGTGACAAATACAAATCAAAACCACAGTGAGATATCATTTCACACTTGTCGTGATGTCTATTATAAAAAAGCTATAAGAGCAATGCTGGTAAGGATGGGGAGAAAAGGATACCCTTGTATATGCTTGGTGGGAAAGTTAATAGGTAAAGTCATTATGGAAAACATAAAAGTTCCTGAAAAAATTAAAAATGGAATTAACATAGTAGTCCCATTTCTGGGTATATATCAAAAGAAAATAAAAATCAATGCCTCAAAGAAATATTTGCACTCCCATGTTTATCACAGCATTATTCACAATAGCTGAGACATGGAAACAACTGAAGCGTCTATCAATGGATAAATGGTTAAAGAAAAATATGATGTGATATACATATATTTGAAATTTCAAATATACATATATTTCAAATATATATGTATATTTTGTGGCTAAATATGTACGTATTTAAATATATATACATGTACATATGTATGAATATGTACATGTATATATATTTAAATACGTACATAAATATTTATACGTATGTATATATATATTTAAATACATACATATTTAGCCATAAAAAAGGAAAGAAACTCTTCCATTTGCAGCACGAATAGTATTGTGCTAAGTATCAGAATACATGAGCAGTAGTAAGAATCAGTGGCTTCAGTCAGAAAAGCTCTTGTATGACTTTACAACCTGAATCACCTTCATACTTTCATCTCTTCCTCTACCCACTATCAGTGAACACTTTCTAGTTTCCAGAGTTCAAGAAGCATTTAAAAATATTCAGCTGCTGGGGGGCCTGGGGGGCTCAGTCTGTTAAGGAGCCAAAGTCAGCTCAGGTCATGGTCTCATGGTTGATGGGTTTGAGCCCCGCCCTAGACTTTGTGCTGATGGTGCGAAACCTACTTGTCACTTGCCCCTTCCCAACTTGTTTGCTGTATCTCACTCTCTCAACATAAATAAACAAAGTTAAAAAATATTTAGCTGCATTCTTATATAGCCATTAATGATTTCTAAGTGAAATAAGACAGACACAGAAAGATAAATATGGTGTGGTATCACTTATATCTGGAATTTGAAAAAAATAGTTGAATTCATAGTAAAAGAGCAGAATGAATGAATGCAGTTTATGAGAGGTGGGGCACCTGGGTGACTCCGGCACTTAAGCAGCCGACTTCGGCTCAGGTCATGATCCCACAGTTCATGGGGTCCTATCCTGCATCAGGCTCTGCACTGAGGCTCAGAGCCTGGAGCCTGATTCAGATTCCGTGTCTCCCTCTCTCTCTGCCCCTCCCAGGCTCGTGCTCTGTCTCTCTTTCAAAAATTAATAAACATAAAAAAACTAAAAAACATTAAATAAAGATACTGATCAAGAGTTATACTTTCAGTTATAAGGTGAATAAAATTTGAAGAACAGTGGAGTGACTGTAATTAATAGTAATGTACTTGAAATTTGCTAAGACAGCAGATCTCAACTGTTGTTAACACACACACAAAAGGTTAACTATGTGAGATAATGGAAATGTTAATTAGTTTGATCCTGGTAATCATTTCACAATGTGTACACATATCAAAACATTATTTTACATCATAAATAAAAATATTTATTTTTGTAAAAAATAATTAATTCAAATGTTTTTACACAAAGAGAACTTTAGAGTTAGAATAGTGTCACATAAAATTATTATGCTGTTCTAACAGAATAATAAATAGAACCATGGCACGTGCTCAAATTACAAATTCCTGTCTTGCATGCTTGATGTCTGAAAAGTCCTGTGGGTCATTTGGTACTTGGCATACCTTTTCCCCTGGAAAAACCAAAAATGTTTGAAACACTAGGTCAAATTGCAGAATCTGATGAAACCCCAAATGCACATAAAGTGTAATATGTTTTCATACTTAGTATATTTATCAGGAGACTAATCGAACATACTATAGTCAAAACTATATAATAGCATAAAATAAAATCTACAGAAATCAGGAAATGATTATCTAAGTGAAATGACACTGAATTTTTTAAGTGCTCTTAAACTCTGGAACCCAAAGGGATGCATTTATTAATGCTGGAAAGAAGTAGAGATAAGATTGGGACACCCAGGTGGCTCATTTGGCTGAGCATCTGACTTCAGCTCAGGTCGTAATTTCACAGTCCATGAGTTCAAGCCCTGTATAGGGCTCTGTGTTGACAGCTTAGAGCCTGGAGCCTGCTTTGGATTCTGTGCCTCCCTCTCTCTCTGCCCATCTCCTGCTCCCACTCTGTCTTTCTCTCTCAAAATTAAATAAACATTAAAATCATTTAAAAAAAAAGAGAGAAAAGTAGAGATAAGATTGAAGAGATGATTTTAGGTTTTGGAGACTTACAAAAGTTTTTTCTGACTGATGCTACTGATTTTTACAACTGTCCTTTTATTCTGATACAAGTATTATACAAGCACTATTCTTATTGTTACTCATTTGTGAGTATGGATGTTCTTTTTAGTCACTCTGACCAGTGTGAGGTGGTATCTCAGCATGGTTTTGATCTGCATTCCCTGATGATGAGGGATGCTGAGCATCATTTCACGTGTCTATTGACCATCTGGATGTTCTCTTTGGAGAAGTGTCTGTTCATCTCTAGATGTTCTCTTTGGAGAAGTGTCTGTTCATATCTTCTGCCCATTTCTTCACTGGATTATTTGTTTTTTGGTTGTGGAGTTTGGTGAGTTTCTTATAGATTTTGGATACTAGCCCTTTATCTGATATGTCATTTGCAACTATCTTTTCCCATTTCGTCGATTGCCTATTAGTTTTATTGATTGTTTCCTTTGACGTGCAGAAACCTTTTATCTTGATGAGGTCCCAATAGTTCATTTTTGCTCTTGATTCCCTTGCCTTGGCGATGTGTCACGTAAGGAATTGCTGCGGGTGAGGTCAAGGAGCATGTTTCCTACTTTCTCCTCTAGGATTTTGATGGTTTCCTGTCTCAGGTTCAGGTCCTTTATCCATTTTGAGGGGTATTTTGTGTATGGTGTGAGAAAGTGATCTAGTTTCATTCTTCTGCATGTTGCTGTCCAGGTCTCCCATCACCATCTGTTAAATGTTGTCTTTTTTCCATTGGATACTCTTTCCTGCTTTGTTAAAGATTAGTTGGTCATACATTTGTGGGTCCAATTCTGAGTTCTCTATTCTATTCCATTGGTCTATGTGTCTGTTTTTGTGCCAATACCATACTGTCTTGACGATGACAGCTTTGTAGTAGAGGCTAAAGTCTGGGATGGTGATGCCTCCCATTGTTTTCTTCTTCAGTATTACTTTGGCTATTCGGGGTCTTTTGTGGTTCCATGCAAATTTTAAGATAGTTTGTTCCAGCTTTTGAGAAGAATGCTGGTACAATTTTTATTGGGATTGCATTGAATATGTAGATTGCTTTGGGTAGTAATGACATTTTAACAATGTGCAGTTAATACCGCATTGCCTTGGTCTTAGCTGTCAATCAGCTAATGCTTATTTATCTGCTCAAATGCCATATCAAATAGAAACTCAACCAGTACATGGAGTTATGGGCAATAAATCCCCTAAGAGTAGGCATGTGTTTCTGATTCAGAAGACAAAATTTGAAATATGCTAGGAGTAAATTTTGATGACCCTTTTCTATAATATTGCTTGACTCAAAGTGCTTTTCAAGGCATTTACAGGAAAAAGCTATTGTTAGCTAGAGGCAGAATTCCTTTGCTTTATTTATTAGTACAGTCTGGTCAATGAACAATACATATTAATATGCTTAATCATACCTCACAGAATGGCATAGTTTTGAAGGTAGCAATTACCAGAGAACAGAAGCCAAACAATATAATTGATTATGCATTTTTTTCTGCCACTAACTACCTATGTACCTTTGGAAGTGTTGGTCAAGTTCTCTATGTCACAATATTATCAGCTCTATAATGGAGATAGTTCTTCAGATTTTAGCCATGATATTACTTTTCATAGAAGAGTATCTGATTTGAACTGAATTGTGTCTTTATAAAAACATATGTTAAAGTTCTAATCCCTCATTTGGAAATAGGGCCTAAAAGGAGGTAATTAGGATTAAATGAGGATATTGGGGAGGGATCAAGATTCTCTAAGAAAGGTGCCCTTATAAGAAGAGACACAGGTGAGCTCTTTCCTTCTTTCTTCATTAGCATTCAAAGGAAAAGGCCCATTAAGGCACAATAAGAAGGCAGCCTACTATAAGCCAGGAAGGAAGCTCTCACCAGAAACAAAACCCTGCTGGACCTTGATCTGGGATTTCCAGACTCCAGAAATGAGAGAAACACGTTTTTGTTGTTTAAGCCACCATGTCTACAGTATTTTGTTATGGTTCCCCAAGCAGTTTTTGGGCAACTTCATGGTTGCCCAAAAAGTCATTGAAGGGTCAGAGGTTATTAGAGGTCAGAGGTCACTGGAGGGTCAATGACAAAAAGCCATTGTTTCATTGACCTGGCTCAAAGCTATCAAAAGAAAATGAACATTTTCTGTTGTAGCCCTTATCATCCTCACTTATTACTGAAAATAAATACAAAAAATTGTTTACACTCAGCCTAATGCTTTGCTGTGCAACACTCTTTGGAATATGGAATTGAAAGGTGATGCCAGGCATCTCTGTATCTCTCCTGCATCTGTTTTTCCTAGTTGATTACTTTTCCTCCCACACTGAATTTAAAGAAGATGGTGCTAATATAATAGACTCCTGACATTTGGGGGACATATATGAGAATCGCATATCTTCAAATATGTTAAACCCAGGATACTATATAGATTCCTCCTATTTAAAGGAAAAGTTGCAATAATTCTAAGTAGATACCAAGTAGAATTGGCTTGAGAAGCAGACTCTGAAATCACTGTTAGCCTCAGCCTCTGCTATGAATTAAACCCTGGTACCAGTTCCCCAATATCATACCTTCATAAAAGAGCAAATTACTACATTATCCCTTAAGCTCACTTGTGACTATTCAAATTCATGAATGCTAACTCTGCAAATGCTAAGGATCTGTGTACTGTACACAAACATTTTGTTCAGTCAACACCACTTTAGATTTTATTCATTGCTCTCCTTTCATCTCACCTCCAATCATGTAGTACAAGTTCACCCATAGGTCATCTTATAAAAATCATCTAGCTATTTTCAAAATGATTCATTTTGAAACTCCTAAATAAAACACACATGTTTATAAAGACTAGTAATTCTATTTGGAAACCTTGACCAGAAGTGAAATCATCAGATTGTAAGTGACTTTCAAAAATGATTCTCACCATCTCTTCCCAAATAACGGGTTTTTTTTCTTTTTTTCAAGGATCTTTACCATCCCTATTAAGAATCATCATTCATATTTTAAAGTACACATTTTCTAGTATTTCTGACTTAAGAAATAATTTTCTTTTGAGGTAATAATAAATAGAATAAAAAGCCTCCCATGGAGCCTGGGTGGCTCAGTCAGCTGAGGGTCCGACTTCTCATGGTTTGTCGGTTCGGGCCCTGCGGCAGGCTCTGTGCTGACAGTTTGCTCAGAGCCTGGAGCCTGCTTCAGATTCTTGTCTCCTTCTCTCTCTGCCCCTCCCCCATTCGTGCTCTCTCTCTCTGTCTCTCAATAATAAATAAACGTAAAAAATTTTTAAAAAAATAAAAAATTTAAAAAGAAAAGAATAACAAACCTCCTAGGAAATGTATCTCTAAACATTTACACAATTCATACTTGTATACTACCTAAAAGTGCAACACTTAAAATTATTATTTTAAGCATTCCCTACATTAAACCTGCTAGATCTGCTTGAATGCAGTAAATGGTTGGAAATCCTCATAACTAATTTCCACAACATAGACAGTTGTAAACTGTGGAGATAGCAGCAAAAATCTCTCACAAAATGAGAAAGATTATCTATTAAGACAAAAAATTTATGCTAGAATTGACTAAAACAACCTTGAATGCCCTATTAGTCCAATGTCTTTTCATAATTACACATAAATATACATTGATCAAAATGTATTTTCTTATTATTCAATAAATTATACATTTTTTATTTGTAAATATGAGTCAGATCATTCTGGAAATTGAGTTTTTTTAAATTTAAATGACTAATTATTTGTATTTTTACTAAAGAGTAGTAATGGGTAATGACATCAAAAGTGTAATAAGGAAAACTATGAACAACATTCTGGCGACAACTTCGATAACCTGGATGAAATGAAAAATTATTTCAAAAATGCATTCTGTCAAAATTCACCCAAGAAGAAGTAGACAATCTGAGCAAGCCTGTATCTATTAAAGAAATTGAAACAATTAATAATAACCTTCCAAATACGATTACCAGGTCCAGATCGATTCACTGGTAAATTCTACCAAATTCTCTCTCTCTCAGGAATAGATAAACGTTAAAAAAAAATTAGAAATGTTACTATCTTGTACACCTAAAACTAATATAATATTGTATGTTAATCTTATTTCAAGTTTAGGGTTGCCTAGGTGACACAGTCATTAAGCGTCGGACTTCAGCACAGGTCATGATGTTTCAGTTCATGAGTATGAATCCTGCATGGGGCTCTGGGCTGACAACTCAGAGACTGGACCTTGGTTCAGATTCTGTGTTGCCCCATCTCTCTCTGCCCTGTCCCCATTCATGCTGTCTCTCTTTCAAAAATAAATAAATATTGGGGCACCTGGGTGGCTCAGTCGGTTAAGCGTCTGACTTCAGCTCAGGTCATGATCTCCGAGTTCATAGGTTCGAGTCCCACATCGAGTTCTGTGCTGACAGCTCAGAGCCTGGAGCCTGTTTCAGATTCTGTGTCTCCCTCTCTCTCTCTGCCCTTTCCCTGCTCATGATTTGTCTCAAAAATAAATAAACTATTAAAAACTAAGTAAATAAATAAATGTTAAAAAAATTGAAAAGACAGTGGATTTTAAAAATTTTTAAATACTATAAGATTATATCTTTATTAAGATTTTTATGTGCTTATATTGAGCACTGTGGTGCGGTGCGTGAAAATCTCTAGATACTGTATTTCTAACCGGATCTTATATGTGAATAATGCTAACAAAATATATTAATTTCTTTAATATATGGCAAATAATGATAGTTACATTAAAGGTTTGTCATGATGTATGTATAGTCTATAATATTAGTGATAATCAGTTACTCTAAAGTAACCCATTAGAATTCATTTTCTTTTAATTCTTTAGATGAATGAAATTAATCTTCTAGTATAACTATTATTTTACATCAATGTTAATATGAATTTTATCTTCCTCAAAAGGGAGAGACTTTGAAACATTCTTTCCAATTAGTCATATTCATTTTAACAATAAATTTCAAAACATTTAAAATATTTTTATTTACTATAAAAAGGGAAATTATGGTAATTTGGGAGCTTATTGTTGCCTGAAAAGCACAGGAAGACAACGAGTTCAAAGAGCCCAAAATCTTCAAGTAAAAACTTACCTCAAGATGACAGGGAAGGAGGAAGTTCTCGGATGATTGCCTCCTCCATTCACATAAAATGTACGCAGGTGCTCTTTGCTGGCAGAACTTAGGCACTTTATTTCACAGATTTTACATTCTTCTGCAAAAAGAATTAGATGAGTCTCAGGGTGCCTGAGTGGCTGTTGGTTAAGTGTCCAACTCCTGATTTTGGCTCAAGTCTCTGCTCTGAGCATAGAACCTGCTTGGGATTCTCTCTCTCAAAATGAATAAATAAACATAAAAAAAAAGAATTAGATGAATCTCCTAACAAATCTATAAAGGAAAAATATAAAATAAAATAAAAAATAAAATAAAATAATAAAATAAAGCCCTACAAGTGTAAGCCGACTTATTTTATATTTTTACACATTGCCAACTTCCCAAAAAGTCTTTACAATGACTTATAATAAAAATGCAAAAAAAAAGTCAAATAATAAATGAAGGTAAGATTTTCACATGTGAACACCACTGAATAGAGAACAGTTTCAATCTTACAAAAAGTCAAGGTAGAGAGAAAATTTTTAGGTAATATAGTTTTATCTACAAAAACTAGATTTAGTTTTTGGAAATCTACCACCTTGTTAACATCTCTTAACTCTGAGAGGACTTTTTCATGGGAGTTTGAACTAAGAGATTCTCAATAGGATACTGGACAATGTCCTAGATGGTTTTTGTTTGTTTGTTTGTTTCCTGATTACTTCTAAGGTTGTAAGTAAAAGTCATCTACTAATTCAAGCTAATGGCCTGCATACTCAAATCTGTTTTAGTTGATGGTCCTTTCTTAATGTTTCTTCAGGTTTAGACTATGATTGAGGAGCGCCTGGTTGACTCTGTTAAGTGTCCGACTTCAGCTAAGGTCACGATCTCACGATTTGTGGGTTGGAGCCCCGTGTTGGGCTCTGTGCTAAATGCTTGCTCGGACCTGGGGCCTGTTTCAGATTCTGTGTCTCCTTCTCTCTCTGCTCCTCCCTGCTCATGCTGTGTCTCATTCTATCTCTCAAAAATAAATAAATGTAAAAAAAAAGTTTTAAGAATAGACTATGATTGAAAAAATAATGAAAATAGTTAACTATTCATCTCACTTTATGTTAGTTGACAATTCTCTCTTATTCTGTCTCTCTTTCTCTCTTTTGTATATAGCATGAACTTTATACTAACTAATTTCATATTTCAAAAGTCAGGAAATTTTATAAAGGAGTCCTCTTTTTTTATATTTTTTAATGTTTTATATTTGAGAAAGCGACAGAGACAGAGCGCGAGCAGGGGAGGGACAGAGAGACAGAGACAGAATCCGAAGCAGGCTCCAGGCTCTGAGCTGTCGGCACAGAGCCGAAGTGAGGCTCGAACTCATGAACCATGAAATCATGACCTGAGCTGAAGTCAGATGCTGAATTGACTGAGACACCGGGGTACCCCTCTTTTTTTAAATACTCAGAACAGATAAGATTAAAATAAGTAATAGATGATGGTTAAATTATGAAAAGGTGACTTTTAGCTCAATGTGGTGGGCTCAATGTATGAATTTACTTCCCCAAATTCTATTTACATAAATTGTACCAAAAGGAAAGATAAATTCCATTTAAAAATCATTAAGGATATAGAGAGACTGTCATCAGAAAAAGTACAGTAATTTGCTGAATTCCAGGTGGATGGAACACACAAGTGGCTATATCAATGAATACAAAGCTGAAGAAATCACAGCCCAGAACCTTAACAATAAAATCCAAATTCCAGGTAAACCTTGTCAGATGTGGAGAGGAGCTGCAAAGAAAGGAATCAAAGTAATTAAAAGATTGTGGACAAATATAGCTGGTCTTTGTATTTGCTTCAACTTGCTGCCCTTTCACCCAGATGAAGCCACTGGCAGGAGAAAGTCACATTTCTCAGGGACAGCTAAGTTCCTTATGTATATTCAGATGCTTGAAAGGAAATCAAATATAGAATGTGGAAAATGCAAACCATCAAAAAAGTCAAATTAAGTTTCCAATTCTTGTTTTTGGCTCCGGTGATGATCTCATGGCTTGTGAGTTCGAGCCCGGCATGGGGTTTTGCACTGAGTGTGGAGACTGCTTGGGATTCTCTCTCTCTGCTTCTCACTCCCCTTTTTCTCTTAAAATAATAAATAAATAATCAAACAAACAAACAAATAAAGTCAAGGACCATGGGGCTAGGATGCAGTGGCTAGGGAGAGAGAGAGGGGATAGGGTCTACTAAAGAGCTTTCTTCTGAAAGAAATTGCGAGATAAAGCAGCAATCCCAGGGGCAAGAAAAATTTGAGGGCCAATGCTTTTCTTTTAGAAATAAAATTATTTATAAAAGGAAATTATAAACCTTAAGGACAAACTTATTATATGTATATTACTTAATATTACTATTATAATGATTCAAAATTTCTGGAATCTGCATTGGAGACAATGAACCATTTGCAATGACTTGAGGTAGGCCATGGGCTAACCAGGTAGACTGAAAACACAAGTAGACTTCATGGCACAGCAAGAAAGTAATTGGAATGTTAGATCTGGGTGATATAAACTGGTGTCCCTCCCTCTACTCATCCTCTTCAATGCCCAGGGAGACAAAAGGAAGTAAAACTAATATCTCTGGGTCCCTATGACTGGGAGATCCCTTACCATCACAGCTGGCTGGGTCCACCATACTTCAGATGGCAAGATGCGACACTGTAGAGCTGTGTTTGAACTTGAGAACACATACTTGGAATCTTAGGAAAGTTGGATTCTATTGGTATGTGGTTTAATTTTTCTACCCACACCCCTTAAAGAAGCAGAGGCTTAAAGCAATACAGAGTGTTGTAATTATTTCATTGTACCAATTTTAACTTTTTCTGTGTGAGTATAAACCTATTTCCAAGTTTCCCAAGCAGCACCTTTAAAGTATTTTATTATTTTTTTTCCAGAAGAACTTTTAAGATGTCTTTTTAGCCATGAATCTTCAATTCAGAGCAAATTACATCAACCCTACTCATATTTTTTTCTCCCTCATGTCTCTTTCATTTACTGGTTACTTTATCTTCACATCAATTACCTTAGTTCAGGTTCTTTTTTTCCCTTCAAACCAGAGCCCATTTGGTTTTCCTGACCCTTGTTCTAAACTTGAAAGCATCTTAAAACACCATTTTCCTTTTATATCACTTTAATTCACTCTTCACAGAACATTATAATTTTAACATTCAGCCAATCAAAATGATCAAAATTGTTCTTGCCTTAAGCTCATGCCCCAGTGAAACCTTCACACTTTTCGATTTTTGCCTTCCATGATACTGACATCTTTTAGGCAAGTATATGGCTATTGTCATCCATTTTTAAAACTGCTCTCAAGTTATAGGGTGACTAAATATTAGATATGATTTGTAGATGAGATATACTTTCACTTGCAACAATACTTTCAACAGAGAGGCCTATTACTCTCACTTCTATTTATCAATCATAAAATTTATTTGAGGCAGATGTTTTTTACCTGGGAGCCTACAGGCCCATGGAGGAGTTTTATATTACATATAAATGTCCTGAGAGAACATGCAATTTTTTTTTGTAACTGTATTACAATGGACGTGTTTATTCTAGAGCAAGACTCCTAAAATTACATCAGAAACTTAGGAAATTTGGAACCATTAATACAGGCTGATTATCCAAATGGCATTTTATTTTTTTTTTAATGTTTATCTATTTTTGAAAGACAGAAAGACAGAGTGGGAGCAGGGCGGGGACAGAAAGAGAGGGAGACAAAGAATCGAAAGCAGGCTCCAGGCTCTGAGCTGTCAGCACAAACCATGATGTGGGCCCTGAACTCACGAGCCATGATATCATGATCTGAGCTGAAGTCAGAGGCTTAACCAAGTCGGAGACTTAAATGAGCCACCCAGGCGCCCCTAAAAATGGTATTTTAAATGTGAATTTCAAGCATCTAAATCCTATTATTTCTGGTATCCTGAAATAAAGCCATTTAAAACTGATAACAGATCATTAGAAAGGAACTGGAGAAAACAATAAAAACAAAACAAATATTTTATGATCTCAAAATAATATTTAAAATAAAACCAATCAATATTCCATAATGTACACACATGTAAATTATCAAAATAAAAATTCAAAAAAGCATTTAGAGAATAATTTTCAACTTACTTTGAGTTGAACATTTAAATTTAGACTTTAGAAATACAGTGTTTAATTTTCTAAAACCTCATAAATTTAGATAATGTTAATAAATATTGTTGACACATAAATTGGGGTTTCAAAATGCATATATCTTTTAACAAAATGTGTAATATTTTCTCATAAAATGAAACAAAAACTTCATGTCTGACATTCTGCTCACCTCATGCCACTTTTTTTCCCATTGATGCCTTTTTTACATTTTCCACCTTAATTGCCACTGTCTCAGAAAGCTCATTCTCTGACACTCTCATCTAAATTGGGTCACTTAAAAAAATTTCCTTTCATGTTGTCTTATTTGTTTCTCTCGCTAAGCACAATTTATAATTATTTTCTTATCCTGTTACTTATTTGTTGCTTATCCTCCTTAATCAACTGTAAATTCTAAAAGGACATATTTCTTTGGTTACTACTATATCCCTAGCATCTATCACAGTGCACGACATATCTTAGGTATCCAAAAAAAATATTTTTAAATAAGTGAGTGTTTATTTCATGGTCTTATTATCTGATGGTCAAATAAGTTTCTTGGTTCTGGTGTTCCAGGTTCTGTGTTCTTTCACAGAATCCTTTCAGGCTTCATCCCCAAATCCATATTATTTCTTTAGTCCATGTCACACTGGTATTGGTTTTTGTATTTCTTTTACACCTGGCACCCTTGGCAGTCCACTACAGGCTCCTGTTTCCCAGAGTTGAAATTTTTCCCAAAGTATATTAACTTTACAAAAGTTTAGTATGCTGTCAGTTAATGTCAGGTCACCTGTGTTTAGGCACCTTCCCAAACTTCAGTTACTTCACCAGTAATCAAGCTTTGGTTACTTTGTCATTGCTTGTGACATTCTGAACTCACTTTGATTGATTAGAATGCTCTGCCCATTCTTTGTGTTTTCTGTGTTAGCCTCTGGGTCATAGCATGGGTGGCTTGGGATCTTGTTTCTTTCTCTAAACTGCCTGTGTTTGTCACATCTGTGTTTATTTCTTAGTAAATTGGATCAAGAAGTACTTTATAGGATTTTAGGAAGCCAGAATTCTCAAACTCTTCTGATTCCTTTTAGATATTTCTGTCCCCAATTCCACAATTATAATTTACAAAAAGCTTACTAATTATACTACCAAGATGTAGGTTAGTGATGAATAATATGACCACTGTGGTTCATCAAGACCTGTAATTGATGTATGGGTTCCCAATCTTTCCAACTGTAGTTCCTTAGCCTTGTTTCCCAATGTCTAAGCTCAGTTTGTTGCTCTGAACCATGGTATCTCTCTCACTGCCCTCTCATGGTATCAAGAACATTAACCACCTAGAAGAGAAAACAGGTAACAATCTCTTTGACCTCGACCACAGCAACTTCTTACTTAATATGTCTCTGGAGGCAAGGAAAACAAAAGCAAAAATTAACTATTGGGACCTCATCAATATAAAAAGTTTCTGCACAGTGAAGGAAACAAACAACAAAACTAAATGGCAACCAATGGAATGGGAGAAGATATTTGCAAATGACATATCAGATAAAGGATTAATATCCAAAATCTACAAAGAACTTAGCAAACTCAGCACTGAAAATACAAATAATCCAGTAAAGAAATGGACAAAAGACATGAATAGACACTTCTCCAAAGATATCCAAATGGCTAACAGATACATGAAAAAATACTCAACATCACTCACCATCAGGGAGATAAAAATGAAAACCACAATGAGATACCACTTCACACTTGTCAGAATGGCTAAAATTAACAATTCAGAAAACAACAAGTGTTGGCAGAGGAGAAAGGGGACTTTTGCACTGCTGTTGGGAATGCAAACTGGTGCAGCCCCTATGAAAAACAGTATGAGAATTCCTCAAAAAACTAAAAATACACGTACCCTATGACTCAGCAATTGCACTTCTAGGTATTTATCCAGAGGATACAGAAGTGCTGATTCAAGGAGACACGTACACCCCAATGTTTATAACAGCATTATCAACGATAGCCAGATTATGAAAAGCACCCAAATGTCCATTGACTGACAAATGGATTAAAAAAGATGTGGTATATACAATGAAATACTACTTAGCAATAAAAAAAACAATGAAATCTTGCCATTTGCAACACGTCGATGGAACTAGAGTATTAGTATTAGCATATTATTATGTTAGTATTAGTATACATAGTATAATACTAGTATTATGTTAGACAACATGCTAGTACTAGAATGGTATTATTCTAGTATTAGCATAGTATTATGCTAAACGAAGTAAGTCAGTCAGAGAAAGACAGATACCATATGGTTTCACTCATATGTGGAATTTGAGAAACTCAAGAGATGAACATAGGGGAAGGGTAGGAAAATTAAGATAAAAACAGAGGGTGGCAAACCATAAGACTCTTAAATACAGAGAACAAACTGAGGGCTGATGGACAGGTGTTGGTTGGCGGATGGCCTAAATGAGTGATGTGTACTAAGGAAGGCACTTGTTGGGATGAGCTTTGGGTGTTGTATGTAAGTGATGAATCACTAAAGTCTATTTGTAAAATCATTATTACATTATATGTTAGCTAACTTAGATTGAAAAAATTTTTTTAAAAAAGAACTAACTTTAAATTCTACTTTTTGGTCTTTTGCTACCAAGTCACATAAACTTTCTTGATGTAAACATGGCCTGAGTATCCAAGACAAAAGAGTGAATAGCTTAACACCATGTTCTCCCCCAGACAGGAGTCACCCACCCATTCCTCCCCACAATGTCTTTACTAAGCCAAGTCTGAATTTATTGTCTGAATATCAGTTACTTGCAACAAAAATCCTACTGAGCCTTTTCTACTTCAATTATCTTAGCAAAATAGACATCTGTTCATCTTACACATATGAATATTATACCTATAAATGTTTTCATATTTAAGATTTATGATTCCATGCTATTTTTAACTTTACACATCAATTTGTGGTACAATTCCACAATATTGTGAATTTTTCTTGCATACAACTTCCACACATAGTCAAAATATATCACTTTATTACTTGTCAAAACAGTACTATGTGATTGATTGAAGTTATACACAGACAAAACAAAAAACAGAAAAAAGAGAATTTTCACTTGATTAAATTGTGTGAGTGTGTGTGTATATGAGTGTGTGTGTGTGTGTGTGTGTGTGTGTGTGTGTGTGTGATGGGGTGGAGTGAAGAGAATCCCAAATCTGTAGGCAAATATTTCTAATTAGTCAGCTATTCATCCAGATTGCACTTCACATCATCCAAATTATTTAGTTTTACAAGTTCTGTACTGCTATCAAAAGTGCAAACTTAGAGACGCCTGGGTGACTCAGTCAGTTGAGCGTCCAACTTTGGCTCAGGTCAAGATCTCACAGCTCTTGAGTCCAAGCCCTGCATCAGGCTCTGTACTGATGACTCAGAGTCTGAAGCTTGTTTGGATTCTGTGTCTCCTTCTCTCTTTGCCCCTTCCCTACTCATGCTCTGTCTCACTCTCTGTCTCTCATAATTAAATAAACATTGAAAAGATTTTTAAAAAGTACAAACTCAAATACATAAAATAACAAATTTGAATAGTAGTTATATTGTTTACAACCCCGTGTCTTACAGTTCAACTAATAATTTAGAAGAGAACCTAATCTAGCTTGAATTAGTCCATTATTTATTATTTCCATATTTATTTACATTATCCACACTCCATTCTTATTAAATATATATACATATGTGTATATATCTCCTTTATATTATGAAGGTTAATTGATAAATAGGAGCAACTCATCAAACTACATTCCTTAAAACTTATTCTCATTTTCGGTTCACTATGAGCTTTATAAAAATTTTCCTTATCTGGTATTTACTAAGTCAAATAAATATCCTCTTTCGCTGGTATAGATTCTCAGCCACTGCTTCTCATATGAATGTCTAGAAATTAACTGACTAGGACATCTGGTCATTTACTTCAACCTTTCCCGTGTGAAAACAGTTCATGTCACAATAAGTTGATGCACTGTTAATCCCAAGAATCAATGAAGATCTGTTCCAGCCATCTGTGATGTTGTAATAAGAATTCATCCATGCAGGCAATGACCAGTGAGTTGCAATAATCTGATAGTATGTCTGAACCTGGCTACAGCAGCAACACCTATGATGCCAGAGTTAGACATTGTATAATCAAAAGTACCGCTTCTCCATATGGGAAGTTTCTGTGGATACACTCAGCAACTAGTTTGTCTACCATGTTCCAAAACAAGCAAGCATTAGATACAGATAATATTTAAATAGAGTGGCCCCAGTCTAATTGTTCTTAAATAGGAAGACACCTAGAAAATTGATTCTAGAGAGTACTATAAAGGATAATTTAATAAGAAAGAAAAGATGTGACATAAAGCTAATTTTAGATAAAATATTGCCTTAAAAAAATTTGAGACCTACAGTAGTTTATTTACTAGATGCTACCATAGGGAATGAGTTTCTTTTTTTTTTTTAAGTAACTATCTCTTTATTATTCTGAAAATCTGGAATGTAATGTTATGTCCATGCTCTCTTACTAAGAAATTAATTAATTATATTGCATATAGATTTGTCAAAACTATCAAAGTCATTCATCTGTTAAAATACAGGCAACTAAATCACAACACACACACACACACACACACACACACACACACAGCATAGGCCTTCCGGAAACACTGGAGTGATTCCAGACAACTTCAGTTTAGAGTGTTGTTTTACTAGGCCAAATTTGTGGTCCAACTACCCTATTTCTTATCTTTAAGAGACAACAGATGCATCTGTTTGAAGAGTTCACGAAAGACAGCAAATTTGGATTGAATACTAAATTCTTTAACTTAATAACATATTGTAACACCAATATTCATGAATAAGTCAAATAGGTAAATTAGTATATTCGGGAGAAAATGTACAGATCAATCAGACCTTAAAGAGAGTGGAATCGTATAAGAAGAGAAAGGCAAAACATAGAAGGAAAACAGAGCAAACCCTGGACAGATTTGCATTCTTTTATTCACATTACTGAAGATGGTTGAATCTCTCATGCTGTGTGAAGCTCTCATCGTTTCCCTAGAAGTCAGACCCCTATTTTAGTTAAGTAATTATAATTAGAAAATCATTTTCTTGTAATGTAAACATTAATTAGTTTGGAATTCACATGTGATTTATTTAGTTCCATTTCAGGGGAAAGTTTGAGTAGGAAATTCAAAGGTGATTGTATCACACTGAAAGGTGTCAAATAAGAGAAAAATATGAGATGTGTTAAGAGTTAACTAGATCTGGTTAATCTCCAGTTAATTAGATTCTAGTTAACTAGAATGCAAATTGAAGAGAACCTCTGAGACTCACAGACTTCTTGTGTGTTCCGCTGTCTTTGGTAAAATCAGTAGGTATGCGCTCATTATTTTGCCCAGCCAGTCCAGCCTCACTGCTTTAAAAGTCAGGTACACAGCTCTCCTGTCGCTCTGAAGAGGAATTAACATAGGCCCTATTTCTAAGCAGACGTCATTGATCTTGCCAGGGAAAAATAAATATGTGCAGAAACCCATTCCAGTTTTCTGAGGGAATCTCATCAGGAAAAATCTCCTTAGTTTTTTCCTGAGAAGCTTAACAAAATCCTTCTGTAATTGAAAAAGACAATGGTGGTCAACGAATGTAACCTAAGTAAGTCATTTTGTTTCCCTGACAGTAAAGATTTAAGAAGTGTAAAACTATGAATATGGACAAACAAAAATAAACATCAGGTTTGTTTTTTTATTTATAAATGTAGCATGTGGCCTTGTTGAGAACTGATAAACTAAAAACTAGATACAGCTTGTCACATGTAGGTACTCTTGACACATTTGCTATAGCTTCTTTCTCCACTGTGTGTGTGTGTGTGTGTGTGTGTTTCTGAGTGTAATGCGCACAATGTGTAGCATCTCTGTTTTGAAAGTCACAATATTCTTTATCATATTAAGTGTTCTCTCTTGTCTGACAATAAATTCACCTCTTTGATGTTTTAACTGATACTTTCTTAACATACTTGAGCACGTAAAATACTTAACACCTGACAGAAAATAGTTTCACAAATCACTAGTCAGCTATACATGGCTGTAAATTCTTTTGTTTTTTAAGTTTTTTAAAATGTATATTCATTCTTGAAAAAGAGAGAGAGAGAGAAATTGAGCATGAGGAGGAGAGAGGAGGGGCAGAGAGAAGGAGACACAGAATTGGAAGCAGACTCCAGGCTCTCAGCTGTCAGCACAGAGCTTGATGCGGGGCTCCAACATAAACTGTGAGATCATGACCTGAGCCAAAGTCGGAGGCTTAACCTACTGAGTGTCTATAAATTCTTGATGTATGATGTACTTTGCTCAAGTTCTTTCTTAAACAGAATAAAGGAGATAATTAAATTTGGTAGGATATTGATCATTATAAACAGCATAGAAGTTTGCAAGGATGGTTTACTGTAGCAGCTGCTGGAAATAGATGTGAGGCTAAGAGGAAAAGAGGTTTGTCACAAGAAATATCTCTTTCAAAAAGTGTCTTAAAACTATTTTAGGCAATTGGTGAAATATAGGCTGTAATATTTTTATAAGAAAATGATGACATTTGTTTGGCTAATTAGCAAAATTTCCTATGAAGATAGGTAGCTTGAGAACTTAAAGTATTCTGCCATATATATAAACCACTTCTTCTTTATCTGTTCATCAGTTGGACATTTGGGCTCTTACCATACTTTGGCTATTATTGAAAGTACCGCTATAAATATTGTGGTACATGTGCCCCTATGAATCAGCACTCCTGTATCCTTTGGATAAATTCCTAGCAGTGCTATTGCTGGGTCATAGGGTAGTTCTACTTCTAATTTTTTAAGGAAACTCCACACTGTTTTTTAGAGCAGTTGCACCAGTTTGCATTCCCACCAATAGTGCAAGAGGGTTCCTGTTTCTCCACATCCTCGCCAGCAGCTGTTGTTTCCTGTGGTATCTATACACAATGGAACACTAATTGGCAGTGAGAAAGAATGAAATCATGCCATTTGCAACAATGTGGATGGAATTGGAAGGTTATGCTAAGTGAAATAAGTCAGTCAGAGAAAGACAAATATCATATGTTTTCACTCATATGTGGTACTTGAGAAACTTAACAGAAGAAGACCGTGGAGGAAGGGAAGGGGAAAAAATAGTTACAAGCAAAGAGGGAGGGAGGTAAACCATAAGAGACTCTTAAATACAGAGAACAAGCTGAGGGTTGATGGGGGGCAGGGAGAGGGAAAAATGGGTGATGGGCACTTGTTGGGATGAGCACTGGGTGTTGTAAGTAAGTGATGAACCACAGGAATCTATCCCTAAAGCCAAGAGCACACTGTACACACTGTATGTTAGCCAATTTGATAATAAATTATATTTAAAAATTAAAAGAAAATTTAAAGTAGGATCTCTCAAGTGAGTTTCTCAAATTATGTGTTGACTATCCTAAAGTATAAATAACTGAACTGAGCAAATGAACTCACATGGAATGTAACCTAACACACACATATGCATATGCACACACATGCATGTGCACACATGCTCACACACACACATGAACAACAACACCAAACTAAAATCATTTTCAAAAAACTGCAAACAGGAGGACCTGGGTGGTGTCGGTTTAACATCTGACTCTTGATTTCAGCTCAAGTCATGACCTCATGGTTCATGAGTTTGAGGTCCATGTGGGGCTCTGTGCTACAGCTCACAGCCCGTGTGGGATTCTCTCTCACCCTTTCTCTCTGCCCCTCCCCTTCTCTCTCTCTCTTAAAAATAGATAAATAAACTTTAAAAAATTACAAACATCATAACAAATATTGTTTGGCCATGATAGACAATTGAGTAACCTGTCCAGGGAAGTCATATTGAGTGGAATCTTGCTGACCACCACCATAGATTTCTGTCTAGATTGCAGATCATTATATATTCACTGCCTTTTAGTCAGGAGATTATCCCTGTGAACAAGATAATGGAGGTATAACACAAACACGATAACTTAAATGTAAACAACCTCTAATTGTCGCTTTCTTGTTTAGTCTCAGGAATTTTCATTAGAAGAGGGCTTTGTATGTAATTGCCATTATAAGGCTATGCAGAAAAGAATGATGTAAGATCACAAAATTTTTGGCACTTTACTGAAATTTGATAGAAATGTTCTCAATGGTGTATGTAATCTATATATTCTGATCTACTTTTTGAAAAGAAGAGGGGTCAGTCCTAACATATATAATTCTGTTATGTCAATATGCTATCTCAATAAAACTTTTCTGGAATGTTTTTAAAATTATACTATTAAATTGAGAAGAGGGGCGCCTGGGTGGCTTAGTCGGTTAAGCGTCCTACTTTCGCTTAGGTCATGATCTCGCGGTTCGTGGGTTCGAGCCCCGCGTCGGGCTCTGTGCTGACTGCCAGCTCAGAGCCTGGAGCCTGTTTCAGTCTGTGACTCCCTCTCTCTCTGACCCTCCCCTGTTCACGCTGTCTCTCTCTCTCTCCTAGAAATAAAAAAAAAAAAAAAATTAAAAAAAAATAAATTGAGAAGAAATTCTGTCACTATTTAATCATGAGCTTAAATTATGTGCTAAGCATTGTTTGAAGCTATTTAGATACATCTTTATCAAGTGCAGTTGTTGAAGGAAATTGTCACTTAATTGAAATAGACTGAATCTAATTTTGGAATTCTTTTTCACCTCTCAGGTTCTACTTAGATTCATTTATCAAGAATTCTTAAAATTATGTAACTGTTGGAAATAACATGACTGTTTTGAATAGGAAATGAGCTATTCTTCATTTTCCTTTGCCTTATGCACAAAAAAGGAAATGAATCAAGTGCATAAGGAAATCCTGAATATCTTAAAATTGATACCTAATCTCTTTGTCTTTAATAATTCATGAGAAAGCAGGTTGACACAAAGTATTTGGTTTAATTTGATTTCAGGTAAATAATACAATTATGAGAAGATTGTCTTATTTCAGAGCCTATGAAAATAAGACAATCAAAGTCAGTTATTACTTAGTATATTGGCTTACCCATTTTCTTACTATTCACCCACCCCTAACACATAGTAGTCACCTGATAATTATTTGCTAAAAGATTAGAATCCAATTACTCTCTGCCATTAAGAGCCCTTATTTTATGTTACTGGTGTCTGTTTCAAATTGCTATCAATACCACCTTGTGTGCCTTTTCAGTTTTACACAGGAATATAAACTAAGCCTAATTTAAGAAGTTGTTTAGTAGGAAAGAACACACTAGACACATTTCACTACTTACTATTTACCCCGGATCCTAAAAGACTGGTTTATATTTACTCAAATTCTAGCAATATCAAAACAGGGTAATTACAAAGTACCATCCTACAGCTAAATATAATAAACATTGCAGGCTATTTGGTTACACTATTCTTTTCAGTTTGAATGAAAAACTCATTAAGAATCACAGTGTCACCGTTTGTTAAAAAAGAGAAAATTTTAAATAAGTCCTAAATCAGAAGTAAAACATGGTAATTCTGCTATTACTGTGCTCTGGAAGAAAATTGTGAGATATATAATACCTTCAGAATAGAATAACAGAAAGAAATCTTATCACATAAATGAAACTGAAATGACTGAAGAAAGGTTAATACATTTTATTGAATTTTATAAGTATACATAACAAATTTTTTCATTCATTCTCTCACTGGGAAACCAAACCTCTTAAGGTAGGGGAAAAATAATAGAAACTTAACACAGAACATCATACATTTTATTTGAAAAACGATATGCTTTTGCAGAGATATGAATAGCTGTCATTTTGGGAAAAAATACCTAACTTTATACAAACTTTGGTCACATTTAATTGATACATTTAAAAATAGGCGTATTATTAAAATCCATCAATTATAATAACATACCTAGAGAAAGTCATTTTAGTAAATTGGTATGTGTTGAAAAACATGAATGAAAAACAAACTAAGTGATACATGAATTACCAAGAGAGTGCAAGCTCTATTTGTTCTAAAACTAACTTCAATGCCCTCCCTCTCTGCCCCTCCCCCCCACGTGTATTCTCGTCTCTCTCTCTCTCTCTCTCTCTCTCTAAAAAATAAACATTTTAAAAATTACCAAAAAAAGGGTGTCTGGGTGGCTCAGTCAATTAAGCGTTCCACTTTGGCTCAGGTCACCATCTTGGGTTTTGTGACTTTGAAATAACGTTGGACTCTGCTGACAGCCCAGAGCCTGGAGCCTGCTTGAGATTCTGTCTCCCTCTCTCTGTACCCCTCCCCCACTTGTGCTCTGTCTTTCTGTCTCTCTGTCTCTCTAAATTAAGTAAACATTAAAAAATAATACTAACTTCAACGTATATACACTTTAATAATCTTAGGATAATTTTTTCATCTTTGATATTCATACCCTCCTGTAAACTAAGTTCATTATTGCCATTTATGAAATGAGAAAACCCAAGGCCATGAGAATAGCTAGAGATGGAGCTAGTGTTCAAAAACAAATCTTTGAACTCTAGATCCACAAGATAGCCTCCAAATTGGAAGAGTTAATTTTATTTGTATCTGTTCACATGTTTTTCTGCTAGATTAGCTGTGACCTGAGGGTAGTTTGAGATTTTGTTTCTTATCCTGGTGTTGACTGAACAGTAGGTTCAATAAAAATTTGTCCACTTTACACATATATTTGTACTTAATGTAATTATACTGTTTTTTTTAATTAAAATAAAATAAAAAGGTATTTTTCTCCAAGATTGCTCCTGCCACTCAGAATAAATGTCAAAGCATTTATCACTTACCCCACCCCATCCCTTTTGCTTTATTTTTCTTCCCCAATCCATACTTTTTCTTCATGTAACTTTGCAAAATTCAATATACTATGCATTTCACTGCTTTAAAAAATTTCATCTCCCCACTAGAATAGAAACAACACAAGTCCAGGAATGTTTGTATTTCATTCACTGTTACACAATCTGTGCCTAGAACATACTAGGTACTTAATAAATACATAAAGAATGAATGGATGAATCAATTAATCAGCAATGGAAAAAAATGCACATGGTTGCCTTGTGCTCATGTACTACGTTCTTGTAGTTCTACTCTGTCCTATCCAGTATTCTGTGAAAGCAACTCTCATATTTCATTGTACTATTTTAATTGGAATTTTTGACATAACTGCATACTCAACATAGTTGTAGGAAATCATACAGACAGAGCCCATGTATACATTACTGTTTCCCCCAGTAGGGATGGTTTACAAAACTATTATATAATAGTACAACCAAAATACTGAAATTTGTTCAGTCCACTGATCTTCACCATTTTTATCTTCATTCACTTGAGTGTGTGTTTTTAGTTTTATACAGTTTTATCACATTTCCATGTTCATATATCTACTACTCCAGGCAAGATACTGAACAGTTTATTACAAGTGTCTCTCATATTGCCATTTTATAAAAACACCTACCTCTGCCTACTGACAGCCACTAATCTGTTTTCCATTTTAATAATTTTATCATTTCAAAAATATTATGTAAATGGAATAAGGCAGTTTGCAACCTTTAGGAATTGGGTGTTTTCACTCAGCACAATTCCTCGGATTTTCATCCAAGTTGCTACATGAATCAAGGGCTAGTTCCTTTTTATTGCACCTGTCAAATTTTTTTTTCTAGTGTGGTTAAACTATTTTGTCTTCCCATCAGCAATGTATAAGTGATCCCATTTATTCCCATCTTTGCCAGCATTTTGTTTTGTTTTGTTTTTAGCCAGTCAGATAGGTATGTAGATTTTTTTGTTTGTAAGATTGTTTCTCTTTCTCTAAAAACACTGGGGATATGAAAGGCAACACTTGAATCATCTATTTCTATATTTCAAGTGCTTAACATATCACCTGACACATCATAGGCCCAAAATAAATATTTATTGGTTAAATAATTAAATGTTAATGAATAAAAATGTTTTTGTATTCTAATATTTAAAGTCTAATATAGGTAAATATTATATGAGAGCAAAAACTAAAATCTACACTGTAAGATAAGTTGTCAAACATATAACTAAGACAAGAAGATATTTCTGTTATACTAATAGAATTTATGGATATAGTGTTTGAAGTTATGATGTTATCAGCTGATTAAATTCCTGAAGTCATTCATTGCATTATAAGTATGTTGTGAAAAATAGTCTGAAATGTTGCTAATATTATTTCACAATGAAAAGATTATCGTAGGGTAATCATTATAGTTATTTCACAATAAATTCTTATTGAAATTGAACATAGTATAAGTGAATTTTTTTAGAGAGGATAACATCTCATAATGAGAAATTACAGCAACATTATACTATATTAGCAATAATAACATGTTCACCTCTCTTCACAAAACAGGTCAGCTATTATATTATCACAGCAAATTACCAAAGGCTCCATATATTAAAAAAAGTCTCACCATTAGGTGAGAAAATAGAATTTTGTGTTTAGTATTCATTTTGGGCAGAATACTCTTATTATCTGAAAATGTGAATTGGCATGGAGTAGGCAGTGAACCAGCTGAACTCGAGGTTTCATTTCTTTTTAATTTAGGGGAGAAGAAATATGAAAGGCTCTAAATGAAATTACTTCATCAGAATTCACATTTGATTTTCATCTTTTCAGCTACCCAGCTGCATCAATGCTCAACTGACTATACTCCCAGCTGCATTATTCACGGAAGTTATTCAAGAAGGAATACTTGCAATACGTGTTATACTGAGTAGCGAGCTAATTAAAAGAAATTCACAGCTGGATTTTTAGAAGGCTTTGATCTTAATTGTAAAGTGCTAAAAATGCTTGTTGGTTGGATTTCGTTCCTTCTACCCGAAATCTGTAGTCTTTCCTTGTAAGAAAATTGGTAAGAACTGTTAATGAATGAATGAGTGAATCCTTATCTCTGTTCTTTTTTATCTGTTACAGCTTAACAAGCTATACATCATATATAATATCTTACATTTCAGAGAGATCCCCTGCCCAGAAATAATGGTTAAGAATGCAATACTACGTCCTTCAGGAATATTCTATTGCTTATTGTCAATTAAAAACTCTACATTTTGAAAATATACATTCTGAAAACGGCATTGCTCTAATTGAAGACATAAAAAAAATTGTAGTATTTTGCTTTGGGCTTGTTTTCCTTCACCATATTATAAGATTTTATCTTTGATCATATGCACAGTGTTAGATTTAGGCTATGTGATATGTAATGGGAGGTGAAGAGATAAAGATAATAAGGGGACCTAAATACAAAAATAACGTGAAGGCAAACTGAACACACAAATATGTAAAGAACATTGAACAAAGAGAGCAACAATGGAATAGCTGAGTCCTAATCCACTTTGTCAATGACAAATAGTGTGACCTGTGAATCTGGTTCTTAGGTTGAATACATCAATTTCTTTAATTGCAAGTGTATAAACTGTGCAGGTTAGTGTCTTTTACTACAGAGGCAAGTTATTTTGCTAAAAGTAACTAAAATTTACTCCTAATGGCTTAAGCAGATAAGGAAAATTTAATATAAGGAAAAAGGTGTACTACGATTAAACCAAGAGGAGAAAGTATAGTTGGGACTTGACTAAAACTGGAATCTATTAGGACAATAGTCTTTCTAGAGCTACCTGGTTTCTTCTCTCCGCCACTCTCTGAGTTTGATTCTCGTTTTGTTCATTCATTTGTTTTATTCTCTCTCTCTCTCTCTCTCTCTCATTCTCTCTGTATTTTCTCTCTGCTTCTTTGGTCAAATCCTCATTCTAGTGCTGACACAGTCTACACAGAATTACAAATTCCAGTTCCATAGACAGCAAAACAGATGAGTTAAGTATGAACTGTTATCTGTCCTAGCAGGAACCCTGTTACCTATGCTGAGAAAGGTTGCAAGACAATAGAGCAAAGTGCTTGAACAAGACAATAGAACAAAGTGGTTGAACACGTCCACCTCACTGAGGAAGACACTATTTTAAAATTTTGGAACAGCAAATAAAAATATTTTTATTTATGTATGCAATAAAAATGTGTGCTCTAAATTGTCACATGTTCGTGCATGTAAGATTCAGAAGGTGTAAAGAAAGTAAAATGAAAAACAAATTCACAAATTCTTTGTAGCCTAAATTGCTTCTCATTCTTAGGACTAATTCAGTGAATTAGTCTTAACCTGTGACTTTCCATATACAAAATTTTCTCTTCTTGGTTTTATTTGAAAATGAGCAATTAAGCATGTTTTTGCTGATTTCCCTTTCCGGTAAAATAAACATGTAAAAAGAAGTCAACCTTATAAAAATCACTGGATAATGTTTAGAAAACTGGAGAATTTATAGTTGTCAATATTAAGCTCAGTGAACTGAAATCTTATTTCCCAAAATGGTCCATATTCCAGGCCATGGTTTATTCATTAGTGTATATCACTACAAGTTTACCTTGTAATTTATTCCTTAACCAGTTGATATTACACTGAAATGTCTGAACTTTGAATTAAGTATTGCCAGTTCTTGAAGGAACTTAAAATAAAAACTGAAATTTCGAACTTTAAATTTTCAAAAAGATTTTTCCATTTAATAAACACCTGAATTACAAAAGGTCGGTCAGATCAATCTCTGTCAATTTTAAATAACTTTAAATTATGATTAAATATTCTGATATGCATCTAATTTGTTTAAAAATGGCCATGGAGATGAACCAGTGGGTTGATTTCCCTGATTAATTAGGCAAAATAGTAATAATAATAATAATGATAAGTTACATTTGACATTGTTTTACTGTTTTCAAATAATATAAATGTGTTTTCATCTAGTTTAAATTAAATTTGTGAACTAAAGATAGGAATTATTATTCACTTTAAATCTATAAGGGCTCATAGAAAAGACTTGTCTTGCCTGTGCCCATGTAGCTATGTGGAAGCAAAAGGCATCTTGACTCTAAATCAAATTCACCATTGTATTATACTGCAGAGTCTAATATTCACTAATAATTTCTATGTACATGATAATCATCCTGCTCATTTAAAATAATCCAACTGGGATAATATTTTGTCTCTAATAGGAGCAATAAAGATTGCTTTGGGAAGAGAATTACCATTTCCTTTCAAGCAATTTTTCTTAAAAAAAATCCTAGAATGTAATTATGAAACCCAAATATCCATAATTCCTTTGGCGCAGTATTTATGATTTATGTAAATTCTTCTTGAGCCTATTTAGAATTTTATCCTGAGCTCCTTCTTAATGATATCCACAAAAACACTGAACACTGTAATCCTTTATTTTCACCATTTAATCCTAAGGTTAGAGGTTTTATGCTAGAATTATATGATTTGGAGATTACTTTCACATTTAACTCCATTTAAAATATTTTCATACTTTTTTTTGAAAATATTAAATAATTAGGTTATATTTAATTTGGGCCATTTTATTTGAGGTATTACTAGAGTCTGACCCCTATAACTTATTTTGAGTGCAGAAAAAACAACTATTAAGATTGACATTTCTTAAAATAGTCCTTGGTTAAATTACCAACTGATATCCTTTTATTGAATACACTCACAAAAAATTCAAATTCATTTTCACTGTGAAAATGAAAACATGTTTGCTTTCTAATGTTAGAGGCTATTTGAGGCTACACTATTTACCTTATTGTAGTTAACATTCAGAATGTTTTTGCTATAAACATTAACTCTTTTAATCTTCACAACAAGCACAGATGTACCGTTATTTTCAAATTTCACAGATAGAGAAAGCAAGACACAGAAAGGTTATTATATTTGTCTCTCTATATAGCTAACAAGCAATAGAGCTGATATTTGAACACGGGCAACTTGGATATTTTGCACCTATTTTTTATTATTAGGATCTATTACTGGACTTCACTGAAAATAAGAAGACTCTCAAGTGTTTTTCTGCAGGCCCTTGCAAGAAGTATCAGATCCAGTGGCTGGGACCTATTAGAATCTGACTAAAGACCCTCTACCTGACAAGCAACATGACCCATCCCGTGCTCCTTCTATAAATTTCTGACAGATTGAGCTTTCTTCCCTTGCCATTCCCTGAGGACTTGACAACTGCCTGACTGTCCACAAGTGCATCTTTTGTCCAAACTGAAGGTTCCTGTGGCTTTAGATGGCCTGTCTATTCTAAGCTGGAGAAACAACTCAAAACATCAAATCGAGACCTTGCAGAGTGTAAAAAAGAGGGTGTCATAGTATCATTCGGGGGACGTCTAAATCATGTTTGTGGTAACAAGTGGAGAATGCTTTTAACAAATATCTTTTGTGGGCAAAGTAAATTTCATAGGGAAGAAAATCAAACTCCTGATGACAGCTATAGAGATAGTCAGTATCTAGGTCACAATATCATGACTTGTAGTGGAAAAGGCAGGGATAGGTTTAATTCTTGGTAGAGAATCAACTCTTAAATCTGAGTTTGGCTGTTTGTCTTTAATCTTTGTAATACAATTAGGCTAACAACTTCAAGTCTTGCAATCTAACTAATTACGTAAATGGACTATCACAAGATTTACAGTATTGATTATTTCTTTAGGTAATAAAAAAATCAAATTGATCTAGCTGGTTGATCAGTTAGTTTTCTGCAAGTAGCATTTTACAATCAAATCTAGGTTTGAACTGACTTCTTTAAAGTTCATCCTGAGGTGCTTGTAGCTTAAGCCAAAAAAGTAAAGTCTCCTCTTTGTTTCCCCAAAAACAGACTATAGAAAGGAAATACATTTTAAGTTTGTTTAAACAGACACAGATTAGTCACAATTCTAAGTGGTTAACCATGTAGAAAAATGTAAATTGTCCAGACGGAATGATATGCTACTGCATCCAACTTCCATAACGGGATCTACAGTAAGCACAATAAATATTTGTTGAACTGAAGTGATAGAACAGCAGTCCAACTGCATTTGTACAAGAGAAGACTGATGGAAAAATGTGTAGTCTTATTTTCACAGAGGTCACATTGCCAACATTATTATCTGATGCCAAAGATTTCACTTTCACATGATCTCTAATGCACAAAAGAATAAAATTATAAATTATTTAGATATATACTTATAAATATGTTGTGTGTATATATCCTATACTCTATAACCCATCAAACATGAGATCAGCATGGTTTTATACATTTCTGCAATTTTCATCATGTTTCCTTCAGCTGCTGATGTTAAAAAATCTGGAAATGTTGTATGATCTTTGGAAGTCTGTAGCGTAAGAAAGAAAGAATCAAAAGAAACCGCGGACATGTTTATAGAATAGTGCCACATTTACAGAAATTGTTTGGCTAATTTAGTAGTTTTTCGTAGAAGACATGGAGTAACTCTGACCCTACCTTCATTAGTGAGTGCCTTCCAGCAAGGTTTCTCAACCAATTGACATTTGGGGGCAGATAATTCTTAGTTTAGAAGGTCTGCACTGCACATTGTAGGGTGTTTACAATATTCCTGGCCTCTACCCACTAGATGCCAATGGCATTCCTCCCTTCAGAGTTGAGACAGCCAAAAGTGCCGACAGATAATTTGAAAAATTCTCTAGGGACAAAATCACTCGTTAAGAACTACTTAACTAGACTTCCTAGTTTAGGCAAAACCAAAGGAAAATAGTACATTTTATTCTCATTCCAGTCTAGTTTCTTTACTCTAAAGCCCTAAAAATATAAGATAGATGCAAAGTTCATAATACATCTGAGGAGCCTGGATATATACTTGATAATGCATATAATGGAGTCCAGATAATGGATTCTCGGTTGCTGCTTGATGCTACAGATTTTCAAATCCCTTTCTCTAGAATATAAATTCATCATCAGATTTACCTAGAAATCCAAGCTAGTTACTGGCAGTTCCCAAGCCATCTCAGAAACATTCTATTTGAACAGAAGAATCTACTGTTTTCCCAACCCTAGAAGAAGCCATTCATCTTGCTAGCAGATGATCTTCTAGAGATTGCAAATAAAGCTGCAGAGTTTAGATTCCCTAATTGTTAATTCTTGGTGGGAAGGTCAAAAGGAAATTCTTAGAATGTACATGAACATCTCTGAGTGCTTTCATTTTGCACTACAAGAAGTGCTGACTGGAAAGTTGTTCCCAGAAAATAGATTGTTAAAAAAAAATGCTGTGAATGAATGTTTGTGCTACTGTTGTCTGTCTATACTCCCCTATCACAGGAGGTTTCTCTGGGAAACAGACTCTGACTCTGAGATTTTCATAAAGTGAGTTTATTGGAAAATGCTCTGGGGATCAACTATCAGGGGAAAGGAGTAAGGCTGTGCTGGGGAAGATGTTCTGGAGGGGGCGGTGTGTGAAGGGCGGCTAGAAATGGGAGTGAGAAGGGAGCCTTACAGAATAATCCTGTCTTAAGGAAGTTCCCTTTCGTACCTTTACAAACCAGTCATTTAATGCAAACTGCCTTGGAAAGGGGACAGGCTTTAGGAAAGGCAGATCTTTTCAGTTAAGAACAATTCCTGGAGAGGGGATGAATTGAGAGCTGTTAGCCCTCATCACTCCTGACAACTAGGGTAATTGAGGGTCTCAGTCCTCCCTGGGCATCTACTAAAACTCACCTTTTAATAGACAGAAAAAATACTACATAACTGCTTCCATACTTTTGTGGAAGCACTGAGATGTTCTTCTAAGTTAATTTTGGGCTCAGCAATTTTTCTGAGAGATTTACTGGAGTTTGAATATTTTAGACAAAAGATAATTTCAGGACACTTGGAATTATTATGTTTCATTTCCTCTAATCCTTTATCAATACCTGGAAATGAATCCAGGGTTACTGGAGTTTCTCGGAAATTCAGAGAAAGGGGCTGGAACAATCATCAAAAGGATATAAAATCTATGATCAAAGAAAAACAACAGTCTTCTCATTACAGATTACAGCAGTGGTCTCAGAAGTGAACATGAATGACAGAGAATTGGTTGTTCACAGAAAGTTAAATCAGATTTTCCCAACTGACATGAATAATAATTATGCAAACATTTTTTTCTTCCTGCAGTGAAAATGACATCACATAAAGACAAAAATGAAAAGTAATATATATATATTTTAAAATAAGCAGGATTATCTATTACAACTTAATTTTTTTCTATCAGCACATAAATTCAGAATAGCATATGAAATATCTCACATGGGATGAGCATTAATTATGTCCTTTTCACTTGCAGTGTCTGATTTTTAGCATGATTGTTCCATGAGATTTCAGACACTAAATATCTCAAACAAAACCTACCTTTTAAAGAACTTATTTTTTAAAAATTTAGCAGCTTTTTCACATATAAAAACTGTATATTTTTCTGGTGTACAAAATAATGTTTTGATATATGTATCTGTAATACATACATGTATTACATATGCACTGTAAAAGGAGCACTATAACTAAGCTAATTAACATACCCATCATTTCTACATAGTTACCACTATGTGCAAGTATGTGTGGTGAGAAGATTAATTTACAATCTATCTTCTCCAAACTACATCATTGTTAACTATTGTCACAAAAATACAAAATGCTTCATGAATTTGCGTGTCAACATTGAGCAGGTGTCATAGTAATCTCATATCAATTTTAGTATACATGCTGCCAAAGTGAATGCAAAGTCTTATTTTAAAATGCACTTAACTGTCATAATTCCGTGTCCTGAAATTTTATAAGCATTTTTATTCCTGCAGCGAAAATGACATCACATCATAATCTGACTCAAAATAATTTATGCTCATCATCATTTAAAACAATACAATATACTGAGGAAGGAGAGAGATACCTGAGTTCTAAAGTTAAATGAAAAGTATGAGAGCAGCATCGGTACATCGGTAAGTAGACCCTTGACTGTAGACAGGAGCAGGGTGCTATAAACAAGGAAATCCTTTGCTCTTGAGCTTCCCCAAGCTATCTACTTAAACGGAGTAGAAGTTTAATTTGAGTAAACAAAGATTTTATTCACTCATCCTTAGCTGGTTTAACACTGAAGGCTTATGTTTGTTTCTTCCCAATCTGGAGGGTGATTTGTCTTCTTGTCTCTAACTGGGAACACCCTCCCCTCTTTAGTTGTCTTCAGTGCAGTACATCATCTCTTTATAATTCTCTTTCATAATCTACTGCTTTAAAATTAAATGTAGCCATGTGACTTACTTTAGTCCATATAAGGAAAAGTGACATGTGTCTCCTCTAGTAGAAACTTTGAGAGCTAGGTATACAGTTTGCCAGACACTCTTTCCTCTGTCAGGAGACCAACAATTTTCCAGATAGTACAGAAGACAGGAAGCACAATTGATATGGAGTATGAGCAACACTTAAACCTTTGTTATTTTAAAGTGCTAAATTTTAAAAGGGCTGTTTGTAACCACAGCCTAATCTATCCTATCTTGTTTCGTTTTATAATAATAATTTACCCATGTTTTGTCAAAGTAAATGCTTACCGAGCAGTGATGAGAGTTTTCCAACTTAATGCATAGAGGTCAGATTTCACACTGGTCCAGGAATGGGGATAGGGAACAGTATGTCCCAGGGCCTACTGACTTCCCTTTACTGTATCACACAAAAGGCAAACTCTTGCTAATCTTATGTATAGGGGAGAATTTAGTGGCAGGTCCCCTGGGTGGCTCAGTCAGTTAAGCGCCTGACTTCGGCTCAGGTCATCATCTCACAGTTTGTTGGTACGAGCCCTGCATCAGGGTCAGTGCTGACAGCTCAGAGACAGGAGCCTACTTTGGATTCTGTGTCTCCCTCTCTGTCGCTACCCCACTCACACTCTGTTTCTCTCAAAAATAAATATATATTTTCTTAATTTTAAAAAGAATCCTCTGGCAAACAGGCCCCAAGATGACCCAAATGATTTTCACTTCTGTCCGTAATTTTATCTAATCTCCTGTAGTAGGCAAGGGGCTTGAGACTATCTACTAACAAACAACATGGAGCAAAGGGGAGAGGATATCATTGCATTAATATTGGGTTATATGCTATAAGACTCCATTTTAGCAAGCTGGTGCTAGATACTTTCTTTGCAAGGTTGAAGGCAGCAGCCAAGTTGAAGAACACATGTGACAAGGAGCTAGCTGTCTCTAGACCCTGATGGCTAACTCCAGCAGACATCCAAGAATGGGCTGGAGCCTTCAATCATATTAACTGCAGGTGAATAAATTTTGCCAAAAACTTAAATGAGCTTGGAAGTAGATTCTTCCCCAGTCAAGTCTCCAGGCATGAATGCAATCTGGTCAATATCATGATGGCAGCCTTGTGAAACTCTAGGTGGAGGATACAGTGAACTGTGCCTAAACTCTTAATCCATGAGGAAATATGAGATAAATAAATCTGTATCGTTATAACTACTAAGCTTTGGTAATTTGATATATGCACACACACACACACACATACACACACACACACAAGATCATTCTTGAGTCTCTGGCATCATATATCTAGAGCTTATCTCATTTGTCCATTTCTGTTGAATCTTTACCATGAAAGGGAATTCTTTTCCCAAGTTGTTATAAATAACCTGCTAAAGATGGGAATACAGATGGTTGGCCATGGAAAAGGGAGGGAGTTCCAACTGGCCTATGGCTTGCTTTCCTCCAAAACACCTACAATTAAAAACATTCACCGTAAGAATTTTAAAAATTAATCAATGTTCTTCCAGTTTTATTTCATGTGTAAAAGTGTCTTTTCTTTATCTCTTAGATCAGCATGAATGTTTTCTTCTTTCCTTAGCCTGAAGTTATAAAGAGTGATAAATAGGAAGTGAGAGATGAACTGCTATAATGAAAATGAGTATATAGGTAAATCTAAGTAATTGAGGATCCCAAGGGAATTAAATAGGGTATAAACAGAATATTCTGTTTTTAATAGGTCCATAACAAATACAAAAAATATGGACAGAGATTATACTGATTATGCCATGGGCAAGGACCTGTCTACATTTAAAAACACTGAGGAGGAGCATTACAAGGAATGGCACATTAGGTAATGTCAGGAGGGAGCTCAACAAACAGTTCAGCAAATAATTATTTAGTTGACTGCTGGGTACCAGGCACTATGACTTCCTTGTCATTGATGGCAACCAAAGCAGAAGCCAAAATATGTTAGGGAACATGTAAGCTTCTGTCCTATAGCTGGCTTCTAAATGTTTTAAAGGGTAAAATAAAAACTATGGATATGCTTATACATGTACTGATATTGACTAATAATCCATACTATTGATGGCAACCACTGGTTCTCATCCCTGGCTGAACATTAGAATCTCCGAGGGAGCTTTTGAAAACTGCCTCCAGAATGCCATCCAAGCCAATTCAATCAACATCTCTGGGACTGCGTCCTCAGCAGTGATACTGTTTAAATCTCCCCAGAGGGTGATAATGTGCAGTCAGGGCTGAGAAATCCTGCTTTAAACTATTGATAGAGACTGCTATAAAGTTTTACTTTATACTTAATAGATTTTGCCAATATGTTTTTACATTGTTTTTTAATCTTTTAAGTACACATATCACCTGATGAAAATTGAATGTTATATATTTAAAAAATTCAAAGACCTTAATTTGAAACTAAGAATAAATCCTGATTTGAGCATTTGGGACATCATATTTACTTTTGTCATTTCTTATGTTTGATTTGGTTGGTTTCTTTGTTTAAAAATCTTACTCTATCATAAACCTACTTTTTCTTGGATATAAAGCAATTTTGCACCATCAAATCTAATTATTATAGTTGAATTAAGGCGGTTAATGTGCAACAGGACCTATATTATTTTTTCTGCACCATCATTCCTCAAAGCTACAAAACAGGTATAAAACTAGATATGTTTAAAAAAATAATCTTCTATCATGCTACAATTTATTAGGCTGTCATGTAATATCTTTGATGCAATGTATTTTATATATAACTATTTTATTTATTGTTGTAATTAAATATACAATATATTACATAGTATATATGTTAACATTAATATATTTATATATATTAATATCAATATTAGTATTATATAGCATTTGATATCAACAATTCTACCAATATTTTTAACCCAGGTGATATAGACTGATGACCAACAACTTCAATTGCCTTGTATTAGGCAATTATATCAAAAGATTAAAAATATAAATATATTTACCTCTATCAAATTAAAATCCTTTGCTTATTTTCAAGTTAGAGAAATAGTTTCTACTGTTTTTCTTATTTGCTCTCCTATATTCTCTCTACTATCCTTAAAGATTCTTTTATCACACAGATATAGCTTCCAAATTTTGCTTTATATTTTGTATTTTATTATTTTTCTTTTAGTATTTATATCCTTGACTTTTGTAAAGATGTTTTAAACATTTTGAAAAGACGTGTCTGAGAATTGAGATATTTTTTCTAACTCACTAATGCATTCTTATTTGTATCTTTTTTAAAATTTTTTTTAATGTTTTATTTGTTTCTGAGAGGGAGACAGCATGAGCAGGGGAGGGTCAGACACATAGGGAGATACAGAATCTGAAACAGGCTCCAGGCTCTGAGCTGGCAGTCAGCACAGAGCCCAATGCAGGGCTTGAACCCATGAACTGTGAGATCATGACCTGAGCAGAAGTTGGACGCTCAACTGACTGAGCCATCCAGGCACCCCTGTATTTTTTTTTTAAGTTTATTTTTTGAGACAGAGAGAGAGGGCAAAAAGAAGGGGGGGGGAGGAAGCGAGGGAGAGGAAGGTAGAGAGAGAGAGAGAGAGAGAGAGAATCCCAAGCAGGCTCCACACCATTACACAAAGCCCAGTGCAGGCCTCTAACTCACAAACTGTGAGATCATGACCTGAGCTGAAATCAAGACTTGGATACTTAACTGACTCACCCACCCAAGCACCCCTCTTTGTGTCTTTTTAAAGACATTGTGCTCTTAGGAAAAAAAGAAAAAGATTTCAATCTCCAAGTATTCTGGTTTGATTTTATTATGTTATAATTTGGTAGTTGTCTATAAAATCAATTATCATCTAGATTAGACTTCTATTAAGGCTGTTATTAATTATACTTTTAAAAATCTTTTCTCTAGTAGCTGTTTTACTGAGACAGGTTCTATAATTTTGATGCTCTTCATTGTGCTGTTTCTTTCAAATGCTTGGTGGGTCTGTTTTACCTGTGTAGATTTTTTTTTACACTTACAGTTTGGGGCAGGGAATCAGAGTAGTCATGGATAAATGAAATATGTGTTGTAACCCAAATGAAAATCAGTGAATGTTGATAATAAACAAAGCTCCCTGTTACAGGAGGATACAACTAACAGCAATATATGGATGGTCAGGATGTGACATTGACGTGGCAGGATATTTTGTGTAGCTTGACCTATGATTGACTTTGACATTTGTCCCTAAATATCCAGGTCATCATATGACTGGGGTAGTTTTATCATTCTAGATCCTAAGTATCTGTTTTGGCAGCCCCCTATGGCAAACCACTTCATCATTCAGAGGGAAAATACACAGGTTCATCATTTTTCCATTTTCATTACTTTCCTCATTACCTTATTGAAGGTACAGAGAAAGACTACTCTGCTCCTAGTCTATTTCTCACATGCTTTGAAATTAGAACCAGTGTTTCAGCCAAAGGGTAACTGATCACCTTTGCTGCCACCTACTCAGCATATATTAGAGAAAGGCTGGGGTCCGTGAGCCAGCTCTTCTAAGGGCAATATTTTAATGATCTTCATTAATATGCCAGGACCTACCTTTGCTCATTGTATTTATTATTTCTGGGCCTGGAATTGTTCTATTTTTCTTCTGAGACTGAGGCCGTGATTTCAGAGCCCTACTTTCTATTTTTTAAACATAGCTAAAAAAAGGCTGTTCTATTTATGACACTTGTCATGTAACAGTTGATGCACTCTATTTAAAATATCTCCTGTGATTAAGATGGGGTTTGATTTGTGCGCTCACTCTACTGCCTTGATGCAATCTCTATCCTTCTATGTACCAAGCAACTCTTACTAGCCACACATGTTATATTTCTCTGTATAAGGATTTTGAGATACCTTTTAGAATCTTCATATATATTTGGAAACGACAAATACCAAAGAACTCATTTAAAGCTGAGGCCTCCTAATACAATTTCATTAGAAGTAGCAATATTAACATACCAGACACAATTATATTTCTGGAAATGTCTCAAGTCTCAGAACATTTGAAAAATATCAGGGAGGGAGGTATTTGGGGTATGGTAAAAGGACTGGGACTTTATCTTATATGAATTGTTTTAAATTCGATTTACAATGTATCAATAAGATTTTATTCACCTAATTTCATTCACCATTGTACTTTTAAACCTCCATTTATTACTCAATATTAAAAGAAGGGCATGGTTATTGCATAAAACCCATACTGACTCTAGCACTCCTTTTCATATTTCCCTTCCTCCATAAAGCAGACCAGGAACCAGTGTGGTTTTCAAACGTAGGAGATTTACAGGAAATAGTTTTGTTTCTCTTGCAGACTATGTCGTCTTTAAAAAAGGGGGTTCGTTGACTCGGATCATGTCTCATTGATCCAGTCTATGAGGCAACTACTTTTGGGGTGGCCAAGTTAGTTCCTCACAACGGATTCAAATATGGAAGAACAAAGGTTAGAAAAAGATTTGCTGTTTCAAGTCATTGTACTTGATAGACATCTATTAAGAACTTCATGTATATAAAACATAATAATTAGTTAAACTTCTATACAGAGATTCACACTCAAGTAGATATATAGCTTGACAGAGACCAGTATTAAAAATTTGGACTTAAGATAGAAATGTGTTCTCATTTTGAATGTAAGGTAAAAGAAGAGGAAATATCAAAAGATACAGAACACAATAGACTAAGAGTTAAGATTGCCACAAGAATCTCAAGTGGATAGCTATAGAGTCAAATGCAGTAGAAAGGCTAGCCGGAATAAGCCCTAAGAGAGAGATTTGTGATTGATAAATCAATCTTTTTTGAGAAACATTTTAGTGAGGGCTGTAGGCAGAGGCCATATGAGATGGTGAAGCAGGTTGTAAAATAGCACTGGGTATAGTCTATGGTTTTAAAGCAGCAGATATAGAAGGGTAAGAAAAAAGGAGAGCAGAGTCAATGACTGAATTTCTTGGTTTCTTGGAAGCCAAGTAGAAGGAGTCACCAGAAGAAAAGAGAGAAATTAAAGATGCAAAAGGAAATCCTGGCAGTGTTGGGTGGAGATGAGACCAGAGATCAGTTGTTCAGGTAGCTGAGTTAAGCATTTCTCTGAAGCTGAAGAGAATAAAATAATTTAAAATATGGTGAAGTTTGAAGTGAAAAGTAGAAATTTGAAAGAATTCACTCCTTGGACAATTTCTATCATTCTATTGATGCAGGACACCAATGCCATAGGATGAAAGTAACGGCTTTATATACTCCTTCACCAAATAAGTCATGCTTGAGAGTTTGTATAAATTAAGCACAGTACTGACCATTGAGGATTTGTTGAAAAATGAAATGTATATGATTTCTGTTCCAGCAGGAAGCCAAATTAAAAGGTAAGAAAACAGATAAATAGAATAGCTATAAAGAGATAAGTGCTTTTAAAAATACACAGTGGGTATAGATAGAAAAAGACAGTTGAGAGAAGGGGGATCAGGCTTTATAATAAGTAAACAAAGAATTCCTTCTTAGGCAGTTGAAATTTAAAATGATACTCACAGGATTAAATATAACTAGCCAAGTAAAAAATGGGAGGAAAGTCATTCTAGATGAGGTTATTGAAGATAAGAAAAGGCTTTCTGGAAGAAAATGGTACAGCATGATGAAAGAACTGAAATAATTTGAGTTAAGACTAGGAATAAGTAAGCAAGTGAGAATATAACAAGCCCTCATCTTTGGGGTGCCTGGGTGGCTCAGTCGGTTAAGTATCCAACTTTGCCACAGGTCATGATCTCATGGTTGGTTGGTTCAGGCCCCGCATCAGCAGAGCCTGGAGCCTGCTTCAGATTCTGTGTCTCCCTCTCTCTCTGTCCCTCCTCTGATCACACTGTTTCTCTCTGTCTCTTGAAAAAAAATAAATGTTAAAAAATTTAAAAAAAAAAACAAAACTTACCTTTTCTCTTTATATTGATTATTACTTCTGTATAGCATTACATTCCATATACCTGTCTACCATTTATCTGCCTTTCCATCCATTCACCTATATCTCTGTTCCATAGTAATAAAAATAACTATCACCTAGGAGTGATTTGGGTTGGTAGTTGTGTTATACTTCTACCAATAAAAGACAATAAATTATACTATACAGGGAAGATAACATTGGGACCATTTGGTTCAGTCAGTTCATTTGGTAGAACAGTAAAGCAATACTGAAAATATATAATTTACTAATAGTCATGTGGCTACTGAGTTGTTTTTTTAATTTATTTAAAGTTTATTCGGGGCGCCTGGGTGGCTTAGTCGGTTAAGCGTCCGACTTTCGCTTAGGTCACGATCTCGCGGTTCGTGGGTTCGAGCCCCGCGTCAGGCTCTGTGCTGACTGCCAGCTCAGAGCCTGGAGCCTGTTTCAGTCTGTGACTCCCTCTCTCTCTGATCCTCCCCTGCTCACGCTGTCTCTTTCTCTCTCTCCTAAAAATAAAAATAAAAATATTTTAAAAAAATAAATAAATAAATAAATAATAAAGTTTATTTATTTTGAGAGAGTAAGAGCAGGGGAGGGGCAGAGAAAGAGGGAGAGAGACAGAATCCCAAGTAGGTTCTGCGCTGTCAGCACAGATCCCAATGTAGGGCTCAAACCCACTAACTGCGAGATAATGACCTGAGCCTAAATTAAGAGTTGGACACTTAACTGACTGAGCCACCCAGGGACCCCGGAGTTGTGTTTTTAAAATCATTTCAAGTAACTCTGATACCAAGGTCTCTTAGTGAATTATATTAGAAAGGTTTTTGAATTATAAGTAAGCAGTTACAAACTCCAGAAAATGGAATATGGTAATTAAAAGTATTAGAATTCTTTTTTAAAAAATCAAAGTGTTCTAGAAACGAATTTGACTTTCACTTAGGGTGAGATTTACACAATATAATAGCAGAAAACAAGTCAAACATAATGAATTTAGCTTAATACTAAATGTACAGAGGCTAAATTAGACTTTAATCATTGTCCTTTATTTAGTGAAAAATTACTTAGATTTAAGTGTTCAAAAAAAAACATAATTCAGCATTTAATGGGCATAGATGCAAACTGTCTCTGCTACTTTTAGCTGCATGAGTTGAGACTAGTTACCAGTAACATTTCTCAATCTTAGTTTTCCCATTTATAATGTAAGGATAATAATCCCTTTAAAAATATTTTTGTATAGATTGACTAAGATAAATGTTGTGGAATGTCTAGTATAAATAAGCAGTAGACATTAGAACTGCTTCAACAACTACTACTACAACCGTTCAACTATATTACTCAAAACTTACTAAACAGGCATTTAACTAAACAAATTGTTGATACTAAACAAGTTTGCTCCTGGCACACATTTTAGAAATGTTCATTGGTCCCAAGTAATGAAGATCCTTTAATTCCAACCTGATTCACAGGGTATTTATACAATAGACATTGAGGGCTCCCAGCAGCCATTTTACAAGGTGAGTTTTTGGGGGCACCTGGGTAGCTCAGTTGGTTAAGCTTCTGACTCTTGGTTTTAGCTAAGGTCATGATCTCACAGATCAGTTCAAGAGATGGAGCCTTATGTCAGGCTCCACACTGACAGAGCCTGCTTGTGATTCTCTCCCCCTCTCTCTCTCTGCCCCTCCCCACTCCTGTACACAAGAGTGTGTACACACTTTCTCTCTCAAAATAAACTAAAAAAAAAGGTGAATCATTTTATGAATTTAATATTTTAGAAAATGTATCCAATGATACTAAACATGACTGAGTATAGATTTTAAAAGACCAATTAGGAAGCTATTGGTACAGTCTTGGGGAGAGATTTAATAAATAACAGAAAGTACTGAAAGGTGTGACAATGATAACTAAATTGAATATAAATAAGTAAAAATTAGTTAAGTAAGAATTGTAGAAAAATGGTTAAACCACTCTTTACATGTCTGTTTAAGCATTACATCTAGATAGCCCAGGCTTATATTTAGATACAAAATAATTAGGTTTTAGTCACCTTATTCACATCATTAAAATTAAAAGGAGGAGCAGGTGTGCTTTCTTGATTGTTCATTCACTGTAATTGATGTAGGTCTTTCTTTTTCAAGAACTTGAATTCAGAAAAGCTCAAATTTGTTCATGTAGGTATTGTGAATGAGTACAATCAATGCTGAATAACTCTAAAGGAAAAAAATAGTATTTTAAACATTTGCAATCAGATTATCTATTGAGAACATCAAATAAAGGCAGAAATATTCTTGAGAAAGTAATAGTACCACATTCTTTTCTTTAATTTTTTTAACATGTTTTTTATTTATTTGTGAGAAAGAGAGAGAGAGAGATGCCAGCGTGAGCAGGGGAGGGTCAGAGAGGGAGATACAGAATCCGAAGCAGGCTCCAGGCTCTGAGCTGTCAGCACAGTGCCTGATGCGGAACTTGAACTCATGAACGGTGAGATCATGACCTGAGCCGAAGTCAGACGCTTAACCAACTGAGCCACCCACGTGCCCCAGTACCACATTCTTAACATGCTTCAATATACTTAAACACTCATCTCCTCAAAGTAGGGTGTAACTGCATTTACATCTCTTTTTACAACCTCCCATTGTAAGAAATGATATAACAGTCAAGGGTACATTAATTTCTTTAAAGAAATCATAAACTATAAATTACCATAAATGTATTTGTTTTATGATGCTACAAAAACTCACATTGTCATCAAGACAAATAAGTTTATAAAAGAAATGAGCAATTTATTCTGTCTCATGGAAGAAAATTATCACCACAACACAGATATCAACAGCATTCTTATAAATGTTCTAGTCAAGCTGCCTCTCTGTATCTATGCAATTTCCTTGAGTGCAACCTAAAGCAGTCTACACACATTTTCCTTTACTCTGTCTCTGCTTCAAGAAAGATAAAAGGATAGTTAGTCACTATCCACTAGTTTAAAAATGTATTAAGAATTGACATATATGTCTAACATTCAGTTGTATAACTTGTGTCATAGTTAGCTTATCATAGGCCTTGTCTTTTTCCCTCCTTTATTAATATTTACCAATCATAGGCGAATTTTCCAAAGTTCACCTTTTTTTGTGTATTCATATGAAGATACATATTAATTTAAGGAACAAATGAAGTCTATTCATAAAATGATAATGAAAAAAATTACTGATTTTAATTCAGTAAACATAGGAAACACATCTAACTATGTACTTTATCTTATATATACCTTTAAGGAAGTATTCAGCATACTTTTAATAGTAAGGCACAAATATAATGAAATATAAAACATTTTATTATAAAGATTCACAAGAAACATTTTACTGAAGAAAATTCTTCCATGAGAGTCTGAAAATTTATAGAAAATGTAGCTGCACTTCTCTATACTATTTGAAAAAGAAGCAAAAAGATTATTCCAAAGTAAAACTAAAGCATTGTTAGAAAAATAATCATTTTTTGTTTACTAAGATATGTACTAAAGAGTCAGATTAACTGAAATAATCCAGGAAAAAGTTTACTAAGTGAATAGGTTTGTCCAAAACTAAAGGTATGTTCTTATTCTTAATCTAAACAAACTCCTAATTGACTTTTTTTTTCTTTTTCTCAAGACAAAATATGATTATCTGTGAAAAGGAAGAAGGGTATTTCTCCCTCCCTCTCTCTGTCTCTCTCTCTCTTTCTCTCTCCCTCCCTCCACTCTCCTCTACTACATAGCCATAAGTATTTAAACACACAATACCTTTGTTTTTTAATTCTACTCAAAATAACTTCACATCCCTCAATGTGACTCTTATCTACTATAATGAGGATAATGATAATGGTTATAGCCACAACTTGGAGCATGTTTACTACATATGCTAAATAAGTTTTTGTAATAATTATGTGAGGCTTTTTTCGTTAAATAATCATTTTGCAAGAGAAGAAGATGAATCATAGAAAAGTTATAACCTACCCATAGTCACATAACTAGTTTGGATCACATCCCAAATTGTAACTGGATCTGTTTGATTCTAAAGTGGGTATTTGGAAGCAACCATTGTGCTGATGAGGTATTTAATTGGGGGGGTGGGAATGGGAAAGGTGCCAAAGAAAGGAAAATGAAGCAGACTAAATTAAATTGGAAAAGGAAAAGGAAAAAAAGAAAAAAAAAAAAGAATCCCTCATATCTTATGTAGGTGACCACTTTTTCTAGCATTCATTTAAATGTGCATTCTAGTCTACTGAAAAGGAAATTCTGATTCAGACCCTGCATACACTGTGAGTGGAAAAATCACGAGTAAATTTTAAAGACAAGTGTGGCATTCATTGAAGTTCAAAACGTCTTTAACTTAGTCATACATGTAGTAATGAATTATGCCCTTAATCCTTTCAACTCATTTCACAATGGTTCTTACTTGACCTCTTAAATTGTCCATACAAGTTTTTAGAGACAGAAGAAACACTTTGTGAAAAATTTCCATTCAGCATATATTGTTTAACCAAGGTAATGTTTAATTATAACAGTCATACATAATAATTACTAACGGTTCTTACCATTCTTATAAAAATTATTAAGAATTTTTACTATTGTTATAACTACTCATTGTTCTCAGTGCCAGTTATTGTGTTTAGTGGTACATATGTATTTATATATCTTAAAGTAAATTCAATTTATATTATTCTATAATAATGCTAGCTCAGGAAAATTTTAGTGAGGTACCATTTGATAACACTCATGATACAAAAGATGTATAACAGTATATGAACTAATTACTAGAATTGGATAATTAACTTTGGTCATGAAAATGAGTAGTGTCTTTTTATTTCCTTAATATACTGTGAATTCTTGTTGAGCAGAAATTAAATGTTATGCTTATGTGTTTTTTACCCAACAACTCATAATTAGTACAAACTATGTTCAATAAAATTTAATTGAACAAATAACCAATTGATTAAGCTGTTATAATATTAAAAATTCTATATTAGTAGAAAGAATGCATAATTTAAACCAAAATGCCTGAATATGAATCCTTTCTTATCATTTATTAGTTATAAGTGTTGGGAGAAACCATACAAACTCTCCAATTGTCTGATTCTACTCTACGAAATGAGGCCACCAATGTTACATTCAGGATTGCTTTGAACATCAAATGAGACAATGTATGAAAAATTATCTTATTCTCTTTGAAATTATGATTATGTATTTTTGAGTTTTTATTTATTTTGATCATACAGAGAAATAATACAAGCTTTTATTATTCTCTTAATAAATACAAGTCAAAAACTCCCGGTGCCTACATGACAGAAATGGCATGGTACAACAAAAAGCAGAATTAATAAATGTATGCCTTTTCTAATTTTGTCAGTACAATTTTTATCTTTACTACACATCCTGATTATCTCTAAAACTTAAGTGCTAGAATATTTCTATGTTTTCCTCAGTTCTCCTGACTGAGGAAAGGACTCTTTAGTAATATTAATAGTAATAGTAATATTAAATTGAATTATGTATAATATATTAATTTTATAAATGTGTATACATATTTGTGTCTATATAATATTGAGAAGATTTTTATAACTTAAAATATGCATAAACCTAGATTATTTTTCCCCTTCAGATGTACCTCCAAAACCAGCACATTTCCTTTGTTTTCTCTTTTCTTTAGATTTCTTTTCTTTTCTTTTGGTTTAATGTACATAAATCTATATTCTTATCATACTGGCAGATCAAGGTCCAAAATCAAGGTGTCAGCAGGTTTAGTGTCTCCTGGACTCTTTCTGAGGCTTGTAGAGGGCCACTTTCCAGCTATGACCTCACGTGATCTTCTCTCTGGATTCATCTTTGGTGTCTCTTTGTTGCCCCAATTTTCCTCTTATTTAATAAATGAAATACACTTGACATATAACATTATTTTAGTTTCAGGTGTACCACATAATGATTCAATAAAAGATATATTGTATATAATATAGAAAACGATCACCACAGTAAGTCTATTTAACATTCATCACCACACGGTTTACAATTTTTTTCTTGTGATGAGAACTTTTAAGGTGTACATACCTCCACACTTTGATTGCTGTCACAGGGGCCCAATGCTCTCATCTTTTACTACAGGACACTCAACCATCAACCGTTTGATACTCACTGCAATGTTTATTGTAGCAACACTGCCAAATATATTGTCTGCCACATCTTTCAATGTCCCTTTTACGAGATACTATGTTCTTGGGGCCAGGAAAACTTTGGCTTCTTATGAGCAGCTGATATCAATTTTTATGATAAGGACACTGAATCTTATGTCTGATCATGCACTTCCCTTTTCTTTAGCTGCTAAGAATATCAGAGCCAAATATTTAGTCTGCATTCAATAAATATTGCAGAAACTTAAGAAAAAGATTTTTTAAAAACAAATCTTTTCTTGGTTTCCAATTAACTTATTTTTTCCTTCCTTCCTTCCCTCTCTCCATCTCTCTCCTTTGTTCTTTTATTCTTTCTCCTTTTATGTCTTTCTTGATTCTACCTCCTATTCTCTTTTTATTTTATCTTTATTTATCTGCATGTGTATGTATGATAAGATGGTAAATTATCTCAGTAACATTTACCTATTGTGACATTCCATCTTGACTTTCATAAACTATATATGAGAATCAATATTAGCTATACTTTAGTCACCCTTAATTTTGGATGAAAACAAGGTGAATGTGCTTAGCTACTAGTTTTATTAGACTGGGCATTGAACAATTTACCTCCTTCACCTGTGAGATGTTTTATATATATAATATGGCTACCTTTAGACTTTCTATCATCCCAGAAATACTGAATTAAACGTTATTTTCATTTAGGGCAATTATGGGCCCTATGGTATTCTGATGTTATAATAAAACAAAGTATGGACATGATTAAAACCTATGTATAGCTACAAGTTAATTCAGAAAAAAAATTAAATTATCCACAATTTTTGCTTAATTATTTCAAATGGAGGAGTAAGCCACTAAGTGAATAAAATGGTCATATGGAGGACAAAACTAAGAATTAGGTAACAGGTAGAAGCTATACTCCTCTAAATATGAGATGTTGTATAGATCAGGCATTGGAAGCTTATAAAGGTTTTGGATAATTATAAAACAAAATTAAATCATAGTAGGAAAAAAACAATTCTTAAAAACCATGAGAATAATAGAACAAATGAACCTGGGTTTGTGATTCCATCACACAGATAAGAAATATCACAAATGACCTTAAAGAACAGTAATTTGATTATAAAATAAATCAAAATAAATAGACTTGGAATAAAAATAACTGGTGAGGGGCAGAACAAACCTTAAACACCTTTCAGTAATACTGTTAGAGGTAATACTAATGTCTTCACTCTGAAATAAACATATCAAATAAATAATTACATTAATATTTAGGAACCAACATTTTTAGTATATGAAAAAAATTGAAAATATATTAAAGAGATAAGCAAAACCCTCCAGTCCTAAATTTAAACCAAAGTACCAATATAATTCCTCATATATCTTCTCCTTTAAATCATACCTATTTCCTAGTTCTGTTCATCGCAAAGTTCTAGGAACAGTGACCCATGAGTAACAAATACCCTATCATCTGGACGGCTATCATTTTTCATTAAAGAGAATTATGGTGACCTAAGGAAATGCAAAATTCTAGGTCCAGAACAGGAAATGTAGAATGAATCCTAGCATATTTTTGCTTTGTTTGTTTTGCTTTATTTTGTAATCCCTAAAACCAAAGAATGTTATCAAGATTCCTGGGTCATATTAAACAGATACAAGAGCCAAATTGAAGTGGTTGACAGAAGAATTTGAGTAAAAGTTTGCCTTGTGGCTAACATTCATTGTAACAGAAACCTCATAACTATATACCTCATCCACAAACCTCTGTGCTCATAAGCCACAGTCAGAAACCAAATAAATTACCAATGGTCTTAATTCCCAGAGCCAAAGCATGGACTTTTTTTCCATACAGTTATTATTACATAAACAAAGGAACTGTTTTTTATTAATTATGTCTTTCTCTGTGGAATTATTTTTACCTTGCTTCAATATAAAAAGGATTTGAAATAGCTTACAAAATATATACAAAGAGCTAAAAATGTAACAAAAAAATCAGGTGAAGGAAAAAATAAGGAAGGTAGTATTAAAATTTAAATTGTATGCCATTTAAAAGCAAGTTATAAAAAGTTGCTAAAGGAAGTCAGCAAATCTTTGGGATGTGAACTAACCATCACAAAGTAGGTCATAGTTGTGATTAAATCCTTTTACACCCATTAAGATAAACACAAGCTAATTAATCAATAGATAACACATTTTCCACTCAAGAACTTCATGAAATGGTTACTGTGCTGTTATGAAAAATTCTTTATAATGATGAGTCTATAGAAAATAGACAGAAAAGGGTCATTGTTTGAAACATTATGTGGAGGTTAAGTTCACACAGAATCTAAGTACCACTCTGGTCATGAGCTAAATCCAAAGAACAGCTTCTAGAAATCTCAAAAGAGACAGCTGCATTGTCTTCAAGTTGTCCTTCCTAAACACTATTTTTTTCAGCACGGATTTGCTAAGGATTGAACCATCATAAATTCAACTTCATTTCTCCACACTACTCTCTATGAATTTTCAGGCGAGGTATTAAAATATCAACAACAAATGGGCAACTGAAGGTCTTTTTTACTGAACTAGTATAAGATTGCCCTGGAAGTATTCCCCACAATTTCAAGTGACAAAAGTAAAATAAAATGATGTGTGTAGCACAATCCAATCATTGTAAAAACAGAGAAACAAAAATCAACAACTAAATGAGGAAGCAACTGTGTGCTTAAAATGCCCAGCAGGATATTCAATGACATGTGAAAAGTAGGCATCTCAAGGTAGACGATGGCAGATTATACCTTTTCTCTCTTTTAAAATATTTTAAAAATATTTTAATAACATACATTTCTTCAGATTGGCTATACATTTTAGTTATGATTATAATCATTGGGCTGTAATATTGATCCACAGTAAACTGAGCGAGATAAAATTGCCATGGCAGCATGTGAAATTGAAGCATCTGAGAAAATACTCTGTAAAGTTACTTCTTCAATTCTTTGTATCAGTATTTACTTTATATATTGTAACATAGAATACTATTTTATTATAACATGTCAGTATGTGTGTGGATGTGAGATGTGTTGGTTTGTTTGTATATTTGTTTTGTCTGGATTTTTGTTCTATTATTCTCCAACATACCAGTTAGGGGAACATTGAAATGACATGTAGTCCACTATTTATGTCATAGCAATGCATAAGCATAGATAGATAAGTATGATAAATTCATAATAAATGAAAGAGTTTACATTTTTGGTTTATAATATGTATACGCATTTCATTATTTTGCTATCTCTTGATGGTGACTGTAGGGTATCTAACTTCCCCGAAGAGTTGGATTCAGACTTCTTGCTATGAGAAAAACTGACTTTCAAAAATAAAACAAGTGTTCACACTACACTTAGTTAGCAAGTGAAAGCAATAGTCTTTGAACTATCATTCTCATAGCATCAATCTTGCTATTCATTTCTAATTTATTTAAACCTAAAACTTTTATTATTTTACATACTTTTAATAAAAATCTGTAACTTGTACTAAATAGTTCCCTTCTTTCTCTATGGATGCCGAACATAGTTTTATAATTCATTAATGATGCATTGCTGATTTTTAGACATTGGTACAAAACAGTAGTATCTTTAGGGAAAACTTTTCAGTTTTCAGTATAAGTACTATTGGATACTATTAGATTAATATTCATAAATAAGGAACTCTTGGCTGCCGTTCTGTTATAAATTCTTGCATTTTTTATTTTTTCAATTTTTTTTTGATTCAACTAAGAATAATAAAGAAAAACATCTTTAAATGAATGAGGAGTTATGTGCGACCAGTTTTATCCCAGCCACACAAGCAGACAGAAGGGTAGGGATGGAATAGTACTAGAGCAGGGCTTGTTAGATACATAATACGAGATTGAAAATGCTTAGATGAAGGTTTGAATCACTCTCCTATACACAGATAATATAATATATATGTATACATAATTGTACTATATATTAAACATTTAACAAGATAGGCTTATATATTTAATAACCAATATTGTGTGGACAATTGCTTAAGGAGGAAAAACACCAGCCACAACACTGAAGTAGGATTCTAAGGATCTCCATCTATGTCTTTTGGTTGTATCATTATTACGAGGATGGAGGTTCTTAGAATATAGGGCCAAGAGCAATTATGACTGCCAAGGGATTTGAGCTATTTGCAAAATAATAGTGTTGGCAAGTATGTGGAAGATGGAACCCATAGAAAATGTTAATGGGAAAGCAAAATGATGCAGCTGCTATGGAAAATAGCACTCAGTGCCACAAAAACCAAAATAGGATTACTCTATGATCCAGCAATTCTATATCTGTGTATTTATACAAAAGAATTGAAAACAGTATCTTCAAAGAGATATTTGCACTCTCATGTTCACTGAAGCATTTTTTCATGATAGCCAAGAATCAGAAACAACAATCTAAATAAGTGTCCATGGATGGTTGATATACAGAGCAATGTGAGGTATACATATAATGAGATATTATTCAGTCTTTAGAAGGAAGTCCTACCATATGTGACAACAAGGGCAAACCTTAAGCACTATATGTAAAGTGAAATCAGTCACAGAAGGACAGATATTGCATTTTACCACTTATAGGAGTTATCTAATGTAGTCACACTCAGGAAAGCAGAAAGTGCAATGGTGGTTGCCAGCAGCTGGAGGGAGTTAGAAGTCAGTTGCTGTTCAATGAATATAGAGTTTCATTGCAAAATGATTAAGTTTTATATATCTACTGTACAACAATATGCTTATAGTTAGCAACACCATATTTCCACTTAAATTTCTATCAAAAGGGTATGTTTTCTGGGGTGTTTGGGTGGCTCAGTCAGTTAGCCATCTGACTTCAGTTCAGGTCATAGTCTCGCATTTGGTAGGTTCAAACCCTGTGTTGGGCTCTGTGCTGACAGCTCATGGAGCCTGTTTCAGATTCTGTATCTCCTCTCTCTCTGCCCCTCCCCTGCTCACACTGTGTATCTCTCTCTCAAAAATAAATGAATAGTAAAAAAAGGGTACATTTTCTGTTATATGTTTTTTTACCATAACAAAAAATTTAAGAGAAATGCAAAGGAAAAAATGGAGTGTAGCAGGGGTCGCTAGACATTTTTTAAACGAATTTTGGTTCCCCGAATAATATTTAGAAGCATTACTACCACCGCTTTCAGACCACTGTAGTAAAAAGACAAATAGGTTACAACGCAAACTGAATTTGTAATTCATTAAAATATAAAAATTCTAGAAAGACATAACAAAGGTATTGCTGTTTTATTTTTTTAGTGTTTTTTATTTATTTCAATGTAGGGTTCGAACTCACGAACCACGAGATCATGACCTGAGCCAGAGTCATACACTCAGCTGACTGAACAACCGAAGCTCCCCTCCAAGTTGTTTTATTTTAAGGAATTATCCAATTTTTAATATAACATCCTGGTTAAAATCAGATTTATTTGTATATGGCTTTACATATTCTTCCTGTAACTTCAAAGAGGAAAGGCGCCTTGTATTGTGTTTAGTGTTCTATTCAAGCATGTACACAAAACACAAAGCAATCTTATAGCTGATAGTAAACTATAAAATAACTCAACAATTAAGTAAAAAAAAAAAGAAATCACCTTATATATGCTATTGAATCTGTAACGTGTAGTAAGAAGGATAAGAACTCTTTCCAGTCAGACCTGAGGACATCTGTTGTACATGACTAGCAAATTAAGTTTTCCTGAGTCTTAGTGTGAAAGGTAACCTTTAGATTATCTTTGTCACTAATATTACTCCCTGGAAAGTAGTGCTTTGACACAGAGACAGACCAAACAGTCAGGTATGTATTCCCTGAAACTAGTATCTGACTACAATTGCTTTAACAGCTGAGTTCCTAAACTGTCTTGGATGTTTAGGTTTGAGATTCATAGATTTTCAGTAAAGATATTCTGGTTAAAACCTTTTTCATTTTGTTTAAATCATAGGTCAGCATAGTTGATGAACCCTGTTCACACACACACAAAGAGTTGAAGATAAAATCTTGACGGCTTTCAAGGCCCATTCTGATTATTGCCCTTGGTTCTGCGTACTAAATTCTCCAATTTTCTTATTCAAATACATTTCTGTTGTTTGAAGGGAATGGCCTTAACTCACCCCTTCAGTTTCTTAATACATAAAGAAGCAAAAATGTTGTCTTACTACCTTGCAAGTTCATGAAATAAGGCAATGTGGGTCCAACAGTCCTTAATGCACTTAGAAGGTGCTCAAAAACCTTTGCTACTACTTTTTACTTAGCATCTCCTCTTGGAAGCTGCTCAGGTAGTCAGAAAGCAGCCCAAAGCATTTAAACGTAGAAGGGATCTTAGAGCTATGAGTCCGAAGCTGAAGATAATCTCTGATTCATGTAGTGTTCCTAGAAACTCATCAAATTAACTTTGTAAAAATAATATTCCATATTTCAAATCTTATCCTCATTTAAGGAAAACTTCCGCCAAGTAAGTATGCACTACTCATGAAAAGATTTCCATATTTAACTGCTAAATTTTTATCAGTAATTGTTATCAAGGGATCATATTTCACCAGAAATTAATTCAGGATTTAATGAATACAGATATGGCCTATGACTTAACTGTGCAATACCGCTGGCCACCTTTTACTATATCAGCCAAGCTTTTGCACTTTTAACATAATTCTCATGAAATTCATTTTTGGGGAAGGAAATTGTGACTTAAATAGTTTCTAAGATTTAAAAATTATATTTCCAGTGTTATAAGAATACAAACACATATAGAAATTATTCAAGTTAAATACATTTGTGTGTTTTACAGTATGTGATATTTATTTGTGTCTTTTATTAAAATATAAACTTTTATATAAAATATATTTACTAAAATATAAGCTTGACTTGGTATAAAAACTGATCCTAATTACAATATCATCAATTTGGTCAGTGAATCAGGTTGACAGTGGTTGAAGAGAGGAGTTTTATCAGAAATAGTTTGGAATGGGGGTGCCCTGATGGCTCAGTCAGTTAAGTGTCCAACCCTTAGTTTCAGCTCAGGTCATGATGTCATGCAAGTCAAACATGCAAAGTTTGACTGCACTGTCAATGCAGAGGCTGATTGGAATTCTCTGTCTCTGTCTCTCTCTCTGCCTCTTCCCTACTCTCTCTCTCTTTCAAAATAAATAAATAAACAAACATTTTTTAATGTTTATTTACTTTTGAGAGACAGCAAAAGAGCTCAAACAGGGGAGGGGCAGAGAGAGAGGGAGACACAGAATCAAAAGCAGGCTCCAGACTCTGAGCTGTCAGCACAGAACCTGAAGCAGAGCTGGAACTCACGAACCAAGAGATCGTGACCTGAGAGGAAGTCAGACGCTTAACTGACTGAGCCATCCCAGTGCCTCTTTTTAGGTTTTTATTTAAATTCCAGTTGGTTAACATGTAGTGTAATATTAGTTTCAGGTGTATGATATAGTGATTCAACACTTCCATACAACAGCCAGTGCTCATCACAAGTGTAAAATACTAACATAGTTTTAAAGAAAAAATATGAAATATGACAGAGAATAGTCACTAAAATGTTAACAGTGACAATCTTTTGAATAGCTTAATTATGGGTTATTTTCTTCTTTAACTTTATAATTTGCAATATATTTTCCCATATAAATGAATATATTTTTGCAATATAAATACACATTGAAATGACCAACTAAAAAGAATGGTATTTTGGACTAACTGGTATCAGAAAAAAAATGCTCAAGATTGATAATACTAAAACCCAATTATTTGCTCATGGCAAACATTGTTTTCTTGTTCAATATATAATACTAAATACTTCTATCCAATATCCCTGTTTACTCAGATTTTATGTAGCTAATCCAGACTGACCAATTGTGATTTCTTCCTTCCATTTATTTTCCAAATATTGTTGGTAATTGCAATAGCACTGTATTATAACCTATTTTGTTATTTTGCCTTTAGTCATTTTTAAAATGCTCCATGCTCCAATAATATTTTCCATGTTTTCAGCAGAAATATCATGTGTGACTATCCACAGTAAAGTTAAATAAAAAGTAGAAATCACAGTAAAACACTAATACTTGTATCTTATATATTTATGCTTTTCTTATTTAGAGACCAAACTTTAATATATATATAACATTACCTTGTCAATTAAAATAAGAGATTCCAGGACTACAATGCCTATGTTTGAATCCAGTTTTGCCACGAGTTAGTAATGTGACTTTGGACAGTTTGCTTTGTGTTTCTTAATGCCTCAAATTTATCATCTCCCTAAAATGGTAAGACATTCATAGTTGTTGTGAATATAGATCACTAAGTGTAAAACACTTAACAGAGCTTGTGACATATTCTAAGCTCTATTATTCTCACCTACCACAGGACTGAGTGCTGCCCAAAATTTAGCAATAGTGGTCATATAAACTATATGGAAAACATTGTTGAAAATTGTAATTTTCAGTCATACAATTCCAACTTAATTCCTTGAATACATCTACATCTAAATCTAAATATACATATTAAGAATAATTCTACCCCACCTCACTGCACATTTGTAAAAATCACCAACCCTCATTGTCCTGAGTTTTCAACTTCACACTGAATAATTAATAGCTCATTAAGATACCCTTTAGGCTGAAGAACTGTAGATGAGTTCCACTTGGGAAACCATTATTTCAATAATGAGATTAATTCTGCGTGTGAAAACCTGCTGATAGCCACTGACAGTTTTATTCCAGAAGAAGAAAAATAAGTGGCCCATACCATGTCACTGGTAAATACTATATAAGGACACAAAACATGAACCTATAGAACATGGTGCCTTTATATGTAGCAATAACATGACTCTGTTTGGAAAGCGGGAATAAACTTTTTAGCTCTAAACAAATTTTTATACACCTCCCCAAAGAAACTGTTGTGAATGTTTTCCTTTCGTTGGCTATCCATGAGCAAATCAATTCAATATGTTCATAACAGAGCTCATTGCTCTTCCATGTGCAGCCAACCATTTACCTACAGTAGAAATCTGTAAACAAAATTATTGAGGCATCTCTCTCATGCTTTGTCCCACCCCAATCCATTGAATCATTCACAAAGCCCAAAGGTTTTATTATTACACATGTTTCTTTAATCCATTCCTCCTATAACCTTACCTAACCCATATCTCTCCAATTTTAGATACTGTCTTTCTCCTTTGAGGGTTTAAACAACACTCTGATTGACTGACTGCACTAACTCCAGCCTTGTCTCTTTCGAATCAATCATCCATGCATTTGCCTGAGAGATCTGTGGAAAATGCAAATCTCTCATTTAAAATCCTTCAACGTTTTCCTTTGGCTATAGTACACAGGCCAGCTTCCTTAATGCAGCAGATTAACATTGTGTCACCTCATCCTCTATCTTCACAGATGGAAAACTCAGTTATATCCAGTGTTGCCTTCTCTGAATCTGTTTTTTTTTTTTTTTTTTCATTCCATTCACCTTCTGTCTACTCTCAGCTTTCCCCTCTCCTCCTCCAGATCAATTAGGTAGCAATTTTATCTGGTCCAATTATATCCTGGGGAAAAAACACTATAGTTGCACATATTAAACTGCGTTGTTATTACATATCTGCCCACATAGATGTTTAGCTCTTATACAAGGAATGATATATTGTATAAGAGTGAGAACATTGGAGTTAAATAAGCCTTTATTATATTTTGATCAGTAATATACTACTTTAGTAGTAACAGGCATATATTTAAGCTATATTTATGTATTAGTAAAATGAGTATTTGTGAGCCATAAATGAGTATAAGATTGCCTGTTATTTATTTTAAAATATCTCAGTATGTGCACAATATTTATCTGAACAGAAATATATACTCAGGGCACCTGGTGGCTCAGTTGGTTAAGCATCTGGCTCTTGAATTCAGTTGAGATTACGATCTCACAGTGTGTGAGTTCTAGCCCTGCATTGGGCTCTGCACTGACAGCGAGGAGCCTGCTTGAGATTCTCTTCCCCCTCTCTCTGCCCCTTCCCATTCATGCTCTCTCTCTCTCTCTCTCGATAAATAAACTTAAAATAAAAACAAATTAAAAAGTTTTTTTAAAATGTGTACTCACCCTCAGAGTGGTAAATTAGTATTTGAAAGATTCTAATCCACATTCTACATGAACTTCTCAAATGGCTTCAACTATCTTTATTTCTGTTAAATATCAAAGAGTTCAGTAATTAGCATTATAAGCATTTAATGACTTTTTTCATTGTTGAATGAGATATTCAAAATCTATACATTGGCTGGAAATTTTTTTCAGGCCCTCCACTTTGTATGTACTAGAAAAAAGAATCGAAATCAACCAGTATCTTACACCCTTTAGAAATGCACCTGAAGCTTAGGATTCTGGTCATACCTGTAATCAAAGCTGACAAGAAAGCTTGTCAATATTTGTGCTAGAATACTGTTGCATGTGTCAGAAAAAGCATTTTGTTTAAGGTGGTGGTGGGAGCACATCAAAGACAGAAAGCCAAAGAACAGAATGAAGATTGTTACTAAGCTTACTTGCTAAGAAAGGACTTTATGTGGGCAAACTCCTGTATGAGACTCACATTCAGTTGAACTATACATCCTAGGGGCGGCATGAGTGGTTCAGTTGGTTAAGTGTCCTACTTCAGCTCAGGTTATGATCTCGGGGTTCATGAGTTCAAGCCCTGGATCAGGCTCTGAGTCTTCCTCTCTCTCTGCCCCTTCCCCACTCACACTCAGTCTCTGTCTCTCAAAAATAATTAAACAATAAAAAATTTAAAAAATAAAAAATATACTTCCTAGTAGCAAGGCCATGGTTAAAAATACGTAAAGCTTTCCCTGCTGCTAACTAGTGAAGGCAGCTGATAATTACATAAAAGTCATATAGTTTTAAGAAACTCCTTTCCTTAGATAAATATGCAACAACATTATGCAAAGTAATAACCATAGAGCTTAGCATATAGTAGATACAATTTTTAAATTTTTTAAACACAAAATTTTAAATTTTAAATAGATAACCCGAACCGTGAGATCATGACCTGAGCTGATGTCAGATGCTTAACTGACTGAACCCCCCAGGCGCCCCTCTATATTAAGAAAATAATCTCTTTTAATTCTCAGAATTTAATATAATGGCAAATTCATACTATAAAGACAGACAGTTTTGAACCCCACAACTCTCATTTATGGATTTAAAAAAAGTAACTCTTCAATAATGAAATACATTGCATGCATGAACCAACTCCAGAATTATGCAGTTCTGGTATCACCAATAGTTTTCCTTTCTTCCATTACTAGCTCTCCAATTATGAAATAATATGCAGTTTTTAAGAAGAAAATGTAAAATAAATAAATAAAATTTAAAATTTTTTAAAAAATAAAATAGGGGCGCCTAGGTGGCTTAGTCGGTTAAGCGTCCGACTTTCGCTTAGGTCATGATCTCGCGGTTCGTGGATTCGAGCCCCACGTCGGGCTCTGTGCTGACAGCTAGCTCAGAGCCTGGAGCCTGTTTCAGAGTCTGTGACTCCCTCTCTCTCTGACTCTCCCCTGCTCACGCTGTCTCTCTCTCACTCTCCTAGAAATAAATTTAAAAAACATTAAAAAATTTTTTTTAAAAATAAAATAAAGAAGAATATGTAGACTTTGTAATACTTGGCTATTTTGTATACCTATATTTTAAATATACAAAGTTTTAGAAGCATCAATGTATTTAGAAAACTTTTACTGAATCTCTATTACATGCCAAACATTGCACTAAATTATGGTAAACAGTTGGGCAAGAGTATTGGAAATTATTTCTCATCACAAATCAAAAAATGGAAATTCTAGTCCTTAAAATTGTTAACATAATACTAGTTTTCATTACATTATTATTGGCAAATAGTTATTAAGTTCCCTATGTGTTAAACTTGTGCTTTTATCTTAGCGTTATACATGTTGAATCCTTTATACCTTCATAACAATCCTGCAAGAAATGTATGACCTCTATTTTTAAAATGAGTAATTTGAGTTTCCCTGAACTTCTTTTTTTCAACTTATAAAATGAGAATAATGATTTCTATTAGTAACTACTAGCAGGTTTGTTGTAGGAATCACATTCACTCCTGGGCAAGAGTGACCCACATAAACCTGAGGTGATGTTGTTACAATGAATGGCATCAAAATAGTCCCCTTTGAGCATAATAAACCTTTTAAGATTCAATTCTTAATCTGGGAACTAGAAAGAATGCCCCCACATGCATGTCAGAGCCTCTGATACATCAGCTTGTCCTTTAGTGGCCAGGGGACAGTTTCAGTTAAGCGCCTCCTGCTGACCAGCCCAGCAAGGTGCCCTTGGAGCTCTGACAGTGTACTCTACAGGTATGTGACCAAACCCCCGTGCAGCTGACGGTGTTCAACTCCAGAGAGAAACTCGGACACAGAAACACGTTTTCTCATTTCCTTTTGAGACTGGAATTTGAGAAGGGAAAATGAACTAAGGTTAGTTCAGAGAACTAACAATTACTTTCAGGAAAACAATATATTCCATTGTTAAGGAATTTTTGTTCCGTGGGGGAAAGTGGGAAGTAAACAAACAGGGCTGGGTCTCAAGAAGAGAATCCAAATGACCTGGCAAATTATTGGCTTCTATAAATAACTTCCAAAGAATCTACAAAGCTCTGTGGGCTCTTGGACTGGATGGAAAGAGAAAGTCTCTAGAGAAAAATATAGTGCAGGAAAAGAAGGCTGAACTTTCTAGAACAAGGGATCAGCAGAAAAATGACTATAATTTTCTGAGTAACATCATGCTTATCTTTTCTATTTTCTTTTCTGATATTTATGACAGATTCATCGCAATTTTGACAATAACTCTCCACCTGGCAGCTGTTTAGCAGAGTGATTCTCAAGCTCTGAGTTACATGATCAAGGTAAGAGAAATGAGGCCATCTTATCCTCTCAATTTACTCTTCCCTCCAACAAATTAAATAACATAGTGATTGGTTCAAAACTAGGTTTTTACTAGTTACCTCTTCAATAAATGGTGCAAGGCCATCAGACTCATTAATCCACACTTTTTGCACTATTCTTTTATCATAGAATTCATATGCTCCTCCATTTCTTTATTTTTTCTATAAAAAGAGAGGATTCTTAACAAAAGAAAAGCAAAAACACAAAGAAAACAATTGTATTTTCAAAGGAGGAACTTCAATTAGTAAATTTTAGCATTTCCAGAATTCTGGCATATTTTTGACCATGGTTTTGAAAATCTTGAGCAAATTCAAGAAGTTATTAGCTTCCTAATAACTATGAAGTCTCCTATGTTTCATTCCAATATCAGTGAACTGAACATACTAGAAGAAAACGGTGCATATCAGTTATCAGTTTAAAATAGTCAACATCCGGTGTCTAGATGGCTCAGATGGCAGAGTGACTCTGTTGTGAGTGTGGAGCCTGCGTAAAATTCTCTCTCTCTGTATTCCTTTCCTCCACTCATGCTTGTTCTCTCTCTAAAAAAATAATAATAATAAGGGCGCCTGGGTGGCTCAGTCGGTTGAGCATCTAACTTCAGCTCAGGTCATGATTTCACGGTTCGAGGGTTCGAGTCCCGCATCCGGCTTTGTGCTGACTGCCAGCTCAGAGCTCAGAGCCCGGAGCCTGCTTCGAATTCTGTGTCTCCCTCTCTCTCTGACCCTCCCCTGCTCACGCTGTGTGTGTCTCTCTCTAAGAAAGAAATAAAACATTAAAAATTTTTCAATAAAATTATTGAATTGAAATAAAAATAAAATAAAATATTCAACATCTAATATGCATTTCATAGTTTTGGATTTATGAAAAATTTATACATTTCTTTGGAATTGCTTTTAATATAAATCAATCACAGTATCAATATATTCTTCAACTAAATGTTTGCAAAATTTTAATATTACTGTATATTTTGTTTCACATGACAGCAAAAATATTCTTCCAGAGTGTTCAAGTAATTTTAACTGAATGAGAACACATGTTGTGTGGTTTGGCATTTTCACACAAGAAGTTACAGATAAACATGAAAAACTACATTTTTACCATTTTTAATGACTTTTCCTTTTGCTAATTTCCATAAAAAGCAAAGCAATAAAAATACTGATAAAATAATGACTTTCTATCTAGTGTTTAAATCTATCAAACGATATAATTTTAAGTACAAATATAAAATATATATGCATGTATATTTAAATATACTTATGTTCATATGAAGAAACAATGTCAATATTGGTCATTTGGGAAATTAAATGTTTGGAAAAACATTTAGTCATTGAACTAACAAAAGAAATGCCTGTTTCCCAATTTGTAGCCACTATCTCTTTCACATCTGTAATTAAATTGTTTCAATGGCTCAGGTGGAGTTCAAGCACCTAATACTAAGGTATTGATGGTAGTCCAATATGTTTAAACACACACACACACACACACACACACACACACACAAAACAGAGGTAAAGAATAAGGAATTGATTTGATGAAATTTTAATACATATCCAAATTTCCCTGAATTGTAAAAAATGAAGATTCTGTGTTTACTTAGAGCTATGAATGCCTTACCTTGAAACTTTGTAAAGTTTGACAAACATGACTTGTCGTCTTAGTTTATCATTATGTATTTTAACTGACATACATAAATCTATAAGAATTAAAGTCATATATATCAAGCATGAGAAGAATGTGTAATAGCCATATAAATTGTGATTATTCTGTAAGGAAAACAGAATTTTTAAAAATATTTTTGAGAAAGAAAGAGTTCACAAGCCAGGGAATGGCAGAGAGAGAGAGAGAGAGTGAGAGAGAGAGAATCCCAAGCAGGGTCCATGTTGTCAGCACAGAGCCCAGTGAGGGACTCAATCTCATGAACCGCGAGATCATGACCTGAGCCAAAAACCAAGAATAAGCTACTCAACCGACTGAGCCACCCAGGCACCCCTTTCTTTTTAATTGAACATTAAAAAATGGTAAAAATCTAGCACTAATGACTTAATTTATCTTTTTTCTCTTTGTGGTTTCTCAGCTCCAAATTCATGATATCCAATCATGTAATACATAAAAGCAAACTGAATTGTTTCAAAAGATCATTTTTATAAGCCAATTGTTTTTCTAGTTGAATGTGTTCTACTATAATTGTAATAGTGTCTTACTTGTCTATACTTACCCTAAAATTTGTGCCTACAAGACTTAAGGCAGTTTTAAAATGTATAAGTCATGTTAGATAACATAAAGGCAAAAATGTTCATCGAGAAATCCAAATAGTGAGAAATTCTAAAAAAATTATGTGTCAGTATCATGAACATATAATACCTGATACATTATAGTCAATAAATGCTATAACTTTTAAATTGTAATAGCACTTATTTTTCCATTGCATTTGCAGTACAATAGTAGTTACATTTCCATTTACATATGGTGTCAGATATGCAAGATGCCTTATATTTGCAAAACAATGTACTTCTAGTACTCCTTGGGTCTCCAGGTTCAAAACTGCAACTGCCTATTCTACATCATTACTTAGGTGTCTAATAGACAACTGAGACATAACATGTCAGAAAAAAGCTTTAGGTTTCTGTTCTCATCCATCTACCCAAACAAATCTGCTCCTTTCCATTTCTTCTACAATTAAGTGGCCAAACATTGTTCTCAGGCCAAAAATTCCCCAGGGACCCTATGTTTGTCTTATGATCCAATCATCTATCAGCAAATCCTTCCTTCTTACTATACTTAACTACACCCTAGTTTCAACCTCCAGTACTGCCACCTTCAACCAATCAATTTTAATATTGCAATTATAGCCTATCCATTTTGCCTGCTTGCATTCCTGCTCCATCTAAATATTTTCCTACATAGTGCTCAGACATCACTCATCTGTCCACAAGAATAGATGCCTACCCACTGAGTGTCAGACTAAATATCCAAACCCTTAAAATGGCTTCCACTGATCCAAACAACCTGTGAGCCTACCTTTCATTACCTCATCTACCAATTTTCATTTTACCAATCACACGAGCCAAGGTCTTCCCAATCTCATTTTTGTTCTTGCTGGCCACTCTGTTTGGAAATTTTCTCTCCCAGACACGCAAGCATCTCACTTTCTACAGATCACTGTGCAGATGTAACCTTACCAGAGAAACCTTTCCTGCCACTTTATACTTTAGCAAGAACATGCTAATAGGAAAAAAAAAAAATTTTTTTTTAGATGACTGAGTCATTGAAACCCAAGTCACAGTCTCAAAAAGACATAGTCTCTTTTTATGTTACCATTTCCAGTAAGGAAGTCTAGGAGGAAAAAGTCAGCAGAGTTATTTAAATGAGAAGCTATTCTTTAAATCTAAGTAGTTCCTGGCATATTACCACAATACCAATTTTTATAACTGAGAGAAACAGTTTGAAAGAAAGACAAATGCAATAATAGATGCTAAAGTCAAGATAAGCAAAAATAGAGAATGCGAAGTAATCTATGATGAAAAAGAAGTAAATCATGTTGACCTTTATTGTGAACTTGCTAATTCTCTAGAAGGTCGTTCCAAGTTGGGAAATGCCATATTCAAATGCATTTATAAATTTAAAGAAATTATTTATGCTAATTATGTTGTAATACTTGCCTCTTTGTTTTCAATGTCAGTGACAATTTAGACAGTCATTGTCATAATAAATTTACTCTACTTACAGTGTACATTTGTACTCATTAAAACCAAACATAGTTGAAAAATAAGGATTTAATCTGTGATAGTTTCCAAATATATTTTCTGACATATTGATCTTTGCTATTTCCTAAATATAACTTTGTACTGTTATACTTACTTTTGTCTTTTCCTTAATATCCCATTCCTATTTTATCTTTGTTTCCCTAGTAACATTTGTCAAAAGATTTAAATTACAACATTGAGAATAATGTAGAAGAATTTTCATATTTTATATAGAAGTGTCTGCTAAGGAAATAGCAAAGTATCTCATATTTTACAGAAACATTGCCTATCAGAAAAAAAAGCAAAAAACAAAATCTTGTACCTTTTTTATACTTGATTTCTAAGTGATGATAAAAAAGATCAGATACATGTTTGAAATGGGAGAGATGTCAAATTAAAAATCATCACAAAATGTTGTTACTTTTTCTGATAACTTTAATGCTACAGAATGTACTGTAAGTGACTTCAAGAGATTACTGGGTGTTCAAAGTTGCTGATCCACCTAACTCTTTTAACATATTGAGGAGGGACTTCGTATCTTTTGTTATTGGGATCTATAATCTAAAGAAGATTCACACACACATACATATATAATTATGATTGTATTTGGCATTTGTTATTTTCCAATGGTCATAATGGTCCTATGTTCATTAATTGAATATAGAACAAGACTGTCACATACCTAGTTTGCAAATTAGTAAGTTGAAGTTATCTGCAGCTTAAAGAATACATTATTTAAAATAAAAAATGTTACATTTAAAATGTTTATAGTGACACAGCTAGTGAATATTTTCTAATTCTTTGGTCAATTTATAGATAAAACTATGCTAAAATATAAGTGCTGCTCTTGAATTAATTTAAATCTTATAGACATAGATTACTAGAATATTTTAAAATAATTTTCATATATTTTAAAATAAAGTAAGCAAAATAATTTGAAGTTATTTTGAAAATTAGAATTTTTTCTCTTTAATATACCCTTTTAAAATTGATGGAACTCTGTTGTTGCTGACATTACTTTTGCCTGAACTAGGTGAATAAGTATTTACAAAGTTTTATATATAGCAACCTAATCTGCTTTTCTAATTTCACTAATCATATTTACTTTGCAGTTTAATTTCTTTTTGCAAATATTAAACTTAAAACAATTTTGAAGGCATTTATATAGTTTCACATTTTAAAAGTGTTAATTGATCATTTTCACTTGCTAAATTTAGGGGACAAAATGATTCTTATAGCAGTTTGGCATACAGTACACAATGTAAGAATCACTGCGCCTAGATAAATTTAGTCTTAAAATATAATGATTTTCTAGGTGGTAAAATTATGTAATAAATGTAAAAACATATTTTTTATTCTCACCTTCTAAAAATCATAGCATGGATATGAATGGTGGTTAGTATAAGTATCTGGACATTTAATGACCTTTAAAACAGATATAATTAATATGAAATTTATATGAAGTTTATACAAACACTTAGCAAAATACATATTTGTGGTAGAATAGCAAAAGAAGCCTGGGGGTAAAATACAGATGCTTATTTTAAATCCTGATTCTATTTCTGTGTAAAAGGTACATCATCTTCTGAAATTTTAATTTCTTAGATTAAAGTTAGCTTGATTTGATTGGATCACTAACTCTGAACAAGTGGTTATTTCATGGATGCATCTCAGGATTTTCCCTGAAACTACATGTAAAATTTAGTTTGTATGTGCATTTTTTTGGAGAGGAGTCCTTAGCTATTAATAGAATCTCAAATTGTTAGAGACTAAAAAGAGAGAGAGTATAAACAACCTAAAATAGATTATCACATGATCCTTTTTATTTCCAAATTTCTGTGATTCGATTCTAAACGGAACCCATACACTCCTTCCATTTTAACATATTATTGTCAAGGAACACACATAAGCCTGTTATAAATAATTTATGCAAGGAAGGAAAATATAACTTGAACAACTTGAAAACCAAATGGTGACTTGGAAATGACTGGGTGTCTTTGTGCTGTGAGAGGCACACGGTTAATATCATTGCCAAAGAAATAGGTAAATTTATTCTGCTAAATTTAGCTTCTAACCCTTAAAAGAAATAGAGAAAAAACCCAGAGAGAGCTGGAGAGAGAGCAAACATGAACACCTCGAGGACTGTTTAATTAAAGAGCATGTTGCTTGTAGACAAACGTCAGCTTCACCAGCATTTGTTGTTGTCTTTTGGTCAACCTTATAGCCATGATTGTCTGCAAAGAAGCACTAGGGAAGGAGAGACTCATTCAGTGGATGCCAACAGCAGCCACGCTGTTCATACACTGCCTGTTAAAGCATCACAAAGAATTGCATTATTTGCCATTTTCTATTATGTCCCTCTCAGATTTTCACATAGAACTTCATTTGGCCCACAGTAATGAAAATTCTCATCTCTCTTTCCTTCAAAATGTGCTCAATAGGATTTAGTGGGGGGGGTGGGGGTGGGAAGATAACTTATTGTCAGAGAGCCAAGCATGGAAATGCAAATCTCCCTCACTAGCAAATAAGTACTTTAGTTAATATAGCTGAGCCTCTATCACCCATATCTGGAAAAGGGTTATCATTTTACCTACACTGAATGGTAGAATGAGTATTAACTGTGATAATGCTCGTTAAGTGTTGGCATGGTACATGGCATATAATAAATGATTAATAAATTGGATATCATAATACATCACATATATAACTGGAAATTGGAAGCTTTCTACAATTTATTATAAAACTCTGAACTAAGGTGGTTATATTTATTATCCTTAGCTATACAAGTAAATAATAGTCAATGAAACTGCTAGTAATTAATCTTTGCAAAGCATTTGCTTTTTTAGGAGAAATACATTCAGAGCCGGATTCTCATGTGTCTACAACACCTGTTATGTTCATGAACTTACAGACGATAATGCAATGAGCAGTAAGACCTTTACCAAGGTCTTACTTACCTTTATCAAATACAGCAAAATGATTTTACAGGAAAGGAATTTATATAGATATGCACTGATACAATATCCGAATTAAAATGAGAACAAATCACAAAGTTAAAAAAAATATTTTTAACACTTTGAAAGTCTTCCAAAAGGAAGAATATAATATATGAAGCCTGGGTTGTTATCATTTTAAAACATCTGGTATTTCCTTTACATTCTTTTTATCTCTTATGTTTCATTTGAAATTCATCCATTATCTAACTTTATTAGGTGTCTGTGTTCAGGGTATGGTGGCAAAATGTGTGCATAAGTATATTAAATGTCGGTGTTCTTTGGTGTCCTTATTACACTCTGTTTTCAAAACAGGTAAAAAATTTTGACACATTATATTATTGCAAAATAAGCAACAAGAAACAAAATTTTATTTCTTGTGTTTTTGTTGTTATTATTCTTTTGTTTTATAATAATAAAAGAGATTATTTCATTTCATCAGAGATATAAATCATGATATCTGCACGGATTAACTTCTACTTCTAGTAACATGCCTGGCAAAAGATGTTCCATAATTAATTTCTGAGTGGTTTTTTGAGTGTTTTTCTTGTTGTTGTTCCTTTAAGTATATTTGACCACAATGATGATTTTGCCATTAGATTATGTTGTGGACATTTTCTGTATATCAAATAAGCTAAAATTTAAGGTCCCCAGTTTTCATGAAAACGTATTTAGAACCATTGTGCTAAAATGAAATAGAAAATGAAGACTAGACATGAGAGCTCTGTGAGCAGGAAAGGAACATTTAAGCCGCATAAGCCAAGCTACAAACCCTAACTTATTTTGTGCATTGTGAAGATAATCATAAGATAAATTTAAGTTACCTTTCAAAAATGGTATGAGATAATAACTTTTAATCAATACTCTGCCATCTGGAAACCCCTTGTAGTAATCAGTTACTGCATAAGTTAAGCATTTCACCATTTCACTTTACAAACCATCCTGTAATGTCTTGCTCCTGAGCTTCATATAGGTCTTTGAATTTGAAAACACCCATTTCGTGAACTTTTACTCTACTTTAGTAAAAGTGTATACACAATAAAGCTGCACTAAATACTACTTATTGATTTGGTGGTTAGAATTTTGCTATTTCTGTATTTTTGACATGTGATAAGATGAATTATAAAAAATAATGTTTTTGTAAGATTTACCAAAACTAGTAATATCTTTTTATCAACCCAGAGCATATTGTATTAAGCCAGGTGAGTCAAAGTGAAATCTGTTTGCTAAATCTCAGTCAAGTATTAGGAGTATACTCAGACTTTGATTGCCTGAACAACTAACAAATAAGTAACAATTCCTTCTTTTCAAAGTCAGATGTTTCTAATTATTTGCCTTCAAAAACAAAAAGAAAACAGAAAAGAGAAAATAACAATGTTTCTGGCTAATATATTTTTTAAAAGAAGAGTTATTTTGATGATGCACAATTATGTGTTTTGTTTAAGATAGAACTCAGACAAGTTTAAGGAACTGACTGACCTATATTGTAACAAACCTCTTCAGTAACTTTATCTATGTGAACAAAGTTTATCAACTTGAACAAAACTTAAAAGAGAAAATACATATAAATGACACTGAATTCTATGTCATTTTATTAATAACTTATGGTCACTCACAGATATAAGAATGTAAGGGAAGTCTAATTAAGTGCATTAAGAGATGTACGTTCAGTAACATTTTATTTCTTCTTTTATAAAATATATTTAAGGTATTTTGAGAAAGTTTGTACTACTAGTAGTTGAAATTATTTCTTTACCAGAAGAAACATTTGTAACACTTAGAAATTTAAAGTAACAATAAATTAAAAAATTTACAATTTCTGTTTATTTATAAAATTTTGACATTGAAAGTCATGATATGTTGACCAACAAAGGTCTAGGCATAAAAATAGATAAATAGATAAAACTCTCATGGCAAAGGCAAAGGGGATGGTAGGGTATAAATACAAGTTCAAAATAAAATGGAATAAAATTTCCCGTTGATAGAGAACAACTTGTTCGTGTATATTTTTGGACATATAATGTAGTATAACATATTGTGAAAAAAAGTTTTAATGATACATTTTATTTTGTGGGCATGATAACATTTTTATTAAGTGGAAACTATTCAATCTGCAACTATTCAGACTCTGATACAATTTTTTAGATTTTAACTTAAAAGAGTTGGAGGGAATACATGGTTTTTCACATTTTTTTTATTAGGGGAGCCTTGGCCGAGTGCTCTTGTCTACTCAGTAACTCCAGTTTCATGGAAGGGCTTCCTTCATTAAGAGTTTTTTAAGGAACAATTATTTTCATTTGGTTGGTAGAAAATGTGCTGGAGAAAGCAAATTTTACTTGTTCGCCCAAAATTTTTTTATTTCCTTCTCAAAAAGGAGCCAGTTCTTTGGAATTCTGAGTGGTTTTCTGTGGAGCTAAGTTAAAAACTCTGAATTCAGGGTTTCCTCTCCCAGACACTCCAAGAGGTAAGACCATCAAGGGGTTTGAGGGCAGCCAAGACAAAGAGACATTTGCTTCCCAATGTGTGGAAAAGTCAAGTGTCACTAGCTGCCTGAGAGACCAAATCCAGCACCCCACTCTGCACTGGAGAGGTGTCATGACCCCCCAGACTAGGGCTATGTGGCACATGGGAAGAATACAGACCTGACCCACAGGACTGTCCCAGGATTGCAACAAACCGGCAAAGCTTCTGCGATTAAAGGGATTTGCTTTGCTGGATGAACAAACCTATCACCAGAATAGCAGTTAAGAAGCTGTGCTTCACAAAACTACAAATTTAGTACAGCCTTGGGAAGCAAGAGAAGCCTCGACAATGGCTAAAGATGATTGTCTCACCAATAGGACAAATAAGGGAATGAAAGATTATATTTAAGTTATTTAAAGGAAAAATACTTAATGCAAATATGTATATTTCTTGCAGGCCAGAGGTTGTGCCCTTATATTACATTCATAACAAGAACATTAGGAACACAAACCCATGATAGAATTTGGGAAATCATATTTCTTATATTCCTCGATAGAAAATATTAATTTAAAAACCAGCAACAGTGATAAATGAAAGTAGCCATAAATTTTTCCAGCTAGGAGGCTTTTGTTATCATACCATAGTTCTATTTATGCTAAATTGAAAAAAGACAATTACACATTTGCCAACTCTGAGTCCCTCAAAAAATATGACTGCCCACTCAGTCCTATATTAGAAGAACAAGAGAAACCATAATTTAGAAATTCTTAACATTAGCATAAAGTGAGTCGTTTTCTTAGAGGAACACAGTATACTTGATGCTTAATAATTTCCTTTTTAAGCTTAATTTGTTAATAGCAGATATACACCTTCATAATTCTTAATGATTGCACAGCGCTCCACTGCATGGCTGAATTCCATCTTGAAGGCTAAGGAGGTTGTTGCCCGTTGATGTCTTTTGTTTTTCTTTCCTTCTTGACGACCTAGAATATTTTATTTTATTTCAGTTTTCTTTCTAGCTTTATTGAGATATAATTGACATATAACATTATGTACGCTCAAGCTGTACAGCATGTTAATTTGATAGACTTACCTATTGCAAGATAATTACCACCATAACACTAGCATTGACACTTGCTAGTTACGAGTTTCTGTCCTATCAGTGAATTTCACCCACCATTTCTGTCCTATCAATACACAGACTGGTAGCCTCTAGTTCTTATATTTTGCCTCTGCACTACTTTGTAGACGTCAGTGTCTGTAAGACTAAAAGATTTCTTCCATCAGACTAAATTATTTCTTATAAATGTACCTGATATGAAATGACTAAAATTCAAAGTAACATATCACACACATATACACATACACCCATATATGTGTGAGAAACACTGCAGTAAGGGAGCCTGCTACTGAAAATGAGTCTGGGGCATCTAAGTTGATTATTTTGGTATTTCTCTAGACATTTTACAATAGAACTGGAGTATGTTTTTTGTTTGCTTTGCTGTGCCAAATTATTCCTTTGCCCATTAAAGTAGATCTCAATAAATAATGGACAAAATTTAAGCAGTTTATGAAACTGTATCTTTAGTTAATGGAACTTTGAGATTTTTAGGTATAATCCATTTAGATGTAGAGCAATATCTTAGAATCTTACCTATATGTTTGAAATAGTTGATCTTTTTAGAAGTAATGACATAGCATTATCTTGTTTATTAGTTAGTCCTATGTAAAATTTATAAATATATTTTTTAAAATTATTTTTAAAACTGTTTTTATATCTTGAAAAGGGCAGATTATTCCTACTATTCTATTATAGTATGAATTTATGTATGGGACTTTATAAATAAGACTTACCCAGGCCAGTTGATTAGGCCCAAGATTCTATTCTATTCTATTCTATTCTATTCTATTCTATTCCACTAACATGCATTAAGGAATGCATAAACAAAGCACTCATAACTTCAAAAGAACAAAATAAAAGTGACAAGATTGCATTACAACGTCAGGTTTTTCCAACATTTTGCCACTCTGAACTAAGAATTATGACCAAGTGAACAAATGTATATGTTAGCAGTTGCCATGATTTCATTGTTCTGTTATCAAGTTTATCAGTAAAATTTTTTTAAAAAATAACATTGATTTATTTTTGAGAGAGAGAGATGGAGTGTGAGAGAGAGAGACAGAGGGAGACACAGAATACAAAGCAGGCTCCTGACTCTGAGCTGTCAGCACGGAGCCCAACGAGGGGCCTGAACTCACAAAACATGAGATCATGACCTGAGCCAAAATCAGACACTTAACCAACCGCACTACCCAGGTGCCCCATCAGTAAAGATTTTAAACATTTTCATCATAAAAATTATAAAAAATTATCATGGCACCAAATAAGGCCGCCATGGACAAATCAGTCTAGAAAACCTACCTAATTCTTATTTTTTAAATGGTTTTTATCCTTATATTTTTAAGTTATGTTTTAGCTTTTGATTTACCAAAACAAAAATAGTTCAAACATCGAAAATGCGTTTGCATTTTTTCCTTTACAGAACAAACAAAAATATATTACTTAAAATGTCATTTAGTGATCATAGATGAATAATGGAATTTAATCTAGAAAAAAAGTCTTTAAGAAAAGAAATATTTTACCTAAAACAATTTTGACTCAATTTTGACTCAAAGTTCAACTCAAACTTTAGAGTGAACTGGAAGAAAATGTATTAATCCTTCATTATTTAGAATCTCAACCATTGAAGAATTCCAACAAATTGATACATATTTTTCAACATATCATCTCAAGCTATCTAGCTAGAACTGACATTCTCTTACAAAATGTGAATTAATTAGTGTTTGTTAACTGAAGACAGACTAATCTATTCCCTTTTTAAAATCTCTGTATTGGTGTACACCCCACCTCAAAAGTGGCCCTGAAGCTACTGCTATGGTCCAGAATGTTGTACAACTCAAAAGTAAGTTTTCTAAAATAAACTTAGCTTTATGCTTGTATGCCCCACCAATTGAAGATGCATACCATTGAAAAGGAAATAAAGAGTTTGGTTTGAATAAGTAATACTTTTAAAAAAAAATCTCCCTCTCTCTCAAGAGCCATACAGAGAACATAGATATTTCATAAGGAAGATCAACAATGGGTAATGCCTGTGTCCTTTTAGCTATTCACATTTATTATATGGTCTCAATCCCTATGTTTTCTGTCTACAGTATTGACACAGAAGCATGATTCTATCCAGAAGAGTCTTTGGCATTAAGTAATTAGTGAGTTAACTGACTAAAGTGTCTTCACCATGTGCCCAGCACTGATTAGTTACAGAAGATCTGGTCTTAAGATGCATTTCTCACTCAATATTAGGAAATGTCCTTTGTCTTACGAAAACCAATGGAATGTGTCATATTTATACAGAGCCTACTTTCTAAACCACAAATTTGACTAACTTTTGAGTTAAATGTATTTAGAAGTGTTGTATATTTTTTTTGGAAAAAGCACAAAGCTCATAGTTGAATGCACAAGATCATTAATGTTCTAACTAACTTTGTGATTATGCCCTCAGCTACTTGCCTACATGCCCTCTTCAGTTTAGTTTTTGGCTACCTAGATCCTACTGGAAGCTATTAATAACTTCATTCTCCATAGAAATTTCTTATGAATAGAGAAAGTCAGGGAAATTCTTTTTGGGAAATGAGGAAATTGTAATGCCAGCGTTTATCAGCATGACCTATCACGTGGATTATTTCCTTTTTGATGCCTCTGTCATTGTCCACTAATTCACACATGTATTTTTGTTTTTGTCTTTTTCTTTTTCTCTCTACTTTTTATTTTGAATGTATCTTCCTTCCCCAGCAAAAGCATTGAGGATGTGCAATAAAGAACCTTATAAAGTCAGGTACAGAACGCTGGCACACTCTGGGGAATACAAATTCCTCCTGTCATTTCTAGTAGCCATTCTACCATAAAAGCTACACTTCTGAATTTCAGTATAATTTATAATGTAAGAATTTCAAAGTCGTTAACAGAAAAAGACTTTACAATTGGGGATTCTGATAAAAGAAAGCACATAATGAGTTTGTTTCTGTTTTGAAAGTCTTGGAGTTTTGAATATTTGACCCAGGTAGTCCATTTTCAATTATCCATGCTAAGTGGAATAATGCTATGGCTCCCCTAAATAAAACTGCTAGGCAGTCCATGAAATATGATATATAGTGTGGTGCTATTCCAGGAAAACAGTTCATTTGTTTTGTGCGTGCTCTGAAGGTGATGATATCATGCTAAGGAAATAAGGTAGAGATATTAACCCTTTGAGCCAAGCAGTTATTGAGGGAGAATAGGCAGAGGAGAGTTAGAAGTAATCCATAAATAATGCACATTTATAAAGTCCAAAGTTACTTATATCTTCTTTATAAATATTAAATTGATCACAAGCTTTGAGAAAATAATATTATCCTAAACAGTCCTAGGAACAATTACCCTTGGATATTTGGTCTAGTTTCCATAAATTATTTCAATGGGTGAATGAAAAATCCCTAATCCTAACAGAACGTGGTTTCTCTTTACACAAAATATATCCTATATGGTCTGCAATCATACTATTTTTATACCTGAATAACAATTGTTGTAATACATAAAAATTCATGTAACATGTTTTGAGATCTTGGGAAATGACTCTTGCTTATTACATTTTGTTATTTAGTGTCCCTTCAGTCTTACACAAAACTGTTTTCACCTCTTGGTGGGTGTTGAGCCAAAAGACACAACCAAGCCAAAGAATAGGAAAAAGAAGAGTTTTACTTGCAACAAGTGAAAAAGAACACCTGGGATATTCCCCAAAGCTGTGTCTCCTCAGACAACAAAACTGGGAAGGTTTGAAGGTAAAGAGGCATCCATATACATGAAGGGACTTTCTCAGTAGGGATGTCAGCATGGAATTGGAGCAAAGTCATCTTAAGGTGACTGAGTCCAGGTGTCATGAGGGACATCAAGGGTCTGCCATCACCAATTCTCTGGATTTAGTTGTTTGGTATCTGAACGCTCAAAGGGGTTTAGACCCCACAAAGATAATTCAAGAATACGTGGCAGTTCCAACTTCACTTTTGAATTAGCACTGGGAGCTTTACCACTGATTTATTGTCTTTGATATGATTAGACGATCTCCTGGCCTAATAATGGCTTTGTTCTTAAATTTTTTTCATAAGATGGCTGGCTGCCTAAATTGGCTTTTCTTATGCCAAGAGAGCTATGTCTGTCTTTCTTTTTCTGGGGACCCCTAACTCTTTCTACTTACCTCACCTTTAGTGTGTCATGGTTTAGTTCCATTTATGTTCATTCTAGTGATGAGTTTCCATTATGTCAGATTTTTTTTAGCGGACAACCTAGTTTCTATCACAAAATAATTTCAGTATGTGGCCTCTTAAAACACCCTTATGATTCCACCTTCCCAGTTGCCTTTCTCAAAGTTAAATTAACATGTGAAATTATTTGACACAAGTCATGCAGTGAATTAGTGAACCAGGCCTAAATCTATGACTCAGATTCCTGATTCATTGTATTTAACCTTTTAAGCAACACAAATACTTTAAACTCTTTTTTATGTTCCATCTTTTATCAGAGCATTCTACTAGTTATCTTCCCCAAACATTATCTGTTCTCTATCATTAAATGCCGTTGCTAATGACTATTATCTCCAAAAGCTATGTTTTACTGTTTTTGAAGAGAATTCCTTTGTGGTTATATTTGATTTTCACTGCTGTGACCTTGTTCTTTTTATCATAAATGTATTAGCTGTCATAGGTCATTTTATATCCTTTTTTAACCAAATATATTGCTGTCTTTCTAATTTTTTTCTTTTGTCAAGGACATTTCTGAATGTCCTCAACAGTAATGAGCAGCCTTTATAAATTACTGAAATAAAGGTGTATAAATAAATCCTTCCAGATCCAGAATTTGCAAGTAGTAAAAAGACACAGAAGCTGATTTTAAGCTACGTATATTATTTGCCTCAATATTTTTCATTTAATGTTTATATTGAGTAAAGTATATGACTGCTTCCCTAATTTTTTAGTGTATAAATACCAAAACATATAGACATAAACAAATATTCCACCATCAATAAGAAGTACAGGGTCAAGGAACTTAGGATAATTCCTTATCCCTTAGCTTTAATTCATAGGCAAATATAGAGCAACATGAGTCACTCAAAATATACTTTAATCGTTATTTTTTGGTACAGAAAGAAAAACTATGAAAAATTGGTGCAGAACACCAGTTTACAAAGTGCTTTCTCCTTCTTTTTATTTCTGATGCTAGTAGTTTCTTTCATTAATCTAAAACTGCTTGAATTTAAAGATTATCCTTATTCTTTCCCATCTTAACTAAACAACATCCTTCCATTATCACAATATGTACTCTCCACTCTATCAAGGCCAGTTTCTAGACAACGTCCCCTACCAGTACACTCTAGTGAATTCATTGTACTTTTTATCCCCAGCATCCTTTCCAACTGAGAACTTCTGTTTTTCTATTTGAGCTGTCAATTGCATAGTCCTATGCTCCCAAGAACTGGGCTGTTCACTTGGCAAAGATTACCCAATCAGTAAATCCTGTCCACCTAGTCACACCAGCTGGTTCAGGGATGGACAACCCAAGGGAGTAAATCAATCAGTAAGTCTCCAAGAACTATGCTGGTGCTATAACCATATAGCATTTCCCTGAGATTATTAACCAAAAGGATGATAGTAACCTTGGAGATATTGGTGCCTTTTCTTTACTGTCTTCCATAGCAAGCTTGACTGAAATAAAGTTAAGAAAAAGAGGAACTCCTCTGTTCTGGAGAAGTACTAGGGCAAGTATTCAAAATTGCTGAACTACTAGCCACTTGGTATAATAGCCAGTTATTCTCTGACCCATGTTATGGCATGAAAAATCCATAAAATCCTAGATGTCTTTAAGAAATTATAGGGCAGGGTATATATAACATATATCCTGGGAAACAGAGACTCATAAGGCAGCTGTAGAAAGTATAAATAGTTAGTCTGAATATTCTTCAAATGTTTATAATTTGCAATAATTTATTTTATGTTATGAGGCATTTCTTTTTACAAAGAAGTAATAATGGTTCAAAACACTTCTTTACTGAAAAATCCTATTCCATGGTTTTGCAGAATCTAAATTTGTGGAACATTCAATGGAATAATAAATAAAGAAAACTATTTGAAAAAGTTAATCTTACAAAAATATTTACTGAAAAATAAACCACTCTGATTGGGAGCAAAGAGTAGTGCCTGTGGAAATATTTGAGCTACAATATTTACACATTTCAATACAAAATGATAGAATAGGTATATGCTCCATTTAGCAGAACTGGCTCTGAGTTTACAAGTTCCTAAGAACCTGTATGAGAGTATTATAAAAATACAATTTTCTACAGAAAAGAGTCTATGAAAGGTGTGAACAATTTCAAGTTTAGAAACTGAAATGTAACATTAAAATAGATTGTAGAAAATTATGAAAAATTAGAATGAAGCTTTGATGGATAAATCTATGTGTCAACTTGGCAAAGCTATAGTGCCCAATTGTTCAGCCAAACACTTCAAGTGGGAACTAGTCTAGATGTCATTTCGAAGGTATTCTGTAGCTGTGGCTAACATTTTTTTTTTAATTTTTAAATATTTTTTTCATTTATTTTTGAGAGAGATACAGCGTGAGCAGGGGAGGGTCAGAGAAAGAAGAATATACAGAACCTGAAGCAGGATCCAGGCTCTGAGCTAGCTATCAGCACAGAGCCCGACACGGGGCTTGAACCCACGGACCGTGAGATCATGACCTGAGCCAAAATCGGACACTTAACCGACTGAGCCACCCAGATGCCCCGTAATATTTAAAATTAGTTGACATTATGTAAGGGAGATCATCACTGATAACACAGGTGGACCTTATCCAATAATTTAAATATTGGATTGAGATTTAAGTGTTAAAATAGGTTTACTGAGGAAGAAGACATTCTTTCTGCCTCAAAATTGTAATATAAAAACCCTGTACTAATTTCCAGTCTGATGGCCTGTCCCTACACACTCTCAAGCAAACTTTAAGAAGTAGTTGTGTTTAGAATGTGGCCTAAGAAATTCTTATAGACATTTCCTATTTCCCAGTGTAAATTGCAAGGAACAGAAAAATTTCTATGTCCTCAAGCATAGAAAGCTACAGAAGAAAACTGGCCACACTCAGTAGGCCAAAGGAGATCTTCCAAATGCCTTCATACTATGAAAGACCCCAAAACTTAGATGTAACATTGGAAAGCTTAGAAACTGGAATCACTTAGATTACTGTTTTCAACTGATAGCCAAAGTTATCATTTAAAACAGAAATTAAATTAACTTAGAGATAAAACATTTTTCTGTTTATAGGTAGACATAATTTATACAAAAACTGTATGCTCTACCCAATGTGCATTCATAATAAAAATTTTCAGAAAATTTATTTTATAGGGGAGAACACCTCCAACTTCATGAAAAACACTTTAAAAAGAAAACCTGCAGGCAATCTCACACTTAATGATGAGAAAATAGATACTATTTTACTAAGAACAAAAAAAAGGTATGGCCGTCTTCTGTCATCCCTGTTATTTGATATCATAACTGGAAGACCCAGCTAACTCAATAAGAAAAACAAAGGAAATAAAAAGTATATAGATTGAGAAGGAAAAAATAAAATTGTCCTTGTTAGTAGATGATATAGTGTCTACATAGAACACCCCAAAGATTAAACAAAAAACCTACTAGAATTAATAAGTTCTGTTAAACATTTAGAATATAGATGAAAACAATTAATGATTGGCTAAATGCTTTTAAGTAAGAGCATTACCGTATCAGAATAAGTGCTTATGACATATATTATATAATTATATGTAACTACCACTGTGTATTTCTCATTAATGCATCATATTAGTGCTTCCAGTTGAAGTAGAATCATTTTACTCTCATCATCAATTATATATATATATATTTTTTTTATCAATTATATTTTTAACTCTTTGAGGAAACTTAAGAAAATCTTTTGCTTCTTCTTCTTTCATCATTTATCTAATAAAGGAGGAAAAAAGCCCAAGGAAAATGCTAAAAGAACTCTGGAAAGAAACAAGGTTTAGGATTCTGACTGTACCAGCAGGACTTAGGTCTCTTCCTTTTATTTATTTATTTATTTTTGAATTATATTTTTTGTATTTCCTTTCAAGTTAGTTAACATACAGTGTAGTCTTGGCTTCAGGAGTAGTACCCAGTGATTGATCTCTTATATATAACACACAGTGCTCATCTCAAAAAGTGTCTTCCTTAATGCCCATCAGCCATTTAACTCATCCTCTCACTCTCATCCCCCTCAGCAACCCTCAGTTTGTCCTCTATTTTTAAGATTCTCTTATGGGGGCCCCAGGGTGGCTTAGTCAGTTAGGTGTCTGATTTTGGCTCAGGTGACGATCTCACGGTTTGTGAGTTCAAGCCCTGCGTCAGGCTCTGTGCCCACAGCTCAGACAGTGGAGCCTGCTTTGGACTATCTCTCTCTCTCTCTCTCTCTCTGCCCCTCCATGCTCCTGCTCTGTTTCTCTCTCTCTCTCAAAAAATAAACATTAAAAGGCCTAGTGAAGTGGTGGCGTGCGCAACAGTGGCCTGCCGAAGCGGCGGCGGCACACTACAGCCATGCGGACTCTGCAAACCTGAAGTTGCTACATTCCCCAAATGCACTCGGGTGGTATCGCTGCTTGACCCCGGCCGATCTGAGGCTGTGACACCTCCCCCACCCCCCACTAAACCCCAGGCAACAGGGAAGTAGCGACCAGCTGGACTGTTCAGGGCATTGTAACAAAGCCCGAGGGCTGAGACCTGGAAACAAGGTGGGGTGTGGGGCATAGAACTCAGCCAATCTTGGCTACATCCTCAGCACAGGGAGATCGGACCAAAGAAGTGATTTGCATTGCTTGGTTGGGAAGGGACTGGGGCAATGCCATTCTTCTGCCCACAACCACCAAGGAGGGGCCTCAGGGAGGCCAGCGAACACAGTGGAGACAAGACTTGCCTACACCAAACCACTCCCATCCCCTCCAGATAACTGTTTTGTTGTTGTTACAGCTGTTTTTACCTGACCCTGGGTTTGCGTGTTTATTGGTTTTGTCTGTGCATTTGTGTACCTGTGTTCCCTCTGTGGTTATCTGTTTTCTTTTTCCAGGGTTGCCTCAAGAAACAAGGCAAACTACACATGGTGGAGAGTCCCAAATACCACTACCAATAGGGAAACAAAATAACCAAACGCAACAGAAACCAAGAGACACCATCTAAAGAACACTTCCTGAACAGACAGGCCCTGAACAGTCGAAAGAGCCATCTCTAATACAGCAGAACTCGCAGGGGCCGTGTGTATAACAAGCTTTTAAAATTAGCAAGAGATAGAAAGCTAACCAAAATGATGGAACGGAAGAACTCTCCTCCAAAAAAACTCCAGGAAGAAATGACAGCTAGAGAACAGCTCAAAACAGATATAAGCAACATAACTGAACAATAATTTAGAACAATAATCATAAAATTAATCGCCAGGCTTGAAAAAAGCATGGAGGACATCAGAGAAACTATGGTTACAAACAATATGGAGCTTAAAAATAGTTATGGTGAATTAAAAAATGGGATAAATGAGATACATAATAAACTGGAGGCATCCAATGCACGGACTGAAGAGGCAGAAAAGAGAATAAGTGATTTAGAAGACACTATTATAGAAAAAGAAGAAACTGAGAAAAAGAGAAATAAACTATTCCAGGAACATGAAAGAAGAGTTTGAGAGCTCAGCTATACAATCAAATGGAAAAATATCCGTATCATAGGAATTCCAGAAGAGGAAGAGTGAGGGAAAGGTGCTGAAGGAATTCTGAAACAAATTATAGCAGAGAACTTCCCCAACCGGGAGAGGGAAGTAGAAGTTGAAATTCAAGAGGCACACAGAAATCCCCTCAGACATAAACTGAATCAATCATCTTCACAACATATCATACTGAAACTGGCAAAATATAAGAACAAAGAGAGAATTTTGAAAGCAGCTAGGGAGAAAAGGGCCCTAACATACAAAGGGAAACCTATCAGAGTGGTGACAGACCTATCTAATGAAACTTGGCAAGCCAGAAAGGAATGGCAGGGGATCTTCAATGTGATGAACAGGAAAAATATGCAGCCAAGAATCCTCTATCCAGCAAGCCTGTCATTCAGAATAGAAGGAGAGATAAAAGTCTTTCCAAATAAACAGAAATTGAAAGAATTTGTCACCACTAAACCAGCCCTACAAGAAATCCAGAGGGGGAATCTCTGAGAGAAGTGTTGCAAGGAATGCAAGATACCAGAGACACCACCACAAGCATGAATCCTACAAAGGACACAATGACTCTAAACCCACATATTTCAATAATAACACTGAATGTAAATGGGCTGAATGCTCCAATCAAAAGACATAGGGTAGCAGAATGGATAAAAAAACAAAGCCCATCTATTTGCTGTCTACAAGAAACGCATATTAGACTGGAAGATGCCTTCATATTAAGTAAGGGGATGGAGAAATACATATCATGCTACAGGAAGTCAAAAGAAAGCTGGAGTAACTATACTTATATCAGACAAACTGGACTTTAAATTAGAGACAATAACAAGGGATGAAGAAGGGCATTATATAATAATTACAGGGTCTATCCATCAGGAAGAACTAACAATTATAAATGTCTACGGACCGAATATGGGAGCACCTAAATATTTAAAACAATTAACCACAAACAGAAACAATCTTATAGATGAGAATGTGCTAAGAGCAGGGGACTTTAATACTCCATTTACAGCAATGGATAGATCAACCAGGCAGAAAATCAGTAAAGAAACAATAGACTTGAAAGACACATTGGACTAGACGGATCTGACAGATATATTCAGAACTCTACATCCTGAGGCCAGGGAATTCACTTTCTTCTCAAGTGTGCATGGCATATTCTCCACGATAGATCACATACTGGGACATAAAGCAGCCCTCAATAAATATAAAAGAATTGAGATCATACCATGCACACTTTCAGGTCATAATGCTTTGAAACTTGAAATCAATCACAGGAAGAAGTCTGGAAAACTTCCAAAAACATGGAGGCTAAAGAACACTGTATTAAAGAATGAATGGGCCTTCAGACAATTAGAGAAGAAATTTAAAAATATATGGTAACAAATAAAAATGAAAATACAGCAATCCAAATTCTATGGGATGGAGCAAAGGCAGTCTTAAGAGGAAAGTACATTGCACTCCAGGCCTATATCAAGAAATTAGAAAAAGCGCCTCTTTTTCTAGTTCTAAAGGAACTAGAGGCAGAGCAACAAGAGCACCCCAAACCCAGTAAAAGAAGAGAAATAGTAAAACTCAGAGCAGAAATAAACAACAAAGAGATCAAAGAAACAATTGAACAGATCAATGAAACCAAGTGTTGGTTTTTTGAAAAAAATAAACAAAATTGACAAACCTCTAGCCACGCTTCTCCAAAAGAAAAGAGAAAGCACCCAAATAGACAAAATCATGAATGAAAATGGACTTATTACTACCAACCCCTCAGAAATACAGGCAATTATCAGGGAATACTATGAAAAATTATATGCCAACAAATTGGACAACTTAAAAGAAATGGACAAATTCCTAAACACACACTCACTACCAAAATTCACATGGGAAGAGATAGAAAATCTGAACAGACCCATAACGAGTGAAGAAATCGAATCAGTGATCAAAACTCTCCCAACAAATAAGAGCCCTGGACCTGATGGCTTCCCTGGGGAATTCTACCAGACATTTAAACAGAATTAATCCCAATTGTTCTCAAGCTATTCCAAAAAATAGAAATCGAAGGAAAACTTCCAGACGCATTTTATGAAGCCAGCATCACTCTGATCCCAACCCAGACAGAGGTCCAGCAAAAAAAGAGAACTACAGGTCAATATTCTTGATGAATACGGATGCAAAAATTCTCAACAAGATCCTTGCAAATCGAATCCAACAGCACATAAAAAGAATCATCCACCAAGACCAAGTGGGTTTCATTCCTGTGTTACAGGGCTGGTTCAACATTCGCAAATCAATCAATGTGATATATCACATGAACAAAAGAAAAGGTGAAACCATATGATCCTGTCGATAGATGCAGAAAAAGCATTTGACAAAATACAGCATCTCTTCTTAATAAAGACTGTTGAGAAAGTCGGGATAGAAGGAACTTACTTAAACATCATAAAAGCCATCTATGAGAAGCCCTCAGCTAACATCATCCTCAATGGGGAAAAACTGAGAGCTTTCCCCCTGGGATCAGGAACACGACAGGGATGTCCACTCTCACCACTGTTGTTTAACATAGTGCTGGAAGTCCTAGCATCAGCCATCAGACAACAAAAGGAAATTAAATGCATCAGAATTGGCAAAGAAGAAGTCAAACTTTCACTTTTTGCAGACAACATGATACTCTACGTAGAAAACCCGACAGACTCCACCAGAAGCCTACTAGAACTGATCTAAGAATTCAACAAAGTTGCAGGGTATAAAATCAATGTGCAGAAATCGGTTGCATTTTTACACCAAAAATGAAGCAACAGAAAGAGAAATCAAGAAACTGATCCCATTCATAATTGCACAAAAACCATAAAGTACCTAGGAATAAACCTAACCAAGGATATAAGAGATCTATATAATGAAAACTACAGAAAACTTATGAAGGAAATTGAAGAAGACACAAAGAAATGGAGAAACATTCCATGATCATGGATAGGAAGAATAAATATAGTTTAAATGTCATTACTACCCAAAGCACTCTACACATTCAATGCAATCCCAATCAAAATTGCACCAGCATACTTCTCAAAACTAAAACAAACTATTCTAAAATTTGTATGGAACCACAAATATCCCGAATAGCCAAAGAATATTGAAGAAGAAAACCAAAACGGGAGGTATCACCATCCCAGACTTTAGCCTCTACTTCAAAGCTGTCATCATCAAGACAGCTTTATGATCAGGTATTGGCACAAAAACAGGCACATAGACCAATGGAATAGAATTGAGAAGTCAGAATTGGACCCAACAATATACAGCCAACTAATCTTTGAGAAAGCAGGAAAGAGTATCCAATGGAAAAAAGACAGCCTCTTTAACAGATGGTGCTGGGAGAACTGGATAGCAACATGCAGAAGAATGAAACTACATCATTTTCTCACACCATACACAAAAATAAACTCAAAATGGATAAAGGACCTGAACGTGAGACAGGAAACCATCAAAACCCTAGAGGAGAATGCAGGAAACAACCTCCTTGACCTCCACCGCAGCAATTTCTTACCTGACACATCCCCAAAAGCAAAAGAATCAAGAGCAAAAATAAACTATTAGGACGTCATCAAGATTAAAAGCTTCTGCACAGCAAAGGAAACAATCCATAAAACTAATAGGCAACCGACCAAATGGGAAAAGATAGTTGCAAGTGATATATCAGATAAAGGGTTAATATCCAAAATCTATAAGAAACTCTCCAAACTCCACACCCAAAAAACAAACAACCCAGTGAACAAATGGGCAGAAGATATGAACAGACACTTCTCCAAAGAAGACATTCAGATGGCCAACAGACACATGAAACGATGATCAGCATCCCTCCTCATCAGGGAAATACAAATCAAAACCACACTGAGATACCACCTCACACCAGTCAGAGTGGCTAAAATGAGCAAATCAGAGGACTCTAGATGCTGGCGAGGATGTGGAGAAACGGGCACCCTCCTACACTCTTGGTAGGAATGTAAAGTGGTGCAACTCCTCTGGAAAACAGTGAGGAGTTTCTCAAAAAATTAACAATAGAACTCCCCTATGACCCAGCAATAGCACTGCTAGGAATTTACCCAAGGGATATAGGAGTGCTGATGCATAGGAGCACATGGACCCCAATGTTCATAGCAGCATTCTCAACAGTAGCCAAAACATGGAAAAAGCCTAAGTGTCCATCAACGGACGAATGGATCACGAAGATGTGGTTTATCTATACCATGGAATACTCCATAGCAATGAGAAACAATGAAATCTGGCCATGTGTAGCAACATGGATGGACCTTGAGGGTGTTATGCTGAGCGAAATAAGTCAGGCAGAGAAGGACAAATATCATATGTTTGCACGTATAGGAGGATTAGGAGGAATTTAATGGAGGACCATGTGGGAGAAGAAGGGGGGAAATAGTGGAGAACAGGGAGAGAGGCAAACCATGAGAGACTCTTGAATGCTGAGAACAAACTGAGGATTGATGGGTGTGAGGGTGAGGAGAGAGATGGGCATGGAGGAGGGCACTGGTGGGGATGAGCACTTGGTGTTATATGGAAAACAACTTGACAATAAACTATTTGTAGAAAGAAAGAAAGAAAGAAAGAAAGAAAGAAAGAAAGAAAGAAAGAAAGAAAGAAAGAATTTTGTCTTTAAAAAAAAGGAAAAAGAGCAAAATTGCAATAAAAAAATAAACATTAAAAATTAAAAAAAAGATTCTCTCATGGTTTGTCTCCATATCTGTTTTTATCTTATTTTTTCCCTTCCTCTATGTTCATCTGTTGAATTTCCAAATGCCACCTATGACTGAAATTGTATATCTGTCTCTCTCTGACTGACTTATTTTGCTTCCCATAATACCCTCTAGTTCCAACCACATTGTTGCAAATGACAGGATTTCATTCTTTTTCATCCCCAACTAGTATTCCAGTGTGTGTGTGTGTGTGTGTGTGTGTGTGTGTGTGTGTACACTACATATTTTTTATCTATTCATCAACTGATGGACATTTGGTCTCCTTCCATAATTTGGCTATTGTTGATAGCGCTGCTACAAACATTAGGGTGCATGTGGCCCTTTGAATTAGCCCTTCTGTACTCTTTGGATAAAACCTAGTAGTACAATTGCTGGGTGATATGGTTGTTATATTTTTAATTATTTGAAGAACTTCCATACTATTTTCCAGAGAGGCTACACCAGTTTGAATTCCCACCAGAAATGTAAAAGCTCCACATGCTCACCAACATCTGTTGTTTCCTGTGTTGTTAATTTTAGCCATTCTGACAAGTGTGAGATATCTCCTGGTGGTTTTCATTTCCCTGACAGTGAGTGATGTTGAGCATCTTTTCATGTGTCTGTTAGCCATCTGGGTGCCTTCTTTAGAAAAGTATCTATTCATGACTTCTACCCATTTCTTCACTGGATCATTTGATTTTTTGTGTGTTGAGTTTGGTAAGTTCTTTATAGATTTTGGACACTAACCTCTTATCTGATATGTCATTTGAAAATATCTTCTCTCTTTCCATGCGTTGCCTTTTAGATTTGTTGATTGTTTCCTTCCTTGTGCAGAAGCTTTTTATCTTGATGAGATACCAATAGTTCATTTTTGTGAATAGCCAAAGTGTGTTGAAAGAGAAAATGAAAGCTGGAGGCATCACAATTCTGGACCTTAAGCTATATTGAAAAACTATAATAATCAAGGGTGTATGGTATTGGCACAAAAACAGACACAAAGTTAATGGAATAGAATAGAGAGCTTAGCAATGGGCTCACAAATATATCGCCAACAGGTCTTACACAAAACAGGAAAAAGTATCCACTGGTGGCAGGCGGGGAGATGGGGGACAGTCTCTTTAGCAAGTGGTGATAGAAGAACTGGAGAGCAACATGCAGAAGAATGGACCTGGACCACTACCTTACACCATACACAAAAATACATTCAAATGGGTGAAAGAACTAACTGTGAAACAGGAAACCATCAAAATCCTACAGGAGAAAACAGGAAACAACTTCTTTCACCCCAGCAACTTCTTACTTGACATGTCTCCAGTGGAAACTTCTCTTCCTTTTAGTATTTACCTCCCAGTTTTCCATTCATCTGTCTGCTGCCATCCAAATTCCTGTACCCAAAAGTACATGATTCCTTTTTTGCTTATCATTGGCATAACAAATGTTAAATAAGAAAACACTGGTGTACAAAACTATGGGAAATTATAAATAATAAAAGATATAAAGATGATCTGACTTAGAAACTGTGTATTTCTGATCTGCTTTCAAGAAACTTGAAATGCATTATTGCTGCCTATCCGGAGATTTTTAAAAAAGTAAAATAAACTGATGCAGTATACTCCACTGAGATGAATTTCTGATACATTATAAGTGGCTATTGGGCATAATGTGAGATCCCTTGAGTGGAAACTGAAACTCTTGTTACTGGTATGGCTAGGAATCCCCTTAATATAAACATTCAGATATTGTCCTCTGGCTCATCATTTCTACGTTAAAAAAAACAGGAATGTTTCACCATTCCAAGCTTTAGTACCATGTTGAACATAGTAGCCCCTCGAATTACTTTTAAATAACTGGATAGAACATCTAGACAACAATAATTGAGAAATGGATTATAATTAAATGCTGTTTACTTATAACATTATCTTCTATGATTTATGGCAGCTACAACAAGCCACTAATTCTGAGATCATATTTCCAAAATAATCAAAAATATATTCAAAGGTTATGATCTAAATGGTGAATTCAGACATGGAAACAGTGATGAGGGCACTAAAATAAGTTGTTAGTGATAAATGTCATGGTGCCTACCCATTTCCTCTTACAAATGTATTATTATATTTGTTTCCTAGGGCTATTGTAAGAAACTACTACAGACTAAGTAGCTTATCACAACGGACAAGTGGGCACAGTTCTAGAGTCTAGTTCTTTATGAGGACTACAAGGGGAGGGGAAAATCTCTGTTCCAGGCATCTCTCCTAGCTTCTGGTCATTTGCTGGGAACCTTTGTCATTCCTTGGCTTATAGATGCATTACTCTACTCTGCCTTCATCTTCAATTCACCTCCCTATGTCTCTTCCCATAGTCTTACTGAAGAGCCTAAGTAACATCATCTTGAGAGTAAGGCCTCCATTAAGAGCAACCTCAGGCTGCACGTAGCCCCAGTTCCAGTTCCAGGAAAAGCCTCAGACTGTTCAAGGCTAAAGCCATCCTCGGGCCATCCTCAGGTCAGCTAATCAAAAACATTCCTGTGGTCTGAGTCACAGCTGGGAACTGCAGACAGTTACTTTATACAAACTAGCCAATTTCTCACCGCTTGCCTGAACCCCACGTGGGCTCTTGAACTCACCTCACAATTGGTCATTTTCAAAGGATTCTCAAAAGTCATGATTGGGTCCCACCAAAAGTAATGAACACCTCACAGATACTGAATGGTCAAAGCTGTTACCATGGGTGTTGTACAATTGTAATTGGTGCTTATGTGATGATGCTATACATACAACGTGTGCACTGTAACACCCCCGTCCCTGACCCCATAAAAACCCTACTCACTATTTGTTCAGGGCTTCACCTTGCTGCTGCTGTGCCAGTAGACGGGTGAGCCCCTGCTCAAGCTTGTAATAAAAACCCTTATGTACTTGCATCGGTGTCGGCTCCTTGGAGGTCTCTGGGGCTCGCAAATCGGGCACAACATTACAATGTGAATGAATTCCTATCTCTGAGACAGAACTCCCCTTTTCAGTCACTTCAAATTATGTTACACCCTAACAACCTCTAATTTAAAAAAAAAATATATTTATTTATTTTCATAAATATTTCATTTCAGATAAGTGTACTCAAATACCATTCACCTATCTCACCCATGCCACCATCCACCTCCCTCTGGTAACCATCTGATTGTTTTCTATAGTTAAGAGTCTGTTTTTTGGTTTCTCTCTCCTTTTTTTCTTCTTTTGCCTAACAAAAAGTTTTTTCAAAATAAGTTTACAATCTAAAGGTACCAGGGGGTTAGTACTTCAGCATATTTTTTTGGAGAAACACATTTCAACCCATAGTTATATCACTTATAGAGTCCTTATATTTGAGGAATCAAGGCTAAAAGGGTCCAAAAGAGTAGACAGAGCACTTACCCTGGAGCCTAGGGAACCGAAGCTCACTCTGTTCGTGACTAACAGTAAACCACAGCAATAACTCAAACCAGCGAAGGCCATTATAAAGTTACTTTAGGCGGTCTAAGAAGACTAATAATGGCAAGAAACATTACAGGGATAAAATAATTAAGCAATTGAAGCTTTAATTAGGAGGGCCCAGGAAGAATGGAACACATACATATTTCTTCTGGATAATTAGTCCTAAGCTGCCTCACCCAGTCAGGTTATGAGGCAGAGCTGTTCCCCCACATCATAGAATTAACTTTTTCACTGTAGAAAAGAAAATCACTTATAACCTCTCCTCTAATTTATATAAGTCCTGTGACATATATGTTCTTTTTCGATTTTCAGATTCTTTATGAAAATTATTCCCATACATAAATCTCAATCACCGTTTCTTCCCAAATTTTTATAATTCTTTATAAAGAAAATAATCTCAAGTTACCATTATGTATCCTTTTTGAGTACATAATGGTACTTCTTTTCTGTACGTTCTAACCTTTTAGCCACTTGCATCCCCAAAGCATGGTGCTACAATGTCTGTTCAACCAGGCATCTGCATTCATACCCAGGTCTACTATTACTGGCTAATCTTTTTGAGTTAAACTTTTCAAATTTATAGATATATCACGTAATGATCTCCTCAATATGGCTAATTATTCTTCATATTCTTTTACAACACTGTTTATTAGCTATCTACCACAAAAAATAGCTATTTATTAGCTATTTACCACAAAAATAAGAGGGGAAATGTGTCATAAACAACCTCGAAACCCTGTAGACTCCTTTCCAGTTATTTTACACAGATTAAACTTATTTGTACTCACCTTAGTTCTCTTTGTGTTAATTTACACAGGGGTTTCTACTTCTTTGTCATTTTAATTAATTAAAATAAGAAATTTTAGAAAGGGACTGGGCTAGCGCAGGCGGGATGGCGCCATTGGCGGCTCCTACTCTGCGTGAGCAGAGTTTAGGGCTGGCAGAGTGCCTGCTCCTCTTTGTTGGTTGACATTGCTCCCAACCAAAAAAGAAAGAAAGAAAGAAAGAAAGAAAGAAAGAAAGAAAGAAAGAAAGAAAAAGGAAGGAAGGAAGGAAGGAAGGAAGGAAGGAAGGAAGGAAGACAGAGAGAGACAGAGAGACAGAGAGAGAGAAAGAGAAAGAAAGAAAAAGAAAGAAAGAAGATATTTTATAGACTGTTCAGGTATTAGATAATGGTAAAAAAAGATTTGGGTTCAATGATAAATTTTAAACAAGTATGAAAAATAGTTATTTTTTCCTGTTGAGTTGAATTTCTGGACGATATTAATAAATGAATTATTACACAAAAACCGCATCAATGTATATTCTACTTTTAAGGAAAAAGTAAATTTCCTTTCCACATCTGTACATAACTTGGGTTTTTTTTTTTAATATAATTTTTAAACGAGTGATTCTGCTTTAACTGTCATTAAAAAAAATTTTTTTAGCATTGTGTACCTTTTTTTCAAATGTCTAAGCAATAATCATAGTCTTACTGTTTTAAATATGAATCCTATCATTCCCTCTCATCTTAACTATTTTATGGTTAAGACAAATACTCGTTTCTCGGTTCTGCAACCGCAAATACTTTACATGAAATGGCCTATGGTTACCTTTTCTACATACTCTTACTCTTTCCTCCTTACTCATTGCTCACCAGACACTCTGGCCTTTCTGGTTCTCAAACACCATATGCTGGGTCTTTTCTCAGGGCTTCTGCACACATTGTTACAGGTTGCCCTGAAGTTGTTGCACGTAGCCTCTTTCCTGTTATTCATTTCATGGTTCAAATGTCACATTCTCTTGATAGTTCCTCCTAGGAATCAGATCTAGGTTCTGAAGCAGGAATAGGAAATAGACAACTCACCATTTTCCATGTTCTCCATCTCTTCAGTGCTCATCTATTATTTTTTAGAGAAGAGTTAGGGAATAAAACATATTTGTGGCAAGATTCCTGATATGACCAGCTTGCTATTTCAGGATGTTTGATTAAAGTTTATTTATTTTGACAGAGAGAGAGAGAGAGAGAGCGAGAGAGAGAGAGAATGAGGCGGAGGGGCAGAGAAAGAGGGAGGGAAAGAATCCCAAGTAGACTCTTCACTGTCAGGGCAGAGCTCAACGCTGAACCTCATGAACCTGCAAGAGCATGAGCTAAGCCAAACCAAGAGTCATTGTTTAACCACGGAGCCACCCTGGCAACCTGAAAGGGGAATGATTAAACTAAATATAAAAATGTTAAGTAAAATAAAAGATAATTATTATATTATAATTAAAAACAGAACACAACAGGATGCTTCTAGTGACTATGTACAAGATGTAAAGAAAAAAAAACTGTCACCCATCTACAGTGTGATTAAGATAAAAATAATATTAAAAGTTCTGTGGTTATGTCTGGATTAAAGAACTACAGATGCCCTTATTTTTTATTTCTCTTTGCTCAAGTTTTATTACAATAAGCATGTGACACATTTAACATAAAAATACTTAGACTCTCAAAACGTACTTCAATTCAAAGTAGTTTATATATTTCTGTCAATCTATCTAATAAATGTGCCTATATGTGTTAGCTTACTTAAGTTAAATGCTTCATTTCCATTTTGGAATTTATTCAAATAAATGAATTTTAATTGTTGTACACATAATATTTTGGAGTTTTCTCATTTAAGCTCTAATTATCTTTAGATATTACTATTTTTTCACATGGATAACTATTACTTAAAAATATTCACTTCATATTCTTGATGAATGCTTAGAAATGGTATTATATATTCAACAATTGTGTAAATTTTATGGTCCATAAAAACAGGCTCAGTTGGACATTTCTCTTTACTACATGGCTCTGTTGTTTTCCAACTTCAATTTCTACCCAGCTTTGGCTTGCTGTCATGATGATTTACATCTTCACAATCTCTTCTTTATCACAAGTTTGAGTGAGAAACTCCCTATTACCTGGAAAATTCTGAAAGTGTCATTTCTTGTTTGATATATAGTATCTGGTGCCCCTGTTTTATTCTTAATGTCCTATTTTGGAATACTATACATTATAGTTTATCAACATGCATAGAGTTCCTTTGTAAAAATGTCTTCCTAGCTGATATTTAATGCCCTCAACTTTATATCCCATCTCAATTTAATAAAGCTACCAAATCAATTTATCTTTATTTGTAAATTGACATTAAAATGTATTGTTTTTATATTGCTTTCTTTTTTAAAATATTTATTTATTTTGAGAGGTAGAGAGAGAGAGAGAGAGCGACCACACATGCTTTCTCTTAACTTACTGAGCCACCCAGGCACCCCTACATTGCTTTGTAAATGACTATCCAAAATCTCTTGTTTTTCTGCTGTATATGTTTTCTTTCTTTTCATATAAATCAATAATTAATATTGGAGGATTCTCTATTTGGTTCTTTCTTGTGTGCATCTTTCTAATCTTTTTTCTTTTTTGCTAAAATTATGAGAAGTCACCATGATATGTTAATTGACTCATTCATTTGGTGTTTATTGAGTCCCCATGTGCCATTTACGGTTAGTTCTGAACTCATTTTAGTCTCTATTCACTGCTTGTTTATACTTCAGTTTTTATACATACTGTTCTAAAATCTCAAAATCCTCTTGGAATTTTTTCTTCATTTTCTTCCAGAATACTTAGTTTTAGTTCTCTTATTTAACAAAAAATTATCTGACTTTTTGTCAATCTTCCTCATTTCTTCTATATTCAATATATGTAAACAATAATCAATATACCTGTGAGTATCATACTTCTTTCACTCTATTTATAAATAATTTTTAAGTACTGACATTTTAGGACCTTCACCAACAAGATGGATTTTTTTCTCCAAATAACTGTTTTAGATTTGTAGAAAGTAAGTAATAAATTTGAAAATGTTTATAGATGAGTCTATGATTTTTTTTTTTTTGAGAGTGTGCTGCATGTGCATGCATAAGCAAGGGAGGAACAGAGGGAAAGGGAGACAGAGAATCTTAAGCAGGCTCCATGCTCAGTGCAGAGCTGGATGCAAGTCTTAGTCTAACAACTGTGAGATCATGACCTGAGCCAAAATCAAGAGCCACTTAACTGATCGATTGAGCTACCCAGGCATCCCTGGGAATTATCATTTCAAGATAAATTCAAAATCCATTTCCTAAATAAGTCTGTCTTCTCAATGATATGGTTCCTTATTATCATAATTTAGACTGCATTATGTTTATTTGACATTATTTCTTTCTCAAGGACTTTTGGTTATTAGTATAGTATGCCTTGGGATTTGAGGGATTAGGGATACAGAAAGGAATAAAGCCAAATCCGAGGTATTTATAACCAGTTTCTAAACTCTTCATTAGTTTTATCTTCTAGTCTCAAAATGTAAACAGTGTAGGAAAAAAAAAAACTAGTCTTGTACACTTTCACACATATTCCATGTAGATGCCTGCAAGGCAGACCTTCAACATAGTTCATCTATAAGTAATTTCAATTACGCATAAACTCATGTATGAGCATACACACACATACACACACACACACACACAGTTATATTTGTCAACTCATATTTTTTCCCAAATACAAAAGAATGTTTCACCTTGCTATAACTAAACCAATATAATTCGATGTTAAGAAATACTTTACTGTGGCGCCTGGGTGGCTCAGTCGGTTAAGCGTCCAACTTCGGCTCAGGTCATGATCTTGTAGTTCATGAGTTCGAACCTCACTGGAGCCTGCTTTGAATTCTGTGTCTCTGGCTCTCTCTGCCCTTTTCCTGTCCATGCTCTGTCTCTGTCTCTCTCAAAAATAAACATTCACAAAAGATTAAAGATGAATATTTTGCTTTGTAAAGAAAAATAAACTTAAAACATCTAAGTTTTAAAAAAAGGATAATATAATTGGAAATGATAGATACTAGATTTCCTAATGTGTCTTCTAAGTGATACTGCTATGGAGATGTGCTCTTTTCAGGTAAGAGATGGGGAGGGAGAGAGAAAAGAAATAAATTTGTTAAAATATCCTGGAAACAAACATGCATCATGGATAAAAGATAACATACTCATACCTCGCTGAAATCTGGAAGTTTGAAAAATGTTGAATCATTTAAAATCCGTTTTTTTCTCTTGTTGAATAAAGCAGCAATACTGAGGAATATACACATCTGCGCTGTGCATATGACTCTTCATATATATCGTATTGCAACAGTTTCCCATAACAGTGTGCAAAGAATCAGAATAAAATTACTGTTTTCATATCCCAGAGAATCATTTTGAGTAACAGATGGAAAACATTGTCTAGTATTCAGTGGCAATGAAAAACATTGCTGTTAATTCAAAGAATTCTAATAGTTTGCCAATTTACTCTGAAATGAGAATTCCTAGCTTTTTATTTGTGAAACTGGAAGATAGTAATATTTTTACTAAAATATGCTGATGATTCATTTACCAAGTGACACTCTAAATCATGATGTATTATATCTTATAGGAAATCATAATTGTAAGGCTGATTAAATTTGGCTATGAAAATAATTCATGTAATCTAGGAAATAAAAATGGGAATTTCAAAAAAAGGGTTACCTTGCCTCCACAAAATTGGCATGGTAAAACCCACATCTAGAGAGAATAAATAAATTTTAAGAAGGGGACTATACTAATATTCTACTAATTATATTATTTGGAGCAATAATTCCACTGTATGTTAAAAGATGTTATGGAAAATAGATTTGATGGACATACAAGTTTGAAAATTATTGTAAAACTAATTTACATAGGTTTTAATGTTTCAGGTTTTTTTACTACATTTCGTATACTAATAAAAATTTTAATTTCCTCAAGTAAATTTATGTGTAGAACCTTTCCATTTTTTTCTACGATTATGTCCTAAAACAAGTATTATGATTGACCATTGTTTATCAATTCTATAGGTGTCTTAGGTTAGACTTTTATTCTTATATTTTAGAATCAAAACTTGAAAAACAATTACATTTTAATACAGAAGGAAACATAGGAAAAAGATATTTTGGGCCTTACCTATTTTAAGAAATAGACCCTATATATCTAATTCATCTCTGTATAAGATTTTATTGTATGTAAGAAATAATATATGAAATGATTATAAGTTTGATTTGATTCTCATTTTACAATATGAATGAGTAATTATTACTCTGTGTTTGCTAACATGGCAGTTCACTCAATAGTATTTACATTTTATTATAAACATAACTGACTTATATCTATTTCTAGTAGGATTTATCATGTAGTAAGTACAAAATCGAACTTCATGGGATCAAACATTGCTAACATAACAACCAAAGGAAAGAAATTGCCGAAGTAAACAAACAAAAAAGGGAATGGAGTCTTTCTCTAGAAATTTCAGTTATTTTTCCTTTTTTATCAGAATTTCTTAAAATTTTTCTTTCTCTTTTGTTGTTGGGATAAATGAGCATTTCACTGCAAATGGTATATTTACATAGAAATAAGTTAACCACCCAAACTAAAAGAAGGTGTTAGCAATCTGGGATTGGCCATAAAGTAGCTCTAATTTGAAGGTAAGTTAGTTACTCACAGATTTTTGCAATTCTCCTATTCCTTAACAAAATTAAATATAAAATTTCTCCCTTTCCTAAAGCCATGTCTTGAATTCTTCCCGGACTATTACAAATTTGGTAAGGGAGACTGGAGTGTTTTTGTCTATAAGCTGTTCATTTGGGATTTAAAAATGCTGAAGCTCAGAGAAGTTAGTGATAAAGCTCGCACTAGACTGCAATTTTTAGTTCAGTTCACTTTGTTATTTTTTTCACACTGTACCGTTTCATAATTGAAGTTGGGTAAAATGTTTTGAGTTCCTGTTTCTTGCACCTCTGATGACTTTTTCTCATTTCAGCTTGAGATTGTTTGCTCTCTGTGACTTCAGGAGATTGTTCTCTCTGGTTTTTAATATCATCCAGACTAATTCAAATGATCTTCAAAAGATCCTTTTGCTTTCCCAAATATTAAATGTTGATCTTTTCAGGTTCTACCTTTATCCCACTGTTTCCTTATGTTACATGCCCTTCATTGATTATTTCACTTACATACATGATTTTATTTAACCATTATACGGGATAAGATATTGACTTGGGGGCCAGAAAAAGGTGAGTTTTAATTTTTAACTTCAGTTCCTCCAGCTGAAGGATTTTGGACAAGATGCATGATCACCCTACTGGATTCTCTCCTTCCTTGCACCGCCTCCCCACAAAAGTGGCTAATTTTGAGCAAATGCCTGTTGACTTATCTGCCCAGCAACTCCTTCTCTGTATTCTGGAATTTTCCCATTTTCTGACTTCATCATCTCAGTATCTCAGTTGATGGTACTACCATCTGCCCCTTTATCAAACCACACAAGAAATCACATAGGCATTTGCTGAGTGAGCTCTTCTCCACCGCTACTGTTCCTTTTGATGCTCAGCTTCTGGCAGTTGAACATCTGTGTGCTGCAATTCGCCATACAACTGAAATTCTTATTTCTGCAAAGTAAAATGTAGAGCAACTATGTCAAATGGTTTATAAAAATTCAAAACATCTAGATATCATTAATCTTGGAGCTAGCAGACTTTATTTGCAAGCACAATAATAAATTTATCTGATGGTTCATATTCCTAAAGTTTAAATGCACATTTTTGACATCTCTAGTAAGAAGAAAGTTGGTCACTTTGCCCATGGTCATTCAGAAAAATCAGTATGTGTAGCCACAAGTTAATGCTGCCTTGAACTAGCCAAGAACCAGAACCTGACCACCAGACTTGCAAACTGAGGAGAAAGATTTTTTTTTTTTACAATGGCAATGGTGAGGAGAATGATTTTTATCAAGTCACCAAGAGTGAATTTATTTTTCTCAAGCAGTCTGAAAAGTCAGAGTTATAGCTTTCTTTAAATAATTCAAAGCAACTTCTTGAAACCAAGCCAGAAGTGCAAATATAAGTATCTGTAATGAAATGCCATGAAACCTTTCATTTGCATTCTTGGTTAGGACAATTCATGAATAACTGGGAAAGTCTATGGCATGGTAATTTGTAACTTTGCAGTGGAACAAATTCAATCATACACATTTTGTAAGTCTACTATGCTGAAAGCAGGAATTTATCTAGGAATTGAGCCTTGGTTGCTACACAGCGTTAAAAATTCCATGCAGTTTCCCTCTTCTTCCCATGTGTCTACTCAATCAATAATCTTAATGTGGGGCTGAATGGTGTCACCTATAGATTTCATTGATAGTTTTTGGGTAAATAAATTGGAAATTTGACCCTGAGAATGGGCTTACAAATTTTTGGTTTTTAATAAAGATAATAATTTTAAAAACTTCTCTCTGAAAATACTACACACACACACACACACACACACACACACACACGACATGTGCTAGGAAAATTGTAGTCTTATGGTCATCAGACAGTAAATTCAAAATTAAAGGGAAAGAGTTTTTTTCCAAATTTTTATAGAAGTAAAAGAATACAATCTTATCTTTTCTAACACCTTCCTAATGAGATCTAAAGAGAATATTTTAAAATGATAATTTCTAATAATATTGTAGGGTGGTAACTTCTTTTATTACAAATCTATATATTTTTCTAAGATAGTACTAGTTATAAAATGTGTATGAAGAACAGAAAGAAGGATATCATAGTATTTGAGTTTTATGCTGCAGCACTAACAGTGAAAATTAAATATTCTATAAATGGGTTTTAGTATCTCTCTGTGCATATAAATACTGAGATTTCTAGAATGGTGGTCATCAAGTGTAAATAACAGTCACTTCTGGGTGATGTGATTTGGATGACTTGAAATTGTTTCTCTGTAATTTTCTGCTTTGCTTAATTTTTTAAAAAATGGCAATGCAGTCCATTTACTTAAATAACAGATAATTAAAAATAACAAAAATCCTTTCTAATAGAAAGGCAATTCTAAAGATGATTTGAGTGCTTTTATTATGTACCAAATACAGTAGAAAACCCAAGTTTCAAGTCAACTGAGTTCAATATACAATAGTTTTTGACTGAAATGGGGGTAGGGAGAAAAAGTTCCTTATGAATTATCATTTTTGATGTCCCTTCTCAAGATAAAGCTGGACTTAACATGTAATCACAAACCTTGTTTTACATTTCATATATATCTATTCAGCTTTCATTTATTGATGGACAAAATAAATTAATTTGTCTAATCAGAAGATATGTATTCAATTTAAATTTATTACTGTGATAACAATTATTAATAACATTGACTTCAATATATTAATCACTTAACATGTCAGCCATGTGTTATCTCAATTGAAAGGGTCTACATCTTATAGCTGAAGAAATGAGGATTTCTTATAGCTGAAATGTTAAAAGATTAAATAACTTAGCATATGTCTAAAACTAGTAAGTGATACAATAATCAGAATTTAAATCCATGTCCACCTGACTCTTGCATGTATTATTATTTTAATATTTTCTTCTGAAATTAAAACAAGAACAGCTAAACCATATTAAGTTGTTTCTGTGTATAATATTTTCTTGAAATTATTTCCAAGAATCATTGTCTTTAATCCATGCAAGTACACAAAATAGATATTATTATTATATCCTTATTACAGATGAAAATAATTACATACAGTGAATACTCCCACCAATGCCTATTGATATTCAATACTATGCCTGTCTTACTGAACACTCACCACAGGGGCATTAGGTGTCTCACAGACTTTATTGTCAAAGAATTACTAGAGAAGTTTGTATTTGATACAGAATCCAGAGGAGAGTTCACTCTTCCACAGTGACAGCTATGAGTGGGTGTATCGATATCTTCAGAAAATACATGTGGGATTCTGCCTGCAGTGATTAGATATTTTCTTGATTCAGAATTATAGACTTAACTCTAGATATATACACAATTAGCTTTTCTACTCTAAAATATTACTTACAGTTTCAAAAATCGTGAATCCGTAAGAATCAAAAGTTGTATATGAAAACAACATTTCTGAGTGCCATTTAAGGTTCTATCTTAAATATCAGTGCATTAGGTTTTTATAACTGCTGTAACAAAATATTACAGACTTAAACTTAGAGTATTAAAATGACACAAATGTATTATCTTACAGTTCTGGAGGTCAGAAGTCTGAAATGAGCGTTACTAGCTAAAATCAAGGTGTTGGCAGAGCTTTGCTCTCTCTTCCTGGAGAGCCCAGGTGAAAATAAGTTTTCTTATTTTTATCATCTTCCAAAAGTTGCATGTATTTTTTGTCTTGAGCTCCCCTTCCGTTTTCAAAGCCAAAAATGACCAATCATGTCATTGTAAAAATGGCTCTCTTCTGCCTCCCTCTACCACTTATTGATCCTTTCTGATTATATCAGGACTATTCAGAGAATCCAAAATAATCTTTTCATCTCAAGGTCAGTATATTAGAAACCTTAATTTCTTCAGCAACCTTAATTTTCCGTTGCTATGTAACTTAACATATTCATAAGTTTGGGGTTTAAGACATGGACATTTTGAAGGGGCCATTCTTCTGTTTACCACAATTGGGTATTACAATAAACCAAAGATTAAAATTTCAAATCACCAATTTCAACTGGATAACTATCTAATTTTTGTGATCTTGTGTTTGGGCAAATATAGTAAGTTTTCCCAAAGAAATAATGTATTCTCTATGGTAGTTCTTGTGATGGTGGCTGTGACAGTGTTTTGTGAGGATTTAACTATTATAAATATGGAATATAGCACGCAGTTCCCAAAGTTTTCATTTCATAACATAATTCTTAGCAAGGCAAATTGAGTTCCTGTTAAGGAAAATTCTATTTTAAAAGTTCACAATATTTGAAGTGATATAACATGTTTCTGAATCCCATTTTAAGCCAATTTACACCTATTAGGATGTGTTGAACTGAAAAAGGAAGCATCCATATTTTCACTGTGTCAAATGCAAATATTTTCCGTGTTTTGATGTTTCAGGGGCGAGAATGCTCCTCAGGCCAGCTAAATTTTACCACACACATGACTAATTACATGCAGAAACCCATCAATGCCAAGGTAAATAATACTGATTATCTGTTTCCTTATGAGATAGCAACAGGGAAATGGAGTGGCCCAGGAATTCTCCTGTAACATTATAACCATTCTGTTAAAGGAAACACTATTTTCCTGATTTATGCAAGTACATATGAGGGTATCAACCAGAATATTTAGTGGCCAAATAGCTGAAATTCTAATCCCTGTTCTGATGCTTTCTTGCTGTCTGACCTTTAACAGTCGGCTTTCTCATTTTAAAAATAGAGGTAAAGTGGTGTCTGGGTGGCTCAGTCGGTTAAGCATCCGACTTTGGCTCAGGTCATGATCACACGGATCATGGGTTCAAGCCCCGCATTGGGCTCTGTGCTGACAGCTACCTTAGCTCCTGGAGCCTGCTTCAGATTCTGTATCTCCCTCTCTCTCTGACTCTCCCCTGCTCACGTTGTTTCTCTCTCTCAGAAATAAACAAAACATTAAAAAATTAAAAAAAAAATAGAGGTAAAAATACAAACTTCTAATGTTGTCAAGAAAGTTAAATAAGATCTGCTAATTCCTCCAAAAACATTTATTGAATGTCTACTCACTGTCAGGCAATCTTCTAGGAGTTAGGGATAAGGCAATGAGCAAATGAAAGAGTCCTGCTCTCAAATAGCTTACATTCTGAGGTGAGGGAGGACAGTACACTGATACATAAATAAAATATATAGTGTGCCTTATGGTAATTAGTGCTAAAGATGAACTATGGAAGAGGGATAAGAGTGCATGGATGTGGTCAAGTACAAACTCACTGAGAAGCTAATGCTTGGCAAAGACCTGAAGGATGAGGAAACTATATGTGCTATTACCTGGAGAACAAGGTATGTCCAAAGTAAAGAGTATGTCCAATATCTCAAGCTTGGAATACCTTGGAACACAAAGAAGGTGAGTATATTGGGGCAGGGACAGTGAAAGAGAGCTTGACACAGGTAAGTATTGAGATCTAAATTGATACCAAACCAGAAAGATCCTTGGGCTTATGTTAATGCTTTATTTCTACCCTAAGAGTAAAGGGAATTTAATGATAGGTAAGCATGGTGGTAATATAACTGTATTTGTGTTTTTATTAAAAATCACTTTGAGGGGTTCTTGGGTGGCTTGGCTGGTTGAACATACTACTCTTGATTTCAGCTCAGGTCATGATTTCATGGTTCGTGAGTATGCAGCTGACAGCACGGAGCCTGCTTGGGATTCTCTCTCTCTCTCTCTCTCTCTCTCTCTCTCTGTCTCTCATTGCTCCTCCCCCCTCATGCTTTTGCAAGCGTGCCCTCTCTCTCTCAAAATAAATAAAATTTAAAAACTCACTTTGATTTCCACAAAGAGAATAGACACAGAGTGAGCAGGAATTCAGGAAATTGAAGAAGGTGGAATAGTTAGTGAGCTGTTGGGGTGTTCCTAATAAACCTTAACAATGGTCTGTACTATGACTGTAGCAGGAGACATTGTCAAGAAAGATTTGGGACCTAGAATGGGAGGAATTTGTTAACACATTAGATCTGAGCTATAAAAAGGAAGCCACTGTCAAAGATGACCCCAAAATTGGGCATGACTACTGGATTAGTAGTGGGTTCATATTCTGAAATACGAAGAAGTAGATGAAGAGCTAGCTTGGCAATTAGAGCACAGTGGGAAACTGTGCAAGATTATGAGCTTAGTTTTGAAAAGTTTGCATTTGAGATGTTTGTGGGATGTCCGGGTTGCTGCTAAAAAACAGGAAGTTGAATATATAGGAGTTTAGCTACTTGGAGGATCTGGCCTAGAGCTGGAGGTTGCTGAAGTTTGAAATAATAAACAGCCAGAGAAATGGTGTCATCAGGGATCAGCCAGATTTCAACTGAGGTCAACAAAAGGTGTTTCAACAGGAAGTATCTGGAAAAGAACTTGAAGATCTGGGCACCCGGTGGATGACTGTGAAGCGGGAGTGTTTTAAGACTCAGAGAGGGATTAGGAAGTGAAGCAAAGATCGCTGAAAGGGAAAAGGATATAGTTAGCCTTTAGGGGATGTGGAATGTTTCTAAGGTTAATTAACAATATTCACTATAAGATACTGCATGTTAATTTTAGAGACAATTTTATTTTGATATTATGAGGATTTGCTTTATTTAAACTCTATATGTTGATAATAAGTTTCACATTTTAACTAAATAGATCAGAGGTAATTTAAGGGTAAAAATATGGTAAATGATATTTAATCTTATTCTATTTCTGGAAATTATTTTTCAAATAACTATCATATACTATTATTGTAACTTTCTGCACATTATATTATATTTATGCATTTCAAGTATGAATTTCACAAAGATGAGCTATATTTTTTCCTTTTTTAAATAGTTTATTATCAAATTGGTTTCCATATAACACCCAGTGCTCATCCCCACAAGTGCTCTCCTCCATGCCCATCTCTCTCCTCCCCCCAACATCCATCAGTCCTAAGTTTGTTCTCAGCATTCAAGAGTTTCTCATGGTTTGCCTCTCTCCCTTTCCCCCACCACTTCCCCACTTCTTCTCCCCCTCGTTCCTCTGTTAAGTTCCTCCTAATCCTCCTATACGTGCAAACATATGATATTTGTCCTTCTCTGCCTGACTTATTTCGCTCAGCATAACACCCTCAAGGTCCATCCATGTTGCTACACATGGCCAGATTTCATTGTTTCTCATTGCCATGTAATATTCCATGGTATAGATAAACCACATCTTCTTGATCCATTCGTCCGTTGATGGACACTTAGGCTCTTTCCATGTTTTAGCTATTGTGGAGAGTGCTGCTTTGAACATTGGGGTACATGTGCTCCTATGCATTAGCATTTCTGTATCCCTTGGGTAAATTGCTAGCAGTGCTATTGCTGGGTCATAGGGGAGTTCTATTGTTAGTTTCCTGAGGAACCTCCACACTGTTATCCAGAGGGGCTGCACCAGTTTACATTCCCACCA